>NC_083785.1:2520490-2895490 GCF_015708825.2 Lethenteron reissneri
GTACACGGGTTTCTCTCTTTGATTTCACCCCCCCCCCTCCCAGCCCTCTTCCCACTCCGGTTCACGGCACGCGCCACGGAATAATGAATTTCGCGTGCGTGGCGGGGTAGACAAAGGCGGTCAGGCGTGGTGTTATCCCAACCCACCCCACCCCACCCCCCCACTCGTGTGTCTGTGTAGAGGCTATACGGATAACCTGTTTATTTTGTACTATACTCAACGTGTTGTGTGTGTAGTTACGTGCGCGGAGGAGGTTCGCGAAGGACCGCTCAGTTGGAGGCAGTCCTCCAGCAACAACGGGGGGCAGATGAGCGACGCTCACAACAGCGCGCAGAGCGCCGGGCGGCTAAAGCGCAGAAAGTTGGCACAGTGGGGAACACAGCCGGTGCATCTGCCAGTCATCCCCCAGTCAGTCAACCCATGGCACCTGCTGGGTCTGTCCCGAGACCTCCTGCCAGCAGCGAGCCTTCGACACTTCACGTGGCCTTAAAGTGCACCTGGCCTGGCACAGGCGCCGTGGTGACGTCACCGTCACTTCGTGGCGAATGGCGGCTGTGTTGGTATTGGTGGCGGAGCGGTGAGCGCGCTGCTCTACGAACCCCAAAGACGCGAGTTCGATTCCCGCTCACGGGCAAAACCAGTGACGATTATCTGAACCGGTCCTGGGCCTCCCCTAGGTCGACTCAGCCTCAAATGAGTACATCGGTACTGGAGAACGGGCTTGATGTTGCTCACCCACCTCCTCGCGTACCGTTCCGGCCGTCATAGTTGCTGCTACTCGTTTATAGCACTTGCCCCGACAGCCTGTCACAGGCTATATGGGGGATCTTTGCCTGTCTGCTGTGGGGGGTGGTAGGGAGCAGGAGGACACCGCTGCTGGGGATAATAACGGTGGGAGCTGGGGAGTCCTGATCCCTCCCGTGTGCCCTCCTCCCCCCGTGCCCCCCCCCCCCGGTGCCCTCCCCCCACCCCGTGTGCCATCCTCTCCGTGCCCCCCCCCGTGCCCCCCCTCCTTGCCCTCCCCCCCCCCCCCCGTGCCCCCCTCCACCATGGTGGGGCCCACTCTTCAACAACATCAACAACAACAAAAAACACAAAAGTGGCGACCGCCCCTCTCACGTTCCGACTCAACGTTGCCGTGGCCGAGGTCGCACCTGAAACAAGAGGCACATGAGCCCGGCGGGGCCTTAAGTGGTCGAATTTCTTTGTGTTTTAATATGAAAAAAAACGCGTTCAAATTGTTTCATGTCGGTCAGCCGCTGGATTTGAACCGCGAAGCTCTTGGCACACATAACCGCGGTGATGGTGTAGAGAGGGGGGGGGGGCAGTCAGATGTCACACGGTGTAACCGCGGTGATGGTGTAGAGAGGGGGGGGCAGTCAGATGTCTCACGGTATAACCGCGGTGATGGTGTAGAGAGGGGGGGGGGGCAGTAAGATGTCACACGGTGTAACCGCGGTGATGGTGTAGAGAGGGGGGGGGCAGTAAGATGTCTCACGGTATAACCGCGGTGATGGTGTAGAGAGGGGGGGGGGGCAGTAAGATGTCACACGGTGTAACCGCGGTGATGGTGTAGAGAGGGGGGGGCAGTAAGATGTCTCACGGAAAACGTTCCGCGCCCTCTGCCAGTGGTCGATTCGAGGCACCGCCGGTGACTCGTCAAGGCGACGGCGGCCAACATCGCGAGGGGTGCCCCGCGAACGGCAATGCCCCCCCCCCCCCCCCGCGTAAAACTCGCGTGCCAAGTCCTCGTTTAACGACGCGCTGCCAATGGTTGGGCAAGTAGACGCGTTCCTGAAAGAACAAAAAAGTGCCGCTCTAATAAGCGAAAAGACGCGTCGAGCGAAATATTATTTCCCCCGTAAATGACGCGAAGGATAAAGTTTGGTCGAGAAACGATGCACGCGGTGAGATGGTGGGGCAAATAACCGAGGGTACGCCGCCGCGTTCCTGTACCATTCAGTGGACCGTATCGCTCTAGCGCTCAGGCGCGTAGCTCAAGAAAGTAGTTCGTCGTCGACCGCTCAGAAACCGCTTTACAACGGGCGCGTTCCGCGTTATAGCGGCATGCGCTTGGCTACGTACGGTGCGAAAGAAGTTCAAAATACATGCTCGCGTCCCGCGTTATAACGGGCGCGCTCCGCGTGAGAATGGCTCGCGTCCCGCGTTATAACGGCGAGCGTTACACATTGTGCGTGAAATGTGTTACCTGCGGAAGAACCATGTCACAGCAAAAGCGCGTGACAGTGTCATCACCGGACGCGTGACGCGAGGACTTACCGTGTACGTCACTGAAACGTCGTGAGAAGAAGAATAAGAATAAGATGAAGAAAGGAGAAAATCAAGAAGAAAAACAAAAAGAAAGAAGATGGAGAAAGTTGAACAAATTAAACCTCCCCTCCCCCCCTCATAGTTTGAAGTTGCTACGCTGCGAATTTAATTTAATTTAGAACGATGCGGCGCTGCAACGCTGACGTGAATGTGCTGGCGATGTGGGTAGGGGGTGGGGGACGTGTCCCGGGATAGATGGGCATGATCGGAGAGCGCCCCAGTGACCACACGAGGAGGAGGAGGAGGAGGGGGGTGAAGCCGCACGGGCAGGACGCGTCAACTGCCCCGAGCCCCCCAGTCGAGGGGGGAGGTGCGGGCGGGGGGGGGGAAGTTGAAACGAAACGCGGAGCCTTGGGCAGGAGTTCGAGGCGCGCTTGGCTCGCGTGGACAATCGTGGCCGCTGTGCGGGGCGATCAATGAAGGAACGAATGAATGAATGGGTGACGAATGTATGGATGGATGCTTGTATTGATGTATGAATGGATGATCAATGAATTAATGAATAGATGGATACATTAAATGGATGGATTAATTGTTTTATGAATGGATGAATGAATGGACGAACGAATGGTTGAATGGGTGATGAATGTATGGATGGATGCTTGTATTGATGAATGAATGGATGAATGTATGGTTCAATGAATGAATGAATAGATTAATGAGTAGATGTATAAATTAATGTATGGATGGATGAATTAATGGATGAATGTGTAGGGATGTCACCACGATGTAGGTGCAGTACCGGCCCTAGAGGGCACGGTGTGTATCGACCTGCAGGGAAGGTCGGGTAAGGCCATGACAGCCACGTGACCGGGTAGAATGACAGGGGGGCCCCCGAGAGCGGGCTGAGGGTCACGTGATGGGAACCGAGGTTCTTCCTGAAGGTTCTGGAAAAGGGACGTGACCAGGGGCCGAGTCGGCCACGCCGGAGAGAAATACAAGCCGAGTCCCGAGAGGGAGCTCGGCTGTCCGTCCCGGGGAAGAAAACCTTCGTCTACGATCTCCAATCTTCAAGTCTTCCAGCACGTGGACCCGGGCAGTGTGCTGTTGGTACCGGTACGAAGTTCATAATTACCTTGTAACCTGTGTAGTTAGCCGGGGTGGTCACCACCCTAGGTCGTTGTCTTGTTAAGGGGTTAAGTTACCCCGTTGTGTTGAAGTCATAAATGCGCTGCCTCCGAGTCTAAGTGTGCGACTCAGTTGAACCCAACTAGAAATGGATGGATGAATGGGTGATGGATGGATGGATGGGTGATGGATGGATGGATGCTTGTGTTGATGAATGAATGGATGGACCAATTTATTTATGGATGGATGAATAGATGGATAAATTAATATGTGGATGAATTAATTTATGAATGGATTAATTAATGGACGATTAATGTATTGGTGGATGTTATATTGATGAATTAATGAATCAATAGATGGATAAATTAATGAATGGGTGATGAATGGATGAATGCTTGTTTGATGAATGTATAGATCAATTAATTAATGGATGGATAAATTAATAGATGCATTATTTTATGAATGTATGGATGGATGGATTGATGAATTAATTAATGGATGGATGCCCAGCCACTCCAGACGCCACCCTCCAGCGCACACGACACATTCATATTCCCCGCGTGCCTAAGGGAATATGAAAAAGAAAAAAAACCCAACGCATTCGTCAATAATAACGCCACCGTGTGTGTGGCCGTACGAGGAAAATATGTAACAGGCGAGATTTCTGGCAATTATTTTTCTGATGTGCTATTAAGAAGGGCCCTAGTGGTAGGGTAGATAACAAGAAGATAACTATTTGATTTGTTTTTATTGATTAGCTAAGGCCCACTGAGCTCTGTAGCTCGTTATCAGAGGCGACCTGGCTATCACAAACGGTAGCTCAACGAAGTGGCTCATCGTGTGTAAATATACAGCAGTAGCCAAATACTCTGAACGCGTGATGTTGATTCTAAATGTGGAGGGGAAAACCGGAGGACCCGGAGAAAATTCACGCGAACACGGGGAGACAGACACGCAAATTCCAAATTTGCAACAGGCGTCAGGGTCGGGTTCGAACCCACGACCTCCTGTATACCAATTGTGCTTTGTACACCATTGGAAGCAGCAGCAGCATCGCCAACACAAGATTGGTGCTGGATACAAGCACACTTGCAAGTCTGGTTTATAACTTTGATCCTTACCAATGTATCGATAGTTCAATTTCAATGTGCAATGTAATGGAGGGACTTTGTGTTTTCTTGGTGTGGTCTGGGACTGGTATAGTTGTTGTTTTGATGCCTTGCCCAAGTTTGCATTTGGTGTTGAAATTTTATTTTTATTCTGATCTGTAAACAAAGAAGAGCTTCTCGGCTCAACAGATTCTTGCAGCCTAAAACAAACATTCCCATTCTGATTCTTGGTTCTTTCGGTAAAGTCACGTAGAAGGGAAATAATAAAATAAAAATATATTTAATTATTTTATTATTTCCCTTCTACGTGACTTTACCGAAAGAACCAAGAATATGAATCCCTGCAGTCACGAAAGCTTTAAATACAAAAAAATCCGATTCTGAGTTTGGGAAACTTTCGAAAAGTCACGAACGCTTGGCGACGCATCGGTGCGGAAAGAAACAGCGCGAACAAGAGCCCGTTGTAGGAGAGACGTCCAGCAGGCGTGGACGGGTCGAGGAAAATATCTCGCCAACACCCAGAGGGTCTCCGACAGGAAACTCTCTCTGGTGCAGGAGCTTCTGCAAGTGCGGCAGTGACAGTCGTCGTAGCGAGTCGCCACGTTTTTTTTCTTTTACCAGAGTTATGTAGACCAAACGGACGGTCAGCACTGGCATGCAGGCATGCTGAGAACGTCCTTAGGGTACACGGCGACTCGGGGTTCGAGGGCCCGCCCCGGGCCCTACGCTTTGGGGGGCGGGGTGGGGGAGCGCATCGGCATTACGGTGTCAGATGTAATGCTTCAGGTTTAGTTTGAAGGCGTTGGTGGGGCGGGGGGGGGGGGCATACGTGGTGTGGGTTTTCCCAGGCCCCGCACACCACCCGCACCCCCACTATAGACGGCTCTGACTGTATAGAACCAGTGACGGGCTGGGATTAAGCATCGGTCCAAGCGTTTTGTAAACACAACGGGCCCAAATTCGTGCAGTGGGCAATAACCATTATAATTGTTTTTTCAAATGTGTCGTGCGATGACAAACTGTGTAGTTACTCCTCGTAGCTAGATCAGCGACGTGACGACGTGATAGCGTGGTGTTGCTGAGCGAACACATTAGCCCTACTGGGGCTGGGTCAAAAATAAACTAATTGGGGAGGGGAGAGGGAATCTTTCGGGCTGACGAATATATTGGGGGCTTATTGCGAACTCAGAGAGTTAATAAGCAATGACACGTACAAATTAGAGGTAATACAATATTTTTAAAAATATATTTATATTTTGTACTGATCACATTTGCAATGTCTCCACACAGCAGCCTGGCCCGCCGGGCATTTGGCCCCTGTGTAGACTGCTGCCTCTAAGGCCACAACGGGCCTGCGATGGAACCGTTGCCAACACTTCTAAAGTTCACCCCAAGCAGCGATGCCGAGATCATCGCTCGGTACGAATCAATTCCCGTTGCCACCCAAGTCATAGAGGATGCCGAGAACACTGGTCAACCAAAAAAAAAATTCTGGCCTGGACTTTTGCAGCTGTTTTAGACTAATTTCAGGGTGCTGATTCCAAATCTGATCTCAGATTTGCTCTATCACATCATTTTTATGCTATCGGCATACTCCATTTTCATTGATTTTACCCGAAATTATCTCTGTCACTTATGATTGCAAGTTGTTGCGAGTCAGTGACTGCTTTAGTGTTAAAATATGGTGTTGTATTTTAGGACAGTGTGTTTATAATCAGTGGCGGCTCCTGCAAAATCTCTCAGGGGGGGCAAATGTCTGGATGATTGATAAGGATAAGGTCCACCCATGCAATGGATAAATTAACAGCTTAAGCATGTAAAGGCAACTTCACTTCTTTAATATTAATGAAAAATAAAGTGACTCTTACAATACATCTTGTTTGTTTCTATACTCACTATTAAAACAAACCACTCAAGTTTATTTTATTAAAGATTCCACTAGATTTTGATTTAAAACTTTCGTGACTGCAGGGATTCATCTTCTTGGTTCTTTCGGTAAAGTCACGTAGAAGGGAAGTAATAAAATAATAAAAATAAAACATAATAAAATTATTCTCACGACGTTTCGGCCACAACGCAAGCAGCCGTCCTCAGGTGAAAACCAGGTCCGTCGAGGCGACAGAGTCTGAATGAAACAGCACACGAGCTTGGAGCATATATATAAGCTGGGCGCCTTGACAAAGGAATTTGCATATCAAGAGGAATTTAGCATATTTATGGGAAATGCAGGAATGTGATTAGTACTGCATATGCATGTGCATTATGCAGGATTAACAGCATCAAAGGGAGCTGCAGTTGCTGCTGCTGCTGCAGTTGCTGCTGCTGCTGCTGCTGCAGTTGCTGCTGCTGCTGCTGCAGTTGCTGCTGCTGCTGCTGCAGTTGCTGCTGCTGCTGCTGCAGTTGCTGCTGCTGCTGCAGTTGCTGCTGCTGCTGCTGCAGTTGCTGCCTTATCCATTTTAATATAACACTATGTATTATTCTACCCACCCTAATGTGTATCACACTGCTATATATTTACTATACAATTACGACACCATACATTACTCTGCACACTGCACCATGCCAGTGAGTGGAACGTTGTGGCCGAAACGTCGTGAGAATAACTTGCGTTGTGGCCGAAACGTCGTGAGAATAATTTTATTATGTTTTATTTTTATTATTTTATTACTTCCCTTCTACGTGACTTTACCGAAAGAACCAAGAAGAAGATTCCACTAGGTGGCGATAAATTATATTGTTGGATGAAACGTGCTTACGTAAGATGACGTTAGCACGTATGATTACGTAAGCACGTTAGGGCTTGCCCTCCCGGAAGCCATAGAGAATGCATTGGAGCGCCCGCCGTTCGAAAAAAACATCTTTCAATGTAAGTCTATGGGGCCACTCGGGGCGATTCTCAGCCGGAGTGAAATCGCCCAAAAAGAGGCGGTACTCCACAGAACGTGACATGACGCTGATTGGACTATATCCAGAGGCTGACAGTGACGGCTAGCGTGACTCTGTGGTTCAATGACATTGGTGGTGCGTCGCCCAATCGCCCTAATGAAGAAACCGCCCCTGTTTATAATATCATTTTATGTGGATATCCACATTTATTTAATATTTTTCTTCTGCAGTTTTTATTGAAAAGGCAATATTTGATATCTCAAAACCCTGTTGTGATAGACAAAAACTGATGCCAGATTTGGAATCAGAACCCGAAAATTACCTTAAAACAGTTGGAATACCTTATGCCAGAAAAAGTGTGTTGACCAGTGGAATGTTTCCTGTCCCGAAACAAACCGGGACAGGCGGCATCCGGAGAAAATGTCAAGGCATCAGCACTTGAAACTGTCCGGCAATGTGTGACGTGAGTGTGACAATGGGGAAGCAGCCTTCCCTTGGGGCATAGCGAACAGGACGACGCCTCCTCGCTGTGCGACCGGAGACGGTGTTTTTTAAACGCTGTGCTTGAACAAAACGCCGTGATGTCACGGCGAACAGACAGCCGCTCTTGTTGGGCTGTGAACGGTGTTCAACGAGCACGCAGATTCTTAGGTTTTTTCGGTAAAGTCACGTAGGTAAAAAATTAAAATTAAAATTAATAAAAGTAAAATAAAATACTTGATAGAGCAATCCGTGCTGTGACGGTTCCACCTGAAGACGGAAGCTTGTGTTGCCTCCGAAACGTCGTGATTTTTATTTTATTTTTTATTTTACTTTTATTAATTTTAAATTTTTACCTACGTGACTTTACCGAAAAAACCTAAGAATATGAATCCTTGCAGTCACGAAAGCTTCAAATCGAGCACGAAGATACTCGCGCACGCGTATGCATGGAGCATCGTCGTGAACGCGATCACGGTGCCCAATGTTACTGCCTCCGTTGCGACGGAGCGGTGGTGGCGCTCACTGCGCTCGGAAGGTGGCCAACCCCGAGTTGGAGTTCTAAACATCAGTGGAGAGTCATTCACACACCCGCCCCCCTCTCACCTCCCGCTTCATCAACTCGTACTGACCGTGGTGGTGAAGTATGGTCAAATAACCCCATCGCCTTCGGAGCAGTGGGTTGACAAGGGTGCTGTGAATCGATGAATATCCTTTATAATTGGCTGTCGAAGCCACGATTCATATTGTTGCAAATGATTTGGAGTGACATTTCGCCGTTCACGCCCCCCCCTTAACCCCCCCCCCCCCACCCCGAGACTCTCCCCCCCCCTTCACCCCCCCCCCCTTAACCCCCCCCCCACCCCGAGACTTCCCCCCCCCACTCCCTTCACCCCCCCCACCCCGAGACTCCCCCCCCCACTCCCTTCACCCCCCCCCACTCCCTTCACCCCCCCCACCCCGAGAACTCCCCCCCCCCCACTCCCTTCACCCCCCCACCCCGAGACTCCCCCCCCCACTCCCTTCACCCCCCCCACTCTCTTCACCCCCCCCCACCCCGAGACTCCCCCCCCACTCCCTTCACCCCCCCCACCCCGAGACTCCCCCCCCACTCCCTTCACCCCCCCCCCACCCCGAGACTCCCCCCCCCCACTCCCTTCACCCCCCCCCCACCCCGAGACTCCCCCCCCCACTCCCTTCACCCCCCCCCACCCCCGAACTCCCCCCCCCCACTTCCTTCACCCCCCCACTCCCTTCACCCCCCACCCCGAGACTCCCCCCCCACCCCGAGACTCCCCCCCCCCCACTCCCTTCACCCCCCCCCCCCACCCCGAGACTCCCCCCCCCACCCCGAGACTCCCCCCCCCCACTCCCTTCACCCCCCCCCACTCCCTTCACCCCCCCCACCCCGAGACTCCCCCCCCCACCCCGAGACTCCCCCCCCCCACTCCCTTCACCCCCCCCCACCCCGAGACTCCCCCCCCCACTCCTTCACCCCCCCCACCCCGAGACTCCCCCCCCCCCCACTCCCTTCACCCCCCCCCACCCCGAGACTCCCCCCCCCCACTCCCCTTCACCCCCCCCCCACTCCCTTCACCCCCCCACCACCCCGAGACTCCCCCCCCCACCCCGAGACTCCCCCCCCCCCACTCCCTTCACCCCCCCCACCCCGAGACTCCCCCCCCCCACTCCCTTCACCCCCCCCCACCCCGAGACTCCCCCCCCCACCCCGAGACTCCCCCCCCCCCACTCCCTTCACCCCCCCCACCCCGAGACTCCCCCCCCCCCACTCCCTTCACCCCCCCCCACCCCGAGACTCCCCCCCCCACTCCCTTCACCCCCCCCCACCCCGAGACTCCCCCCCCCCCACTCCCTTCACCCCCCCCCACCCCGAGACTCCCCCCCCCACTCCCTTCACCCCCCCCCACCCCGAGACTCCCCCCCCCACTCCCTTCACCCCCCCCACTCCCTTCACCCCCCCACCGAGAGACCCCCCCCCCACTCCCTTCACCCCCCCCACCCCGAGACTCCCCCCCCCACTCCCTTCACCCCCCCCACTCCCTTCACCCCCCCACCGAGAGACCCCCCCCCCACTCCCTTCACCCCCCCCCCCCACCGACCCCTCAACACATCTCGGCTGCCATGGCAACTGCGCCGCTCGCTCTGCCCTCTGTGACCCCTTCCCGCCTGCCCCCCCCCCCTCCTCGCTGCCCCCACGTGGACGTCCCCTGCCCCCCGAACTCCGCATCGCCTGAAGCCGCTCACAAAACAGCGGTGGGCGGCAGCTCCTCCTCCTCCACCACCAACAAACAAAGAGCCGCCCGGGCCCCGTTATTAAATCCCCGGCAAAATTATAGTTTGGGCTTTTTTAAAATCCTTTATATTAAGTTCACTTGCTTGCTTGCGCGCTTACGACCGTGCAAATCTTTCGGTCGTTTTTAACCCACTTCCTGTGATCCAATCGAGCTGACATTTTGCACACAGACTCGTTGTGCGTGACAATTTATTTTCGTGAAAAAAACTTCGTAAATTTTCCACTTTTTAGGATTTTTTTTTCATATTTAATTTAAAATGCCAATGTGATAAAAATGAAACTCTTACTCAAGAAAAACAGAAATGAATAATAAAATAAAACCGATGCCACGCATATAAAGGATTTATAGTGAAAAACTTTGTTTTTACGGGTTAATTTTTTGTGCGTTAGTTTCTCTCGTTGAGTTGAGTGGAGGCAGCAGCGTCGTTCCTGCCCTCGATCGGTCTTTGTTGTTGAGAGCCGCCTCCTTCCACTCCTTCGCTCGACCTCCAAATGTCGCCGCTGTGAATGAAAGACGCTCACGACACAAAGGCACAGGTCCCGTTCCCCACTATAGCCTTCATAGACTGTTGGGGCAAGTTAGCGAGTAGCACCTATGAAGGCGAGCACGGGGCACGAGTGGATGGGTGGCCACCACCTCGCCCGGCCGCCTTTGTTTCCCGAGTGCCGATGTATCACACACCGTGACAGGTACGGTACTCATGTTAAGGCTGAGTCGACCTAAGGGAGGCCCAGGATCGGTACAAATATTCGCCACTGACTGGCGCAGTGCGCTAACCACTCTCCACCACCGCTATTCAAAGATCCCCCGTATAGCCTCACAGACTGTTGGGGCAAGTGCTGTTAGCGAGCAGCACCTATGAAGGCCGGCACGGTACACGAGGGTGGTAGGTGGCCAGCACCACGCACGGCCGCCTTTGTCTCCCTGGAGACCTCCGATTAGCACGGATGGTTACGTGCGGTGTGATAAAGGTTCAGCATCAATACAAAGTGGCGATGTTTACACACCGCACCAGGTACTCATTTTGAGGCCCAGTCGACCTTGGGGAGGCCCAGGACCGGTTTAAATATTCGTAGCTGGTGTTGGCCGTGAGCGGTGAATCGAACTTGGGTCGCTGGGTTTATAGCGCAGTGTGCTAACCATTTCGCCACCGCTCCTCATGACACACACACGCACTCACAACCGGCTCCACTCTTGTTAAGGTGCGGGCCGATTGGTGTGTGTGGCTGTGTCAGTCATCTCAGGCCGTCAACCCATGGCACCTCATGCGTCATGTGAACTCCGTCGCTGGACAGCCTCAAAGTGCACCTAGCCTGGCACAAGAGCCGCGGTGACGTCACCGACGCTGAGTGGCGAATGGGGGCTGTTGTTGTTGTGCCCACCCCGGATATTGGCAATCACTGACCACTAACTAGTTTTGTACGACTGTATTATTTTTATTTCACCGGGTAAGGCCCAGCTGTTTTTCATAGGCGACCTGGCGATCACAAATGACAGCTCACAAAAGTGGCTTATCACGTGCAAATGTGTAGCAGCCGTGTAAGTCTAAAGGCACGTTTCTAAACGTGGAGGGGAAAAACCTGAGGACCCAGAGAAAAACCCTTGCGACCACGGGGAGAGAGAGATACGCAGACTCCAAATATAACAGCAGGCGTCAGGGTCGGAATAAAACCCACGACCTCCTGTATGCGGCGTCCACACAGACGGATAAGCACCGTAATGTTATCATATACCATCATCACAATCAGGCATGATCTAGCCACTGCTGGATGAAGCTCACCCCAACATCGTCTAGATGGACAACTACTTTCTTTTAGAAGTGCTTTTTGTGTTTTAGTATTTGTCGTCCTTTCCCCTCACCTCCGATCAGCACGATTGGATACGTACGGTGCGAAAGAAGTTCAACTTACATACACACATCGTCGTCATATCCTCCACACGTCCTGCGATTCCATAATCTCACCTCGCTCCCGAGCACGGGTCCATCTCATCGCCCCAAATCTTCAAGGGCTGACACAACGCTCAGCTGACGCTACCACTCGATCGCCAGTCGCGGCATACAGGGGGGGGGGGGGGGGAGGTCGCAAAGTTCGAACCAAACGTCAATCGAACGTGGAGTCGTAAGTGTGCCTCGGTGCTCATTCTGTTCGTTGACACCCACGGTGGAATTATTCATCGTCGTCATCGTCGTCATCATCGTCGTCATCATCGTCGTCGTCATCGTCGTCATCATCATCGTCGTCATCGTCGTCATCATCGTCGTCGTCATCGTCGTCATCATCATCGTCGTCATCGTCGTCATCATCATCGTCGTCATCGTCGTCATCATCGTCGTCATCATCGTCGTCATCATCATCGTCGTCATCGTCGTCATCATCGTCGTCATCATCGTCGTCGTCATCGTCGTCATCATCATCGTCGTCATCGACGTCATCATCGTCATTGTCGTCATCGTCGTCTATCATCGACGTCCATCATCGTCATCGTCGTCATAATCATCGTCATCATCGACGTCATCATCGTCATTGACGACGATGCGCGTCATCCCTTCGGTTGAATGGTTTAGCCCACCGCGACTGTGAGTGGACGACGATCATTGAAGGGTGACCGACTATGACTGCCCAGCAAAGACCTGTGGCGTGACTGACGATGACTCGACGAGAAGTCGATGTTAACGCGTTCGCTCTTCCGCAGTGCACTGTTGTCTCGAATAAAGCCAATGACTTCACTCTCTGCGTCTGCCTCTTCATCCGGAGTCGCGGGTCGATCCTCGCTCCGGTCCTTCTTGCTGCGGTTTCTGGAGGTCACGGGTCGTCCTCGTAAGGGATGATGATTCTCCAGCCCCTCTTGACGAAAAGAAATCAAGAAAAATGGCGACCTACATTTCCGTCACGATTTTCATACGCACATATATAACATTGGCGCTGGTCGCCATCCTTCACCATCTTCACTGGTCGCCAACTGTGCTATGAAGAAGGCCCATTGTCTGAAACGTCGCCTATGATATGTTTTCTGTTTTATATCCACAGTGTTATTGATGAAAGTGGTGAGTGTGGGGTTTTTTTATGGTTGTTGTGGCCAGTTTCTCACTTAGGTTTTCTTTTGTTTGCAACCCTTTGTCAATCCACTGCTGGATGAAGGCCTCTCCACACACACACTCCGTGTGTCGGTACACGGGGGGTTCTTTGACCATACTTCACCACGACGTGGTGATCACCAGTACGCAGTTAGGCTTTTGTTTTATTTTTCCAGGTGAGGCCCAATGAGCTCTATCACTCTGTTTCAAAAGCGTCCTGGCCACAAATGGTAGCTCAACGAAGTGGCTTATCGTCGTGTGGAAATCTCTCGCAGCCAAACACTCTGAACATCCATGCTGCATAATTGAACCGGTCCTTGTGCCGTATGTAAACATCACTACAAGGGAGACAAAGGCGGCCAGGCGAGGTGCTGGCCACCCACCGACTCGTGTGCAGTAATCGTCACGTGGAAATTGATTGCGGTCAAATAACTCCAAACCCACGTTGATTTCACATGTGGAGGGGAAATCCAGAGGACCTGGAGAAAAATCCACGTGGTCACAGGGGGAGCGAAAGACCGAAAACTCCAAACACACAGCCCATAACCTGAGTGCCAAGGCCTACCTGGTCTTCAGGAGGTCGTGGGTTCGATACCGACCCTGACGCCTGCTGCTGCTGCTGCTATATATTTGGAGTTTGCGGCGTCTCTCTCCCAGTAGTCGCGTGGATTTTTCTCCGGGTCCTCCGGGTTTTTCTCTTCCACATTTAGAATCAACGTCGCGCGTTTAGAGAGCATTTGGCTGCTGTACATTTCCACGTGGTGATGATGATAAGCCACTTCGTTGAGCTATCATTGACGTCACGCACCTAGGGGGGGGGGGTTAGACATTTGTGACGATGTGTGACGAGGGGGGGGGGGGGGGTGAGAAATGTTACATCACATTAAAGTGAGCAACTTTAAATAAATATAGACAACACGTTCCGCTACAATGACAATAGTTTAAAGCGATTTGAAGCATGTTTTATTTTTTGTGACGTCATATTTGGGGGGGGGGGGTCTGACTTTTTGTGACGCCGTGTGACCAAGGGGGGGGGGGGGGGTCAAAAATGGTCAAAAATCGCGTGACGTCATTATAGACGGCCTCTTAGTTCTCAGAGGAAGTGAACCACGAGTCATGAGAACATGAGTTCAAACCCAAACCAGGGTTATCGTCCTTATCATCATCATCACCGTCCCCGCTTCAGGGTCGGCCTCCCCAGCATCCCCGCTGGCGAGGTAACGAGAAGCAACTGTTGTTATCGTGGACCGCATGTTTCTTGCCATAGGAACGTCGAATGGTCACTCCTGCCAAAAGGCTGCGCGTGTGCTGTAACATTAGGGTTGATAGCGGTGGGTGAGGCAAACGGATCACACTCGTGTTGTAGTTTATAAGACAAAGATCCCCCCGTGTAGCCTGTAACAGACTGTTGGGGTCAAGTGCTGTTAGCGAGGCCGGCACGACGCACGAGGGGGTGGGTGGCCAGCACGACGCACGGCTGAGTCGACCTAGGGGAGTCCCAGGATCGTTACGGATGTTTGTCAAGGATGTTGGCTGTGAACGGGAATCGAACTCGGGTCGCCGAGTTCATCGCACAGTGCGCTAACCACAACCACGACAGCTCGCCACACTTTACTATAATTTAATAGAAGACACATACACACATATTCCATTGTTAGACGTTTGTTTATTGTTTCTAGATGACATTTTAAAAAATCGATGTCTCAGTTTATGAGAGTACGGAGGACGACTACTTCGTCAGTGTCTACCGAGTCACACGCATGTCCGTAGTCCACGGAGGCTGTGTGTAGTATGTTGAACTTCTTTCGCACCGTATGTAGCCAACCGTGCTAAATCGGAGCTGCAGGGGGGAATGGACAACGTCCTAA
This sequence comes from Lethenteron reissneri, assembly GCF_015708825.2. Taxonomy (NCBI): domain Eukaryota; kingdom Metazoa; phylum Chordata; class Hyperoartia; order Petromyzontiformes; family Petromyzontidae; genus Lethenteron; species Lethenteron reissneri. Next base: position 2,535,624 of record NC_083785.1, read on the forward strand.
TTGCGAAAAAGCCATTATAAAGAAATACGTTTTACATCTACATTGAAAAGTGCATCGCTACAGTGGCTTCCGAATATCGATACAAACGTACATTAGATGTTAAATTTCCCATAAATCTGATTGGCAAAGTGGTACTGTGTATGTGGTATAGGATGGTAGAGCAACCTTTCTTAAACCCGGCTTGCTCGCTTAGTTTGCTGGACTCTACATTTGCAATGATTCTGTAATCCATGACATTGGAGACAAATTACTCTCCGCACGACGATCATGGGTCAGAATGTATCGCCCTTGAAAAAGAAAGGAATTATTGACACAATTGTCTGAGGTTGTGTACATGGTTTGTGTAGACGCATCCGTGACGTACATTTTTTACACTACTTTTGATATTTGTTTTAGCACTATTTATGTATTGTTTTGAACCAACTGAAATCATTCTAAACTAAAACGAAACTATTTGTATGTGACCAGGTAAGGCCCACTGAGCTATAGAACCTTTTTTAGAAGCGACCTGGTCACAAATGATAGCTCAGCAAAGTGGCTCATCATCGTGTGGAAATGTAGAGCAGCTAAATAATATAAAAGCGTGACGTTGATTCTAAATGTGGAGGCAAAAACCAGAGGACACGGAGAAAAATCCACGCGACTACGGGGAGAGAGACACCGCAAACTCCAAACATACAGCAGGCGTCAGGGTCGGGATCGAACCCACGACCTCCTGAATACCAGGCGAGGGAGTCAACGTCTCCGAGCCACCGATGATATCCGTTCGTGGAGGAGTTGCATCGAGTCAACTTCTTCATCCAGCAGTAGAGATCGATGTCGGTAGATTGCATGCAGGGTGTCTGGGGGTACCAACCCAGAAAAAGATCTAAATTTGAAAACTAATTTTATGCCTAGAATATTAAAACATTCTCTAACACATATGATGAACTTTTTTGTTACAATAATGTATAATAGTGTATTGTATTACATTGCCCTGTTTTAACTTTGTTTTACTATTCCTTGTTTCATTGTATGTAATGGCGGAGATTAGGGATTAATGATGCACAACCATAACCACAATCATATAAACAGAAATCTATGCATTGATTTATATGAAGACACGTCCAGATATTGTGGCCAAGGTTTAGCAAATTGTTGTTTTTATTTACATACCATAGCAATACATTTTTAATAGCAAATATTGCGGGGGGGGGGACATTTTGAGCATATGTTATATTATAACTACTGCCTTGATTGGATGTCTCGCTGAAGAGTTGCCGTGTCGCTGCTGGACTGGACGAGGAGGCCCACGATGAACACGGCAGCAGCAGCAGCAGTAGCAGCCGCAGCAGCAGCCACAGCAGTAGTAGCAGTAGCAGCAGCAGTAGCAGCAGCCACAGCAGCAGCAGTAGCAGCAGCAGCAGCAGCCACAGCAGCAGCAGCAGTAGCAGCAGCAGCCACAGCAGCAGCAGTAGCAGCAGCCGCAGCAGCAGCAGTAGCAGCAGTAGCAGCAGCCACAGCAGCAGCAGTAGCAGCAGCCGCAGCAGCAGCAGTAGTAGCAGCAGCAGCCACAGCAGCAGCAGTAGCAGCAGCAGCCACAGCAGCAGCAGTAGCAGCAGTAGCAGCAGTAGCAGCAGCCGCAGCAGCAGTAGCAGCAGCCACGGCGAGCTCGTGCTACAATACTGGATGTGGTGGGACAGGGTGGCCTGAAAATGCCCCGGGGGTCGCCGGCCCGATGCGCAGAGGCCGCAGAGGCTGCGACTTGCATTTTGACATCGTTCAAGCAATGCAGGCGAACAATGAACGAAACCGTACCGTCCGTACGTTACTGAGACGGAGGGAAATAGCACGGAATAGGCTGTGCTTGAGCACGGGTGTGTGTGTGAGCACGTGTGAGCACGTGTGTGTGTGTGTGGGGAGCGGTAGTGTAGCGGTTAGCGCGCTGCGCTATGAACCTGGCGACCCGGGTTCGATTCCCGTTCACGGCCAACACCAGTGACGATTATCTGAACCGGTCCTGGGCCTCCCCTAGGTCGACTCAGCCTCAAATGAGTACCTGGTGTGGTGTGTAAACATCGCCACTGGGGAGACAAAGGCGGTCGGGCGTGGTGCTGGCCACCCACTCCCTCGTGTACCGTTCCGGCCTTCATAGGTGCTCGCTAACAGCACTTGCCCCTACAGTCTGTTAAGGCTATACGGGGGATCTGTGTGTGTGTGTGAGCACGTGTGTGTGGACAGGTTTTTAGTAAAACTCAAACCTGGTGAGCCTCAACTAGGACCAAGTCAAGAAAAAGACAGAACAGAGAAAGAGAAAAAAAAGAGAAACCCCCCAGAATTTCAGCTTCCTGAAGTTTTAGTGGAAGGGGACTCTCCTTCCAAAAAATAACATCTCCTCCTTCCCTTCCTCACCACCATCCTCGTAGGCTGTCAACTCATCTATTAATGTAAAGTGATGTAAAAAAATGTTTTTTATTTTAATTTATTCATGCATTCATTTTAATTTATATATAAATTTTAGTAATAAAAGTAGTGTCTAAATAATTTTATACAACCCCATTAATGCATAATATGCCATATAAAATATCATTTCTTATACTCTGGAACGGATTATTTCCTTTCCCTTCATTTCTTATGGGAAAAATTCGTTTGGTTTACGTCATTTTCGGTATAAGTGCTCCTACCTTCTGGAACGAATTAACGACGGAAACCGAGCTACCACTGTGTCTGTCGTTCTTGTTGTAGTATACGGGCATCTGTGAAAATAGCTTTACAGCTCATCGGATTCCTCCCACAGTCTAAACAAAGATTCTGATTCTATAATTATGACTAGTGTGTACATATACAGGACGGTATCGTCTATTTTAAAATATACCTGGTCGCAGATATGTTGCATCGCCGTTATTAAAGCCTTGTTATCAACGGCATTACATGCACACACTACAAACACACACACTGTGTACATCACTACACACTATACACACACACTACACACACACACTACATTAACCACTATACACACACACTACATTATACACTACAAACACACACACTGTGTACATCACTACACACACACTGCATTATACACTATACACACACTATACACACACACCCACTATACACACACACTATATTATACACTATGTACATCACTACACACACACTACATTATACACTATACACACACACACTACATTACACACTATACACACACACTACATTATACACTATACACACACACTATACACACACACAATATACACACACACACTATACACACACACTACATTATACACTATACACACACACTATGTACATCATTACACACACACTACATTATACACTATACACACACTATACACACACACTACATTATACACTATACACACACACTATACACACACTATGTACATCACTACACACACACTACATTATACACTATACACACACTATACACACAAACTACATTATACACTATACACACACTATACACACACACTACATTATACACTATACACACACTATACACACACACTACATTATACACTATACACACACACTATACACACACTATGTACATCACTACACACACACTACATTATACACTATACACACACTATACACACAAACTACATTATACACTATACACACACTATACACACACACTACATTATACACTATACACACACACACTATACACACACTATGTACATCACTACACACACACTACATTATACACTATACACACACTATACACACAAACTACATTATACACACACACCCACTATACACACACACTACATTATACACTATACACACACACTATACACACACACTACATTATACACTATGTACATCACTACACACACACTACATTATACACTATACACACACACACTACATTACACACTATACACACACACTACATTATACACTATACACACACACTATACACACACACAATATACACACACACACTATACACACACACTACATTATACACTATACACACACACTATGTACATCATTACACACACACTACATTATACACTATACACACACTATACACACACACTACATTATACACTATACACACACACTATACACACACTATGTACATCACTACACACACACTACATTATACACTATACACACACACACTATACACACACACTACATTATACACTATACACACACTATAAACACACACTACATTATACACTATACACACACACACTATACACACACACTACATTATACACTATACACACACACTACATTATACACTATACACACACACTACATTATACACTATACACACACACTATACACACACTATACACACACACTACATTATACACTATACACACACTCACTATACACACACACTACATTATACACTATACACACACACTACATTATACACTATACACACACATTACATTATACACTATACACACACACTATACACACACTATACACACACACTACATTATACACTATACACACACTCACTATACACACACACTACATTATACACTATACACACACACTATACACACACACTACATTATACACTATACACACACACTATGTACATCATTACACACACACTACATTATACACTATACACACACTATACACACACACTACATTATACACTATACACACACACTATACACACACTATGTACATCACTACACACACACTACATTATACACTATACACACACACACTATACACACACACTACATTATACACTATACACACACTATACACACACACTACATTATACACTATACACACACTCACTATACACACACACTACATTATACACTATACACACACACTATACACACACACTACATTATACACTATCAGTGGCGGCTCGTCAATAGAGGGCGCAGGGGCGCCGCCCCCATCAATATTCAAGAAATATACATATGCAAAATTTATATAAAAATACATAAATAAAATATTTTTTTCATACGATGTGCCGGCTGGTAGTAAGAAAAGCATCAGCATTTAATAAAAACTGGCTTTAATCGGTCAACTATTTTCTATGTTTTTCAATGTGTTTCATGCGGGGCGCCGGACAAATGGATGTCTATGTGAGACTTTACATTTTCGGACAGCATGTGACCTGAAGCTGGTCTCTAATTGGTTTCTTAAAGATTCTCCTCGGGGCGCAAGTCGTTGCGTCCCTGGCCAATCAGAATTGGATACATGTTATTTTATCCAATCTGATTGGTTCTCGTCACCTGTCATTCAAATTTACGCTGTAGGCCACTACTGCGAGTGCGAAGGCGACACCACTTTGACACTTGCTAGGCTGATCAAATTTTTTGTGTAAACAATGGCAGCAGTTCATCCAAATTCTGTAATTTATTTACAAAAAAAACCCTTTCACAAGGCTTTCGCTGGAAGAAATAAAAAAGATAAAGGATCTCGGACCGGACCAACCCGATTTACAAATCCAGCAGCAGGCCAGTGACAGAGGACGAAGCTACACACGAAGCTTCACCCGCGCTTGTTATGAGAAACGGAGGTGGCTGGCTGGATGTGATGTTAGCAATTCTCTTTTTTGTTTTCCCTGTCTTTTATTTCAAAGTGTCGGCACTGAAGTTTTGTGGACAACGACGGGGGTAAGAGACCTCAAACATCTCTCTGACAAATGCAAACGTCATGAAAGTAGCCGCAGCCATATTGATAATAGCATGAAACTAACGTTTTTATGTTCAAGTAGGAAACATGCTTTTTGGTACTTTGGTCTGAAATGTATATAAAAGAGAAACATTTATGTTCAAGTAGGAAACATGCTTTTTGGTACTTTGGTCTGAAATGTATATAAAAGAGAAACATTTATGTTCAAGTAGGAAACATGCTTTTTGGTACTTCTTTTGGTCTGAAATGTAAATAAAGATCATCAAAATTTATATTCAAGTAGTCAAAATGGTTTTTGGTACTGCTTTATATTTATTTGCCCCCCTCAATAAAATAAAAAAATGCGCCCCCCCAAAAATAAATATCACCAGCCGCCACTGTACACTATACACACACACACACTATACACACACACTATACACACACACAATACACACACACTACATTATAGACTATACACACACACACTAGGTACATCACCACACACACACTACATTATACACTATACACACACTACATAAGACACTATACACACACTAGTTACACACTATACACACTACATTACACACTATACACACACAATACACACACACTACATTATACACTATACACACACTACATAAGACACTATACACACACTATACACACACTAGTTACACACTATACACACTACATTACACACTATACACACACACTAGGTACATCACTACACACACTACATTAAACAAACACCCTGCACACTCACTACACATACACACATGGTACATACACTCATAATCATACACACAACAGATACACGTGATACATACTACACACACTTCACAATACTGAACTCACTACACATTACTATGTATACATACACACACTAACCATATACACACAATACATACGCACTACACATATACTATTGAACACTCCCTACGCATACATTACACACATTGTACACACACAACACCATAGATACACTCCGTTACACACATTATATACACACACACAACACACTATAAACACACACACACATGCACTACACACACACGATATATACACTCCATTACACACATTATACACACATACACTATATATACACACACACACTATACACACACATCGTCGGTGTGAGTGTGTCGGTGTGAGTGTGTCAGTGTGAGTGTGTCTGAGTGTGTCAGTGTGAGTGTGTCTGAGTGTGTCAGTGTGAGTGTGTCAGTGTGAGTGTGTCTGAGTGTGTGAGTGTGTCTGAGTGTGTCAGTGTGAGTGTGTCTGAGTGTGTCAGTGTGAGTGTGTCAGTGTGAGTGTGTCTGAGTGTGTGAGTGTGTCTGAGTGTGTTGGTGCCTCTGAGTGTTCATGGGCTGAACAACACAAATGGAACAGTCCCCCCGCCCCCCCGCAACGAAACCGCCCCTCCCCTCCCTCCCCATGGCACCCCTCCCCCACACACAGCCCGACAGCACTGCCCCCAGAGCCCCCCCTCCACTCCCTCCGCATGCCCCCCCCCACTGCCCTCCCAAGACCCCGACCCCCCCTCTCTCGACAAATCCATAACCCACACCCCCCCCCCCAGCCATTCAAACATCTCCCATCCCCCACGAAACCCACGCCCACCCTCCCCCTCCATCCCCCAACCATCCCCTACCCTTCCCCCACGCAGCAACCCACCCCTGACCCTCCTCCATCAACCCCCTCCATCTTCCTGCTCCATTCCTCACGCATCCCTCCAACCCCCTCCACCATCCTCCAGATGAAACCCCCCACCCCTACCCCGCATCCCACGCGAGCACGCGGCGTGGATTGGACGAAGATCGTCAGGGGGGACGAGGCGCGTGTGGATGGAGGAGAGAGCGAGGGTGGAGAGAGAGGGGACACACGGGGTGAGAGAGAGAGAGACGCAGGGTAAGTGGAGGTAGAGCGTGCGGGAGGATAGAACGTGTGACACCATCGTCACCATCGCAGTCATCATCACGAGCATCATCATCACCACGATCATTATCATCACGATCATCATCATCATTACGATCATCATCATCGTGGGCAGCGATCTCGTCTTGCGACTGAATCACCGCGTGCCTCTCCGTGTGAGGATGAACCCGGTACGTGGTGAGCACGTGGTGAGTACGCGGCGTGTGGCTGCCCCGGTTGTGTTGGACTTGTGCGGTGGATGTGTAACTCCACTCACCACCACCACCCACCACCACCCACCACTCACCACCACTCACCACCCACCACCACTCACCACCACTCATCACCCACCACTCATCACTCACCACCACTCTCCACCACCACCACTCACCACTACTCACCACCACCCACCACCACTCACCACCACTCACCACCCACCACCACTCACCACCACTACTCACCACCACCACTCACCACCACCACTCACCACCACCACTCACCACCACTCACCACCACCACTCACCACCACCACTCACCATAATTCACCACTCACTACCACTCCCCACCACCCCTCACCACTCACCACCACCACCACTCACCACCACCACCACTCACCACCTACCACCACTCACCACCACCACCCACCACCACCACCCACCACCACTCACCCACCAGCACTCACCACCACTCACCCACCACCACCCACCACCACCCACCACCACCCACCACCACTCCCCACCAACACCACCCACCACCACCACTCACCACCACTCACCACCACCACTCACCACCACTCACCACCACCACTCACCACCACAGCAGCACCATCGATGTTGTTGCTGCGCTGTTCGTCTCGCTGTGCGAGTAACAACAACAACACGTGCACGATGGGTGTCGCTACCGCGTGTGCTGGTGTGCGTGCACACAACACACGTGTACACGCACGTGTGTACGTGCGTGTACACGTGTGTACACACGTGTGTACGCACGTGTGTACACGTGCGTGTACACGTGCGAACGCGTGCATGGCGTTGTACGTGTACACTTGCACACGTACAAATGCATGTATATGTGCCGACGTGTGCACACATATGCATGTGTACACAACAAATGCACGCGTACGTGTATTTGTACACGTATGCATGTATAGCTTGTATGCAAAGAACACATGAATACGTGCTCACAGCGCTTGCATGTATGTGTACGTGTGCGTGTGTTGTTACGTGTGTGCCCGCGTGTGTGTGCGTGCCCATGTGTATGCTTGTGCGTGTGCACCCGTGTGTAAATGTTTGTGTGTGGCCGCGTGTGTGTACCTGTGTGTGTGTATGTTTGTGTGTGTGTATGTTTGTGTGTATGTTTGTGTGTGTGTTTGTGTGTGTGTTTCCGCCTGTATGTTTGTATGTGTCCGCGTGTGTACCTGTGTTGTGTGTGTGTTTGCGGTGGCGTAGTGGTTAGCGTGATGCGCTACGAACCCGGCCACCCGAGTTCGATTCCCGCTCACGGCCATCACCAGTGATGATGATCTGAACCGGTCCTGGTGTTCCCCTAGGTCGACTCGGCCTCAAATGAGTACCTGATGCGGTGTGTAAACATTGCCACTCGGGAGACAAAGGCGGCCGGGCGTCGTGCTGGCCACCCACCCCCTCGTGTACCGTTCCGGCCTTCATAGGTGCTTGCTAACAGCACTTGCCCCTACAGTCTGTTAAGGCTATACGGGGGATCTTTGTACCCGTGTGTGTCTACCCGTGTGTGTGTACCCGTGTGTGTGTGTGTGTACCCGTGTGTGTGTACACGTGTGTGCACGTGTGTGTGCACGTGTGCACGTGCGTGTGTGTGCACGTGCGTGTGTGTACACGTGTGCACGATACATCCTCTGTGACGCTTTGCGCGGTCGTGACGGATGACGGGTGAGTGAGTGAGTGACATTGCGTGCCTCTCGCTGCACGGTCATCAGCACCACGGAGGGGGGTTGGGGCCCACTGGATTAGAGGTTGTTGTTGTTGTTTGTTGCTGTGTGTGTGTGGTGGTGATGGGGTGTTGTTTTGGCGACTACTACAATAGGCGATTGCTAGCTGAGCGACGGTTTATGCTTGAATTGTGTGTGGCTATGCATGTGAGTGAGTGTGATGTGTGCCGTGCCGGCCTTCATAGGTGCTCGCTAACAGCACTTGCCCCAACACTCTGTTCAGGCTATACGGGGGATCTTCGTCTTCTTTTGCGTGTTCGTTAACCTTTGACCCCTGGGTTTAGCCCGTGGCCTCTTGTCAGCAGTGAACCTTCGGCACTCTGCACGGTAGCCTCGAAGTGCACCTAGCCTGGCACGAACGCTCTGTTGACATCACCGTCAGTGGCGAACCGCGCCTGTTGTGTGTGTGTGAGTGGTGTGTTCGTGTGTCTGCGTGTGATGTGCGTGGGTGCGCGGAGTGATGTCGGGGTGGGTTAGATGTGTTTGTGTGTGAGTGGTGGTAGTGGTGGCAGTGTGCAGCTAGGAGGGTGTGTGGGTGGTAGTGGTGTGTAGTTGTGAGAGTGTGTGTGGTAGTGGTGTGTAGTTGTGAGGGTGTGTGTGGTAGTGGTGTGTGTGTGGTAGTGGAGTGTAGCTGAGAGGGTGTGTGTGGTAGTGGAGTGTAGCTGAGAGGGTGTGTGTGGTAGTGGTATGTAGTTGTGAGGGTGTGTGTGGTAGTGGTGTGTAGCTAGGAGGGTGTGTGTGGTAGTGGTGTGTAGTTGTGAGGGTGTGTGTGGTAGTGGTGTATAGTTGTGTGTGGGTGGTAGTGGTGTGTAGTTGTGAGGGTGTGGGTGGTAGTGGTGTGTAACTGTGAGGGTGTGGGTGGTAGTGGTGTGTAGTTGTGAGGGTGTGGGTGGTAGTGGTGTGTAACTGGGTGCGAGGACAATGGTCGTGGTGACAATGGGCGGTTGTTGGCTGCTAGCGGCCAACTGCTGTCGAACCCACCACTTTCTCCCGCGCCGGTTGGGGCTCGGGACGGTGAGGTGTTTTTGTGGATAGGTGGGTGGTAGGTGGGGTGGTGAGTGGGTGGGAGCAGTGGTGGGTGGTGGGTGGGCGCGGTGGGAGTGAGTGGTGGGTGGGTGCGGTGGTGGGTGGAAGTGAGTGAGTGGTGGGTGGGAGTGAGTGGGAGTGAGTGGTGGGTGGGTAGGTGCGGTGGTGGGTGGGTGGGTGGGTGCGGTGGTGGGTGGAAATGAGTGGTGGGTGGGTGGGAGTGAGTGGTGGGTGGGTGGGAGCGAGTGGTGGGTGGGTGGGAGCGAGTGGTGGGTGGGTGGGAGTGAGCGAGTGGTGGGTGGGAGCGAGTGGTGGGTGGGTGTGAGTGAGTGAGTGGTGGGTGGGAGCGAGTGGTGGGTGGGTGTGAGTGAGTGAGTGGTGGGTGGGTGGGAGTGAGTCGTGGGTGGGTGGGTGTGAACGAGTGGTGGGTGGGTGGGAGCGAGTGGTGGGTGGGTGGGTGTGAGTGAGTGAGTGGTGGGTGTGAGTGAGTGAGTGAGTGGTGGGTGGGTGGGAGTGAGTGAGTGGTGGGTGGGTGGGAGTGAGTGGTGGGTGGGTGGGAGCGAGTGGTGGGTGGGTGGGAGTGGTGGGTGGGTGGGTGGGAGCGAGTGGTGGGTGGGAGTGGTGGGAGTGAGCGAGTGGTGGGTGGGAGCGAGTGGTGGGTGGGAGCGAGTGGTGGGTGGGTGGGAGTGAGTGGTGGGTGGGAGTGAGTGGTGGGTGGGTGGGTGGGGAGGGAGTGAGTGAGTGGTGGGTGGGTGGGTGGGGAGTGAGTGAGTGAGGGATGGAGGCCGGCGCGAGGTGAGTCGAGGTCCTTTGAGTTGAAGCCGGGGGGGGGGGGGGGACATTCCTGAGCGCTGCAACCTCGCGGCTCGGGCCCTCTACCGTACGTGCCCGAGCCGCGGCGCACCGACCCGTGAGAAACCATCGCCCCCCCGCCCCCCGCTACCGTATATACGCCTATAGCAGCGCATCCTGTTTACAAAACGAAAAGTCTGAAATCTCATGGCTTTAGTTGCGCTCTGAACTGGATTCCCCGGCCAGGGTCGACTAACATCGGTGGCGCTGGCCACGTCTGAAATCGGCGATTGCCACGGCCCCCCTGACCAGCGTGGTGAAGTATGGTCCACTTGTCACAAATGTGATGTAGCGTTGATCTATCTCTCTATCACACACGCTGTGTGCTGCACTTTTGTCTTCTTAGCCGTTCCTTACGAAGCAATTTTACGATCTTGAAGAACGCATTCTCGCGTTAGGGTACTCGACGCAAAAAGGCGTCGTCGTTAACCATGGGCAATCCACTGCTGGATGGATCCCTCCCACGTCACCATCTCTCACGATCGCTGTGATGTCGAGATGTTTATTTCGTCTATGAAACTCCTGTGGGTGTCTCTGGATCTATTATTCTCTATGAGTCTTTATTCATCTCTATGACACTCTATGTATCTGCGTGGGTCTCAATGGTAAACCCAGTTGCGTTCCTGCCCACGGTTAGAATTCCTCGCGGTGTTAAGGAGGGAAGGGGGGAGCTGTGAGCAACAGCGAGAGAAAGTCGTCGATGCCGGGACAAGTTTCCACCGAACGAAAGGCAAATTGCTCGCTCCACCGACGTTCCAGACGGACGATAAATCAGTCGGTGTCTGCACACATCCGAACACAGTGAAGTGTAGATTGAAAACACATTTCGTTAAAAATGTTTTTTTGCGTGTGTTTAGTTTGTAGTCCTCCCCCTCCACTCCGCACCGCCGATTAGCACGGGAGGCAACGTACGGTGAGAAAAAAGTCGCACGCGCCGATTTGACGGCGCGGAGCTTGGCCGCTTGCGACCACGGCGACAAAAGGCGCGGCGGGGTCGTCACCATTGCGGCTCAACACGCGATGCTCACGGTCGGTGCACCGAGTACTTCGCCTCCTCCCGTCGGGAGTGCGACTCCGAAGCCGAGAGGAAGCGAGCCGAGGGGGGGGGGGGGATCCGATGAGCCATGAAGCTCTTTGTGCACAGGCGTCACGTCGTGTTGTTGACAACGGTGCCGCGGTGCGCACAACGCGGCCTGTGTGACAGATGCACAGACGGCGGATTGACAGCAGCTTAACACACACACACCACACACACCACACACACACCACACACACCACACACACCACACACATTACACACCACACACACCACACACACACACACCACACACACACCACACACACACACCACACACACACACCACACACACCACACATACACGCCACACACAGAACACACACACACACACGTGTATCATACAGGGTGTCCCGTGAGTCAGGAATCGTCGGGACAAACGCACACAGCTCTGTGTCATTGTCTCGCGGTCTGGATGCAGTTTGTTTTTAATTCAACAGCGACCTCCCTCTGACTGGAATTATCTGGACTCGTTTTTGCTTACTACTCGCGGACCCCCCCTCCCAAGTTTTTATTTATTATGTTGCCAGACTTGTGGGACCCCCTGTAGTATATATGGTGACACACGCAGAGCATCGATATATATTTATAACGATGTAACAAAGATAAAGATCCCCCATATAGCCTTAACAGACTGTAGGGGCAAGTGCTGTTAGCGGTGGGTGGCCAGCACCACGCCCGGCCGCTTTCGTCTCCCCAGTGGCGATGTTTACTACATACCACACCAGCAGGTGATCATTTGAGGCTGAGTCGACCTAGGGGAGGAGGCTCAGGATCGTGTTCAGGAAATCGTTGAACGATGTTGGTGGCCGTGAGCGGGAATCGAACTCGTGTCCCAGGTCGGGTTCGTAGCGCTAACCGCTCCGCCACCGCTCCCACTAACAACATTAAGGCACAGACACACACACACATGCAGGGCGATCCGTTTACAGAGACCCCGCTGAACAATCGCGATTCACTACAAATGTATTATTGTATCAGTATGGATAACACTCGGCGTTATAGCAATCTACACGATGTTAACAACGGGTTGACAAGTATATATACACACATATTCTTTGGTTCTTTCGGTAAAGTCACGTCGCTATAAAATAAAATAAAACACACGTGTTAACAAGTATATATATATATACACACGTGTTAACAAGTACATATATACACACCGAATGGTTTTTTACCTGCCGTGTACGATGGGGTGCGAGACGTGGCCGGATTTTAGAAGGTAAATAATCGAAACGCACATTACGGACGGGCAAGTACTGTAAGTGACACCTCACTGTGTTTCATCAAACACGACGTAGTTATTTAAATTACACTTTATTTGTTGTTCAGCGATTGAGAGCCACAGGCGTCCAAGGCTGCAGTAAAAGTTGAACAACCACTGCTGGACACGTGGTTCTCCCCCACCGATGTTCACGTAGGCACGAGCTCAAATAAAAAACACCGTCATGTCGACCCCTCGACACACTCGTGGGTTGACACGCGGTGCCCGTGCGGACGACTCATCCGCACGTCGTGACGCCTGCTCACGGCGCGACGAAACAGCCGCGGGCAGCAGCTTCTGCGGGGAGCACAAGCCACAAGGCTTGGTGGGGGGGGGGGCACAAGCCACAAGGCTTGGTGGGGGAGGGGGGGCACGCGGTGGTTGTTAGTAGATGAAGGTGGTCAGGCAAACCTTCGGCATCTGGAGCCGCATGCAGCCTTCCTTTCAAGGGGAATGCTACGTCACGTGATTGATTCATGCGTTCCGATGACGTACGTACACTTACGTCATCGGAACGGAATCGGAAGAAAAAACTAAATACCTTCATCGGTAGCGAGGCTCTTGAAATGTTGAGGTTTTTTAAAAAAAATTTTTACAGGATTCAAACAGAAAATGGCTTCTGTTGTTATTTTGTTTGTTGATTCCCCCGTGTTAGATGAAAGACGATGACCACGGCAATGGCGTACATTCACTGCTAGATGAAGGTTCCTCTGCTCACGCCGTGTGTGTCCTCGGGGCTGTTTGACCATACTTCACCACGCTGGCACAGTGAAGGCTGCTGCTGATGGAGGAGGAAGAGGAGGAGGATGACCCGGGATTGATGTCGATCGTATCACTCGGCACTGACGTCATAGCCACTGCCCGAAGCAAAGCCCCACCGCTCCCCACCACCACCACGTTAGTCGTGCAATAGCGGGTTAAGTAAATACTACATGAAATACGTACCGGGGATTTTGTTTTATACGATCACTGGATTCGAAGGTACATCTAGACGTTTCGGCCATCTGGCCTTCCTAAGTAAATAATCTTCGCAGATATACCCCATCCCCCCCACGACCACCATTGTTATCGTTTTCATCGACCGCGTTGTTTCATTTATAATAACAGTGTCGTAGCCGGAACGTGCATTGTTCTAGGAACTCGCGTACACATGGCGATCCATTTACAGATACCCCACTGACTCCGTGTGTTTCACGGTCACCTCGGCCAGCGTTCAACGCTCTGTCGTCAACATCACAGGGGCGACTACCGCTGCCTTAGAATAGAGAGATATTCATATTTTTGTTTAACACGTGCGTACGTAATTATGATCGCTGCAGGGGTGGTGGGGGGTAGAGAGGTTTTGAGGTAACGCGTGTAGTTTTACCTACGCTGGTACAATAATAATGACAACAATGCACTCGTAGTGTCTCGCGAGTGTTCAGTGCGGGGGTATCAAAATACATCGATCGGCCTGCGTGTTTATTAACCGCAAGTGAGGCTGCGGGGAGCGGTGGTTAGCGCGTAAGGCTACGAACCAACGCCAGTGACGATTACTCGAACGCGTCCTGGACCTCGCCTTAGGTAGACTCAGCCTCAAATGAGTACCTGGTGCGGTGTGTAAAACATCGCATCTGGGGGAGACAAAGGCGGCCGGGCGTTGTGCTGGCCACCCACCTCCTCGTGTGCCGTTCCTGCCTTCATAGGTGATACTCGCTAATGACACTTAACTGTCTGTTAATGGCTATGTGGGAGATGCTTGTCTTTGTTATTGCCCCCTTTGTTGTAGCTAATTTATCCGCCCTGAGGATGTTGTGTCCAGATTTGCGTCCATCGCAGGCAGTGCTCGCGATTGCAACCGCCAGTCCAGAACGGTCCAGAACCACTCGGTAATTAGATTGGCGCACTGCGTATTCATTTCGCCATCCTTTGCCATCCAATTGTATAAACCTATCCAACGGGTTCAGTTTCATTTATTTGGTATAACCCTGTGAGCCATTTGGCTCTTGAATCGGGTGCAACCGCAACAAACAAAAAACATGAACAAGAAAACATCTTAAAGTGATTATGTGACTATGCGCAAACAGAAAAATCCAGGGAAAAACTGCAAAGTCTTCCATAAAAAAAGCACCGTACACCAACGCTGTGCAAAAATCCCAGTGGGATGCAAGTCAAACAACAACAAGCATATGAATATAAAAGGCACCGTACAATAATAAAATATTATTACGCACAGGCATGGCTGGTTACTCTCGTGGTAAGCGCCTTACGCGCCGATCCACCTCATTGCACGCCCGCCTCGTGTGTCCGCAGCGTTCCCGAAAACATTGAGTGAGAAATGAAGGCAGGCTCGCATCCCAGGCCTCTTCCCCCCTTGGTTTTTGTTTTTGCAACGGACAGTTGCGTGCCAGTGGACGCACGGCTGGTCATGGACTCGCTCACGTGAATGCATGCCCTCCTTTTGTATTACACGCTTTTATTTAACTCACTCTGTTGTTGTCGTTGTTGTATCCTCAAATCTTGTAACTCAATTTGAACCCACTTCCCGATGTGGTATCGACTGCAAACTTGGTATACTTATGTCATACTGATGATAATACTATATTCTATCATTACAAATATATGCATTTTTAAACATTATTTTTTGTGTGTTATGTTTAGGCTTGGGTGTAATTGTCCACGTTCAACTGACGTTGGCTGTAATTGGCCACGGTCCCTTACGTTATGTCAAGCTTCGGGGCCACTTCCTGGAGTCGTGGAGTTCTTCCATTACTAGTACATTTCATAAAAGCGTGTTTTTAAAAATGCTTTTTTAAAATATATATTATATTGACCAGGGAAAGGTTCTCTAAGATTTCCTCATGAAATCATAAGCTCTACAAGTGGTTTCAGACACAACTCTAGGGCTGTTTGACCGCTACTTGCTCTTTTCCGTGTGGCTACTGCGAGGCTGGCAGTCGCTACAATGACTATTATTCATATGCCCGTTCTGAATACTGGTAATCAGAAAATATTGATCACCAATAATTCCCATCAGGTCCCGTGGTGTTAAGTGTAGTCTCCACCTCTGATTATCACGGTTGGATACGTACGGTGCAAAATAAGTTGTACATAATACAATGTTCTTTCTCTCTCTTATGTGCTATGAAGGGACATTGCCCGAAACGTCGCTTATTTTAGATATGTTAGCCACACTTGGCAACTGTGAGTTTTTTGTGCAATTTGTGCACCTCTGCTAACGCGGCAGCGTCATCACCAAATCATTCGTTTTTTTGTCGGCTCGCTTACACGAAGGATTATTGGCATAAGGCACTACCACTAGAGTACACAGGTTGATAGACATTAGTTACGGGCTCATGACGACACGATGATGCTTTGTGGTTGTGTTTGCCTGCGAAAGTAATTCCTGTAAAACAGCGTTCCGGATTGTTCCAGACGATGTGAACCAATTTCTCACCCCTCGGTGTAAAATCATCATCATAATCAGCACCATCATTATGGTGTTGTGATGATGATTGTGTTGATGGCGATGATGATGGTGATGATGGTGATGACGATTACGACGATTTGCCATCCTACCAAGTTCACCCCCCCCCTAAAATTAACGGATGATATTACAGCGATTTAATCACATACACAATTTAATTATTGAGCGAGCATAAATATTTAATTGTATCCGTACTCGCATGAATTGCCGACTGGTGCGTGTGTTGGTTATACGCACGTAATAGCGAGCGAGCCGTGACTGACAGTATCCCCCCACCCCTCCTTGCGAATGTTGTAGAGGAATCTCAGAGAATGCTGGCAGTATTTGTAAACTGTAGCTGTGTGTGTTGTGTGTCAAGAGATGCGAGCGAGGCCACGTTCCACCGAATCACGGCTGCGTTGTTGGTATAAACGCGCGCGCGTGCGTGCGTATTTGTGTACGCATTTGTGCCTACGCGTGTGTGATTGTTTACATGTGTGTGTGTGAATGTGTGTCTGTTGTTTGTATACGCGTGCGTGTGTGTGTGCCTTGCACTAGTCCCAAAAGTCTGTTAAGGTTTTACGGGGGGTGTGATCTTTGTATTTGTATGTGATGTTTAAAAAAACACACGGCTATTCGCTTAGCGGCAGTGCAGTGGTGAGCGCACTGCACTGGGAACCCGGCCAGCCGAGTTCGATTCCAGCTGGCGATCAATAAGAGCGACGGATATGTGAACCGGTCCCGGGCCTCCCCTAGATCAACTCAGCCTCAAGTGACTACCTGGTGCTGTGTGCAAACATCTCCACAAGGGAGACAAAGGCGGCCGAGCGTCGCGCTGACCACGCACCCCCCTTGTGTTGAACTTCTTTCGCACCGTACGTAGCCAACCGTGCTGCAGCACTTGGCCCAACAATATGTTAAGGCTATACCGGGGGTATCTTTGTATTGTGGGCGCGTGTGTGCCTGTTTGTCTATGTGTGTATATATTGTATTTGTGTGTGTGTATATATTGTATTTGTGTGTGTGTGTATATTGTCTTTCTGTGTGTGTATATTATCTGTGTGTGTGTGTATATTGTCTTTGTGTGTGCTTGTGTGTGTGTGCATGTGTGTGTTCGTGTCGGTGGGGAGCGGTGGTGCAGCGGTTAGCGCTGTGCTGCGCTACGAACTCGGCGACTCGGTTTGGATTCACGCTTACGGCCAACACCGGTGACGATCATCTGAAACGGTCCTGGGCCTCCCCTAGGTCGACTCAGCCTCCAATCAGTACCTGGTGCGGTGCTTAAAACAACATTACCACTAGGGAGACAAAGGCGACTGGGCGTGGTGCTGGCCACCCATCCCCTCGTGTGCCGTGCCGGCCTTCATAGGTGCTCGCTAACAGCACTTGCCCCAACAGTCTGTTAAGGCTATACGGGCGATCTGTGTCGTTGTTTATTTATGTGCGTGCCTGGGTGTGTGTTTTTGTCGGTGTGCGTGTATCAACGTGTGTGTGTGTGTTTATATACAGTGTGTAGCCTGTAGCTACATATGTATGTATGCGTGTGGGGAGCGGTGGTGCGGTGGTTGGCGCAATGCGCTACGAATCCGTCAGCTGCGGTTCAGATCCTGGCCGCCGTTATCTTAAAATATGGACCTGTTACAAACCTCTCTTGTAGGTCGACTTAAACGTAGGTTTAATTGTATTTGTTACACGGATGATGGTCACGTTTAGCCAGTTGCCCGGCGATGCTACACGGGAGAAACGTGAGCACTGTAGCAGCAACGGCAACAATAAAAACATAAGAACGTCACTACGTACCTGTCAACCCCTTATCAGTGCCCTACTTTGTCACAGACCAATTCAGACACCTTATTGGTCACCCCGTGCCACTTATAAATCTCAACGTTCATCCTACAAAGTTTTTCATTTATTATTATTATTATTTTATTATTTTTTTTTACCCAAGTGACTTTACCGAAAAACCCTAAAAGTATGAATCCTTGCAGTCACGAAAGCTTCAAATCTAGAATCCTACAAAGTCGCAATCACAAGGGAGAAACACAAACAAATAGACAAAACATATTTTGTGTTGCCCGTATCGAAACTGCTGTACGCCGTATGGACCTGACAACTCAATTTCGCTGTACAAGAATACGGGGTGAACCATGTGGCTTGACGGTTTTGTCAAGATTGCAGAGAACGAGGACAACTATAACATGTGGTTGGGGGTGTTAAACGGTCGTAAACGAAACACACGCGAACTTCAACAAAAGCTTGTGCAAATCCGCCACGGTACGTACGTGTGCGATGTTGCACAAACTTTCGATAACCCCCCCCCCCACCTGCCATAGTCAATGGTTGTATTCATTAGGCCCAATCTCAGCACTGGAGCGTCTGAGCTATAAGCTCAGATGACAAGGAAGAAGAATACAGCACGTGCATGGGGTCCATTCCTAACCCTTAGAACACTCTTATGTACCTGAACTTTAGACCAGTCTTAAACACCTAAACCTTAGAACATTTTTATGATTTGTCCTCATTAATAGATGCTCGCTAACTGCACTTGCTAGGTAGCGGTGGCGACCCGGGTTCCATTCCCGCTCACAGCCAACACCAGTGATGGCGATTATCTGAACGGGTCCCGGGCCTCCCCTAGGTCGACTCAACCTAAAATGAGTAAACATCACCACTGGGTGGAGACAAAGGCGGTCGGGCGTGGGGCTGGCCACCCACCCCCCCCCCCCGTGTACCGTGCCATTCTTCATAGGCGCTCACTAACAACACTTGCCTCCAACAATCTGTTACAGGGTATAGCGGGGATTTTTGTCTTTGCGTGTGCCCCCGCCCCCTCTAACTGGAACATTTGTGCAAAAAAGAGCTTCATAGCTCATCGGATTCCTCCAGGATAAATAAAGATTCCGATTCCCGTTGATGTTTGTTGTTATCTGTGTTTGTGCACAACTTCCAGCGCAGTAGCAGCAGCCTCAACTTCGAGTCGATCGTCGATTATTCCGGCGGCTGCTGCTTCCAACATTTTCCGCCTGTAACCCAGCCGGACTATTGGCACCGTGTGTGCGTGACGAAAAAAGTTGCTACCCGTGATTTCTGTGTTAAATATTATACACATTACATTATACACTATATACAACTTACTATATACAAACTCTACATAAACTTGATTTCAGCGTTAAATATTATATACGCTACATTATACACCATATGCCACTTTTTTGTAAAAACTCTACGTAAACTTGATTTCAGCGTTTAATATAATATATACTCTAAATTATACACTACATACAACTTGATTTCAGTGTTAAATATGATATGCAATTAATGATAACGCTACACTTAAACAATGACAATACTGCACGTATATACATCATCGCATGCAGAGTCTTCGTGGTTGGAGTGTGGTAGAGTAAAAAACAGTAACTTTTTTTCAAGTAGGATTTTTATTTTTGTCTATCTATGCCAATGTCACACAGTAAACACATTTACACACTTAAAACCCCACACGCATAACAACACCTAAAAACACAATCTCATGCAAGAATGTGCTCAAATTAGCTATTTTAAATCATGAATTAGTGATTATCCGGCGTTTTTAAAAAACCCGGCGCCCCCCTAACCCCACGCCCCTTACTAACAATGTTATTGTTGTAGGGGGGGGGGTGGGGGGTTTCCCGCCTTCACGAGCGTGTGGGGGTTAGGGGTGGACAGTCGATACTTTCTTTTTAAAGAGACCGGATTCATTTGCCGCGTAAAGAAAAGTATTACACGTACGAGTCTTTCACGACCAATATCATCCATAATAGAAGTTTTTTCGGGTTTTATCGCGTAAATATATAAATGTGTCGTTAAAGCTGCCACCACCCGACACAGCCAACTAGTAAGGTTTGTCACGTGAACAGAACGTGGCCAATTCGTCACTAGTACAGCACTAGTGTGTAGTGTATAGTGTAGTGTATAGTAGTGTATAGTGTAGTGTATAGTAGTGTATAGTGTAGTATACTAGTACAGCACTAACCGGTGTGTTGGAGAGGAAATCCACAGAATGTACAATCTGAGTACGACGTTTCACCAGTAATTACTACCAGCTTCATCAGGCGACAGCCAGATTTCATCCTTACTAATTGGCTGTGTGGGGTGGTGGTGGGTTTAACGACACATTTATATCGACGCGATCTAACCCAAAACAACTCTATTATGGAGGGAAAAAAAGTAGTTCTCTTACAACATTTAGGAGTTCAATCGACTCATTGCTTCTAAGAGAACAGAAAACTACACTTTATTACAATCTAGCAAAGTTATCTCATAAACTACAGTGGGTGGGGGGGGGCAGACGGGATATATTTTGCCGCTCTGTTCTACGGCCCCGCGGGGCGAGTGCTGTTAGCGATCGCCTATTGTTGCCACCAGGACCAGGTGCATCGTCTGATCTGGACTTGTGACGGGTTGAACATCATCAATGAATGATTGCAGGAGGAAGTCCCAGTTTTGAATTTTAATGGCGTATTTGTGACTTTGAATTGGCCGATTGCATTCAAACAACCTTCGCGGTTCGCGCACATCATTGGATAGTTTTCGTCATTGTTGATCACTAAATTAACGTGAAGTAAAAAATATCACAAAAGTACGAAATGTATATTTAAAAAAAAAATGCAAGCAAAATGGATGCCACCACAAATGTAACTTTTGGCGGGAAAACCGCGAAGGGGACAGGAAGTGACATCACTGCCCACGACCTCGTGTTTTGTGATCGCCCCCCAAAATTAAATCCGTTTATTTGAAATAAATATCGACAGGATTTTAGAATGTATTTTGTTTCAAAATACACCGACATTCTGGAGCACGTACATTGAAACTTACACACATTCTAAGCATACGTATATATACGCACATCAAGAAGTATGGGCATATGGACTATAGATTATTTTTGTATTAAAATTATTAGAAATTCGGATTTTACGACAATTCCCAAGAGGTAATAATTTGACAGCTTTTCGTGCTCACAAAGGTTACCTCACATGATAAGTGGGGAAAGCATGGAAATAATGCACTGTACGTGATGTGCTGTGAAGAAGGGGCATTGCCCGAAACGTCACTTATATGTATTTGTTCTTTAAGCCACAGTGTTATTGACGAATGTGTTAATATATACGTGATGTCATTTCTTAGGACTTCATACTTTAGGATCCATGCAAAACCCAAACCATTGGGATCATCCAAATGCCCTACCTAGGCTCTATTTTCGTATTAATCTGGAACACAGCCCAAGTACAGACGTAGAAACGACTACTGCATACACAGTACTTAGGGGCCGTTCATAAATGACGTCACACACCTATGGGGGAGGGTTTAGACATTTGTGACAATGTGTGACGATGCGGGGGGGGGGGGTGATAAATGTGACGTCACATCAAAATGCGCAACTTTAAATAAATATAGACAACACGTTTTACTTAATGAAATAGACTTTTTAATAAATGTTTTCTCCTACAACATCAGAGTGCAGCGCCACATTAAATACGCACTACAATGACAATAGTTTATAGCGATTTGAAGCATGTTTCATTTGGGGGGAGGGGGGGGGGCAGAGCTTTGTGACGTCATATTTGAGGGGGGGTCTGTGACGCCGTGTGACGAAGAGGGGGGGGGGTCCAAAATCGTCCAAATTCGCGTGACGTCATTTATGAACGGCCCCTTACACGTATACATGCATAGCATTCATGTCAAGTCTCACGGATTGCTCTTGATGATCAAGGTGGGAATCTCACGGCCGTGTGATGGATTCCCTGACGTATCTTGCTTCGTCGTTGTAAATAATAGCGCCCGCATCTCCGTGCCGCAGTGCACCACTCCGAGAAAGTCGTGTCTTTACTCGCAGCTTTTCTGTAACAAATGAGCGAGAACATTCATGTTAACTATCCATTCAGACGCTGTCTCCCCGACAGACCTGGTCTTCGCCTGATGACGGCTGCTTGCGTTGTGGCCGAAACGTCGTGAGAATTATTTTATTGTTTTATTTTATTATTTTTATTGTTTCCATTCTACGTGACTTTACCGAAAGAACCAAGAAGATGAATCCCTGCAGTCACGAAAGCTTTAAATCGAAATTTATCCAAGGTAATTATCGTTATTTCATTAACTTTTTTGGGTCTTCACGAGGTGGTTATGTACATTAATCTCGTGCTGCTGCTACAAACATATTCAGTAGCTTCAACACCACGGAGGCTTTCGCGACTAATACTATTCTTGAATGACGTCACGCGGCGTCGAGTGACTTCACTTCAGTGAGCACGATGACGCGTTTGGATCGTCACAATGATCCGGAAATCCGAAAAGAGATCCGCAATTGCGTGACGTGGAGCATGCACATGTTTATATGTTAATGTCTGTGATGCGGCTTGCAATGAATATTCACATTAGCTGTGCTCATGCATGCTCGTGTGAGGAGGTGTGGTAATGGGTATTAATATTCACAACCATGTAAGTCATCGTCTTGGTTCTTTCGGTAAAGTCACGTAGAATGGAAATAATAAAATAATAAAAATAAAACATAATAAAATAATTCTCACGACGTTTCGGCCACAACGCAAGCAGCTGTCCTCAGATTCTGTCTCCTCGACAGACCTGTTCTACACCTGAGGACGGCTGCTTGCGTTGTGGCCGAAACGTCGTGAGAATTATTTTATGTTTTATTTGTATTGTTTCCATTCTACGTGACTTTACCGAAAGAACCAAGAAGATGAATCCCTGCAGTCACGAAAGAAGCTTTAAATCGAAATTTAACCACGTAAGTACTGTGCGTGCAGTGGTGCCACTTCCTGCACGGACTCTTTATTTCGTGCGGCTGCTGATGTAGATGCAGAACAACATCAGGCGTAGCGAACCGTATCATCGCTGTGATGTCTCTTTCGTATTTGTGGATCGGACATTGCGTCGTTGTATGTTGTTACGGTCTGTTCTGGATGACCTCAGTCGCATACTGCTGGAGTTTTTTTTTCTTTTTCCATTTGTGCATCGTCAGGGTGTCCGCATCTGCTGCTGACATGGTGTGTGCAGTGGATGCGGTTTAAGGATGGCCCATGAGCTTCCTGTACGAACTCAGTGTAAGTGGAGTGATGTGTGAGCTCGGCTCTGTACTGAGAGCTCCACAATTAAAGTTTGTAAAGGTACCAGACGGACCCATTATGTCTTAAGTTAAGACGTAACGTTACAAATTGTGTTTTTACAAATCCAAAACGTGTTTATTCGTTGTTTGGCTACGTACGGTGCAAAAGAAGTTCAACATATATACATACACACATATGAGGCATACTTACTGACTTATACCCATACCAACATATTTATACACATTCAGAACATACAATATTTGTATACATAAACATTATACTTCTATCCAGAAGCAAATCAGACGCACACATATATGCAAGCTAAAATAATTCGTTCATAACATTGTGGGCTTGAAAGAATAAAAAAATATGTGAAACAGGCGACGTTTTGAGCAATGACCCTTCTTCATAGCCCAGGGAGAGAAGTGGATAATCACAGTTGGAGACTTTACACCACAGGGCCTGATGAGAATTACATTCCACTAAGTGGTTTCCGATCACCAGTTTTTAAATTGGGCACATATTGAAACTAAACTAAAACTTTATTTTTATTTTACCAGGTAAGGCCAACCTGAGCTGTACAACCTGGCCACAAATGATAGCTCAAAGAAGTGGCTTAGTGCATGTAAATGTCTAACGGCCGAATACTATAACAGCATGTTGATTCTAATTGAGGAGTGAAAAACCGGAGGACCCGGAGACAAATCCACGCGACCACGGGGAGAGAGGCGCTAACTCCAAATATACAGCAGACGACTGGTTTGGGGTCGAACCCATGACCTTCTGCATACCAGCTAACATCTCGCCACGTATATACAGCATAAAGAGTTGCATACAAATGATCTGGCGATTGCTGCTGTGTTGGCAGTGGTGCACAAGCACAATGAACAAAACACAAATCCAACGCATTTGTCAATAACACTGTGTTATATATATATATATAAATAAAATAGGGGACGTGTCGTGCTATGGCCGTAGTGACGCATGTGCTACGAACAAGCGCCATTGCCTGTTTATGTATACATATTTTAACGGCCATCGTGTTATTGTTAACGAATGTGTGTTTGATAGCCGTGCTTGTACACAGACGTACATTCAGATACAACAACCGCCACCACTTGTGCCATTCTAGGTGTACACTTTGATTTTGTTAAGGCTGCTTCCACCGTGGCTACTGATATCAATTAGCGCGAGACGGAGTGGGTTATCAACCCCTGTCACAACTGATTCTGCTACATTGAACAAAGACAAAATATTCCCCCGTATATAGCCTTTAACAGACTGTTGGGGCAAGTGCTGTTAGCGAGTAGCACCTATGAAGGCCGGCACGGCACACGAGGGGGTGGGTGGCCAGCACAACGCCCGCCCGCCCGCCTTTGTCTTCCCAGTCACGATGTTTACACACCGTGTACTCATTTGAGGCTGAGTCGACCTAGGGGTGGCCCAGGACCGGTTCAGATGATCGTCACCGGTGTTGGCCATGAGCGGGAATCAAACTCGGGTCGCCGGGTTCATAGCGTAGCGCTAACCACTACGCCACTGTTCCTCTTGCTGCACGCAAGATACAAAGATCGCACGTATAGCCGTAACATACTTTTGTGGAAAGTGCTGCTAGCACCGATGAAAGCCGACACAGCACACGAGGGGGTGGGCGGTCAGCTACACGCCTGGCCGCCTTTGTCTCCCAGTCGCGAGCGATGTTTACACACCGCACGAGGGACTCAGTCGAGGCTGAGTCGACCTAGGGGGTGGCCCAGGAACGGTCCAGATTAATCGTCACTGTCGTTGGTGGCCGTGAGCGGGAATCGAACTCGGGTCGTCGGTTTCGTTCAGACACACGCAGAGAGACAGACACACACACACGCAGAGAGACAGACACACACACACACGCAGAGAGACAGACACACACACACGCAGAGAGACAGACAGATACACACGCAGAGAGACAGACACACACACACGCAGAGAGACAGACACACACACACGCAGAGAGACAGACACACCCACACGCAGACAGACAGACAAACACTAACGCAGACAGACACACACACACGCAGAGAGACAGACACACACACACGCAGAGAAACACACAGACACACACATACGCAGAGAGACAGACAGACACACACACACAGTGGCCGCACAGCAACTTTAAAGGCTCCTATTTATCCGCATTTCCATGCAGAGTTGTCAAACGAGCGCGCGCGGAGTGCTCAAGGGGCCTGCGGTGTGTGCTGAGTTGACCGTTTTTCGAACACAAACGCCAATTATGCGTGAAGCGCGTTCGTTGGATGGATGGATGCCCTTTTTGGGCAGGCAAAGAGTCAAGTCGGGGCATCGGTCAGCCAGCCAGCCATCCAGGCGCTCCCCGTCCGCCTATGCGCGCCAGGCCGAGGGTGCGTCTCCGCTCTCTCACCTTTGCGGATAGAATCCGCAGCAAAGAGCATTTGTCGGTGGGTGGTTGGTGGGGGTGGGGGGCATGAAACGGCGCATTGATGATTGCAGCCGTGGCACTCTCTTTTTGGAAAAAGTTATTTTGGAGGCTAATCACGGAAAAAAATAGAAAAAAAGCCCTCTCCAGTATTTTTTTTTTAATACACACCAGTCAAAACACACACACACACACACGCGTACCCAGGATGTATAGATGCTATGTCTGTACATGTAGTCAAAACAAAGATGACCCAGTCTAGCCTTAACAGACTGTTGGGACAAGTGCTGTTAGCGAGCACCTATGAAGGCCGGCACTGCACACGAGGGGGGTGGGTGGCTAAAAACACGCCCGACCGCCTTTGTCTCTCTAGTGGCGACGTTTACACCACATCAGGCACCCATTTGAGGTTGAGTCGACCTAGGGGAGGCCCGTGACCGGTTCAGATAATCGCTATCACCGGTGTTGGCCGTGAGCGGGAATCGAACTCGGGTCGCCGGGTTCGTAGTGCAGCGCGCTAACCGCTACACCACCGCTCCCAGTCAAAACACACACACACACCCAGGATTTATCGATACTATATCTGTACACACACGTACCCAAGGTGTATATATATGTTTTAATGCTATGTGTGTACATACAGTCGAAAACGCACACACATACGCTATATTTGTAGTCAAAATACATACATGCCCAGCATATATGATATGTACTATCAAAACACACGCACATATACATAGCATATAGACACTATTCTACTATATATGTACATACTCTATACTCTGCGTCGTCAAAACACACGCACATATCCAGCTCATAGACGCTATATATAGTGTCAACACGCACACACCCAGAATATATGTACATATATTTAGGGAGTCAAATACAAAGATCCCCCATATAGCCTTAACAGACTATAGGGGCAAGTGCTGTTAGCGAGCACCTATGAAGGCCGGAACGGTACACGAGGGGGTGGGTGGCCAACACCACGCCCGATCGCCTTTGTCTCCCTAGTGGCAATGCTTACACACTGCACCGGGTACTCATTTGAGGCTGAGTCGACCTAGGGGAGGCCCGGGACCGGTTCAGATAATCGTCACTGGTGTTGGCCGTGAGCGGGAATCGAACTCGGGTCGCCGGGTTCATAGCGCAGCGCGCTAACCGCTACACTACGGAGTAAAAACACACACACATACCCAGCATATAAGACACGATATATATGTATTGTCAACACCCACATATGCCCAGCATATCGTCACATCATATACATGCGGCAGCTCGTAACGGAAAGTGGGAGAGCTTCATTGTCCCACTCGATGTTTCTGCGGGAGGTGCTGCGAAGGCCGGCTTTGCGGCGGGGATTACCGGCGTAAGGCACTACCACCAGGATACAGACCACGCCTGCAGCGTCACGTCGAGTGGAGCTGGGGTTCCGCACGCGGTTCCGCACGCGTGGCGTACGCGCGATGGAACGCAGCGCGTACGAGCGAATGACGGCGTGGAGCGGTGGCGCGGCGATTCTCACACCGCGCTCTGTGACCCCGTAACCCGAGTTCTCGCGGTTGACATCGGTGGGGAGTGAGATGGGGGGGCAGCGGGGGGGGGGGGGGGCATCCCTTGTGTGGTGGCAGGCGGCTTCATCCAGCGGTGGATTGACAAAAACCTGACAATCACATGTGTCGACTGTCCGGGGGGGAAGGTACCATGCACGAGAGAGTGGCGTGTCCAACAGGAGCGCGCCACCGTGGCTAGGAGATGTTTACTACCTCGCCTGGTGTGCAGGATGTCATGGGTTCGACCCCGAACCTGACGCTTGCTATTATATTTGGAGTTTACGTGTCTCTCTCTTTCTCGCCCCGTGGTCGCGTGGATTTTCCTCCAGGTCCTCCGTTTTTTCCCTCCACATTAGAATCTAAGTGTGCGTTTACAGTCTTTGGCTGCTCTAAATGTCTGCATCGTGACGAGCCACTTCGTTGAGCTATCATTTGTGATAGCCAGTTCGCTTCTGAAAAAGAGCTGTGTACAGCCCAGTGGGGCCTTACCTCGTAAACTAAACAATGTTGATGTTTGCCTGATGACGACTGCTTGTGTTGCGATCGAAACGTTATGTTCTTTGAACCTATCTACGTGACTTTACCGAAAGAAGCAAAGAGTATGGTTTCCTGCAGTCACGAAAGCATCAAATCAAGATAGTTTAGTAGTTTTGCTTGTCTCCTGGAGGCATACCTCAACGTTGGACAAACGTTGGCCTCAAATTCCACGTCTACTGGGCTAATGTTCCACGATGATGTTTGTAACTATTTATTATAAACCGTTGTGTATATTTTTCCTGTTCACGGAAAAAAAATGATTTAATCGCTCAATCTGCTCGCTGGTCATCCTCCCTGACGCGTCCAATACCTAAATGTTTAATAAATGTATCCAATTGCTGAAACAATATTGGTATATTATTATAACATGTTATTGTATTGATAATAATTACAAGGTCCCTAATATGAATGTGCAGTGTTGTTCTAAGCCCGGGGTTTCAAATTCCCTATCCCAATAAGTTTGGTTTATTAGAATGAAAGTTGCTTGGAAGGATTGACCGGCCTTGTAGAGATATACATGTCCTCCTCGCGATCAGGGGGAGTGAGTAACACTTTACTCCGTGTCTGATACATGCACTAGTAGCGCACGGAAATACCTTGAAGTAGAAGTAACAATAATATTTGTTAATTTGATCATTCTAATGAATGTTAACACGTGACCAGCACGTGCCACATTCCATCCAATCACGGACAGGTTTCAACACTGCTATAAAAACAATGGCGCGTGTGTGAATTGCAGAGTATGGCACCAGTTGTGACTGTCCCGGCGAAACTATTCAACCTTTATTTTTAAAAAATCGCTCGACTCAACGGAATATGTGTGAACTGTAATAAGCCAAGTCTCTTCTATTTCCCCGCACCTCTAATTTGCACGGTAGGCTATGTACAGTGTGAAAGAAGTGAATCATACATACATGGTTGTGTATAACCCAAGCGTCTCCACGTGATTCAACGATATTATAAACAAATCTTATAGGGATACTGCATTGGCAGTGGTACGCACACAATCTAATTCATACACTCATTCACAGACTTATTCATTTACACACTCGCTCGCACTCAATTATTCACAGACTCAATGAGAGGCAAATACGCAGACTTCTAGAAAAAAAAATATCACTTGACCTGTGTTTTGCGAGGTCACGTAAATTATTAATTCACAAATAAATTGCATCATCGTCATCGTCGGTCAGGCGTCGTTTCTATGTGGCAGCTCCCACCATCTGGAAAACCATCCCACTGCACATTCGCAGCAGCATTCAATCTACACTTTAGCTTGAAGGCCCACCTTATAGACCCATCTGTTTTTTAAATGCAATTTTTGTTTCTTAAAGGCCTGCCTCTATCCTAAAGGTCCGTCTCTTATCTAGAGGCCATATCTTTCTTAAAGGCCTGCCTCTTTCCTGAAGGAGCATCACTTATGTATACGCCATGTATATCTTAAAGGGCTGCCTCTTCCTAAAGGCACATATATCTTTTTTTTCCTTGCAGTAATCAGTATTTCGTCTTCTGGTGTCTGAGCACGAGTTGACCCAGCTCACCAGAGTGTACCTGGTCTAGTGTTGTGGTCAGTATCATCACTGGAGCTGATGAGATATGCCTCTTTCTTGTGTATGTGTGTATACTCATGGCTATGCCACCCATTGTTTATGTACTCATGGCGATAGTGTAGCGGTTTGCGTGCTGCACTACGAACCCATCGACCCGAGTTCAATTCCCGCTCACGGCCACACCAAATCCACGTGACGATTCATCTGAAGCGGTCCTTGGCCTCCCCTAGGTCGACTCAGCCTCAAATGAGTACCTGGTGTGGTGTGGAAGCATCGTCTCTAGGGAGACAAAGGCGGTCGGGCGTGGTGCTGGTCACCTATCCCCTCGTGTGCTGTGTTAGGATTTATAGGTGCTCGCTAACAGCACTTGCCCCAATAGTCTGTTAAAAGCATACATGGGGGGGGGGGGATCTTTGTGCTAAAAAAAACCCACTCTCCATGATCTGCTTAATTGCTTTAATCTTTTCATAGAACCCGCATATATAAACAATAACAACAACAACAACACAAACCACAGCATAAGAATCTCCCAACTGAATACGTATTATCCTGGAGGAGTCCAATGAGCTATAAAGCAATTGCTCACAGATGTCCGTGAGGGCCACGGGGTCACAACGTTACAAAAACAAACAATATAAAAACACGACGAGAGTGCAAAGTAAAGGAAAGGTAAACGAATCACCAAACAAATAAAACTAAACAATGTTTTAGCTTACCATGTAAAGCCCACGGCTGGATTAGCTTATTTTTAAGAAGCGATCTGCCCACCGCAAATGTGTAGCTCTACGAAGTGGCTTATCATCACGTGGACATTTATAGCAGGAGCAAAATCATCCTCTCGATAACAATCTTCGATGAAGCCGTCCGCAGTGAAGGCCGTCTCTGCTCAATATGCGCGCAAGGTGTTGTCGCTGCCTTGTCAGCGCTGTCGCGGTGCGGAGAGTCTTGGGCACTGAACGTGTGTGAGGCGTCTTGCCAAGCTCTTGATTTTTGTTCCGGCTTAACAGATTTACCGCGGAACGCTGCGGCTGCTTCCGTGCCGGCGGTTTGGAAGAACGCTCGTGTGAAGTCGGTCCAGTTTAGTTTACAATTTAGTTGACAAAAGCGAACGGCAAGTGTGTTTTTTGTTTCTCCTTTCGAATGTCAGGAGTCGGAACAGCAAACGCGTGTAAAACTAACGGACGTCTGGGTTTCCTTTGGTCGTTCGACGGCGCTCGCTGCGAGCTGGTGAATCGCTTTGGGGGTGAATGAGTGAGTGAGTGTGTGAGTCATCTCGGTCATCTCAGTCAGTCGACCCGTGGCACCTGGGTCTGCCCCGTAACCTCCTGCCAGCGGGCGTTCGACACTTCACGTGGCCTCAAGGTGCACATGGCCTGGCACAAGCGTCGTGGTGACGTCACCGCCACTTAGTGGCAAATGGCGGTTGTTGTTGAGTGTGTGAGCGAGTGAGCAGGTGAGTTAGTAAGTATCTGAGCAGTTGAGTGAGTGAGCGAGGTGGGTGGACATATCAGTGAGTGGAATGAGTGCGAGTGAGTGTGTTGTTGTGACCTGAAGTGGAGTGGTGGTGGTGATGGAACACAGTGTGGTGATCAAGTGATTGCGTGAGTGAGTGAGCGTGTGGGGGTGTGTGTGTGTGGGGAGCAGTTATGCAGCGGTTAGTGTGCTGTGCTACAAATCCGACGAACCTGAACTGGTCCTGGGCCTCCCTAAAGTCAACTCTGCTGCATATGAGTACCTGTTGCGGTGCGTTTTAAACATTGCAACTGGGGCGACCAAAGGCGTGGTACTGGCACGGTGCTGTCATGAAACTGACATGCGTGTCTCTGTGTGTCTCCGTGCGTCCGTGTGTCAAGGTGTGAGGCATCGTTGAGGCCACCCGAGGAACCGCCCTGTGTCATTCACCACCGTGTCACAAATGGACAGAGCGGGGGGCCTGCAACCCTTCTACCAGGGGCTAGGCCGTCGTCCTTCTGGGCGCCGCATCAGAGCCATGAAGCTCGCGACTTCCCCGTTGTCCTCCGGCTCTCAAGGGGCTCTCCCGGATGCGGCATACGGAACGCCGGTTGGACGACCACCGCCGGCACACTCTCCGCGGAGCCTGCCGTGTGTCACGTGATTCTCGGCGGCGGGCAGACGGAGCGGAGCTGAAACTGCCACGCGCCTCGCCGTGTTGACCGGGTCCACCCCAAGCGTTCGATCGGACGCTCGAGGTCGGCCGCCCCAGGCAGACGACGTTGGCAAGGAAGGGTGCACGACGTCCGTGCGCTCTGCCGGGACGTCACGGCGCCGTCGCTCCATCGTTGCACCGTGGTCGTAGCGTCGATGCCGCCGCCACGGAGTTCGTTCCCACGGCTGCAGTTCAGCTGTGTGCGGTCAGGATTGGTGGATCGCGTGGAGATGGGCCACGGGACGCTAGTCTCCCTGATCCACTGAGCTGCGACGTGGCCAGGAGACGGCGGTACAGCAACTGGGTCCTTGAAACCATCCGTGTAGATCTTCGAGTGTTTTATTGCCTTTGGTTTGCGAATATCTAATCCGGATTCCTCCCACAATGGAAAAAAATATTTTACCAAAAAATCCCAACGCAACAACCTCATGAAAAGACATCTTGAAACTCAGCCAGGGTGCTATGGCAGTACTAACAAGTTGTGATGTGTTATTATTTGTATGATACTGGTAGGAACCTCCTGGTTACACCAGCCCCCAGGGGATTATTGTGTCCATCGTGCAGGGAGGGGCTGGGTGGGGAGGGAGGGGCTGGGTGGAGAGGGAAGGGTGGGAAGGGTGGGGAGGGGCTGGGTGGGGAGGGTGGGGAGGGTGAGGAGGGGCAGGGTGGGGAGGGTGGGGAGGGGCTGGTCACCCCGTGGTGCCCTTATAAAACTCAACGTTTAACCTACTCACGCCGGCTTGTGGCCGTTCTCACAGTCGGGCATATTTGCGGAATACACCACGCCGCCGTTGACCCTGGCCATTGACCGAGCAACCCAACGTTCCTACCAGCTCCCTCCGCAGGCATGTGTTAATGAAGGGATATGTAACACTCTGAACACCACCAGATAGGGTTTACATTACGCGAGGACGAATCCCTGCCAGCTGTCGTGTCTGGGGGACATCACCTTGGCTTGACATCAATCCGTCGTTCAGAAAAACTCGGCAATGTAATTAAGCTCCATCCATTCTAACCTGTAACCCCTCACATCGTCATCATTTGCGTTGCATCGATGTGACGACGTCATGGTAACAAATTTCAATTTTCTCCACCCCGGCCCCTCGTGGCTGCGTTGATTTCCCACCAGTCAGCTGTGAACTCGTCCTCTCCTTCTTCCGTCGTGCGGCCGATGTAGATGTCAATCGCCGTGGACGTCTCCTTCACGTCTGTGGATCAGCGCGTTTCGTCGCTGGACGTCGTACGGTCTGTTCTGGATAGACCACAGTCGCACGCTCCTGGAGAGAGGTTTAGCTTTTCCATTCGTGCCTCGGGGTATCCGCATTTGCCGCCGTGAGTTTGTGCAGTGGATCCGGTTTTAAGGTGGACCATGAGATTCGTGGAAGGTCAAACGCAGGGGATCTTCTGCGTTTGGATCTTTCACATCGGAAACTAAGTGGGGGTACGCAAAGTACGGCGGGTAACGCGCCGTGGGGAGACGGAGAATATCCTCCCGGTGCTCGACGATGAGAGGGCGGAGAGCTTCGTGCCAAACGCATCGTCCTCGTGTGGAAGTTTGCAATTCGCACGGCGAAGCTGGTTGTTGTAATCACCAGCGAAACGTCACAGTACACGATTTGTAAATGTTTGTGAGTTTACGCTGCGACTCACCACCAGTGTGTGCTGCAGTAGTATCTAATCGGCACTTTTGTTGACGTGACAAACCTTACCAATTGGCCGTTGTGAGGTTGGTGGCGGGTTTAACGACACGTTTATATTTCCCCAAAAACGCCTATTTGTAGAGGATTATTATGTTTAGCCATACCTTGCACTCTCGTGGTAGTGCCTTACGCCGACAAATCCCGACTCGGAGCCAGCCCAGCAGTGTTCCGCAAAAACTACGGAGTGAGGAGTGAAGCGCCAGACCCGCCGCCCACGTTAGCTGCAGCCTGGAATCCAACTCGGCGCGGCGCAGTTCAGCAGCGCAGCGGTGGGCGCGCCAATGACTGCGCCACCGCTCCTGCGCGTGCGGCCGTGAACGTGAATGCTCGTCTGGGGAGGAGGAGTAGGAGGGCCTCGTCTCTGCTGCTCGGACTCCCAAGTGGCTTCGTGGGGGACTCCGCTAACCTTACTTGGATGTGCTCGACACACGGCTGGACTCACCCCCCCCCCTCTCTCCTCGTTCGGCGGACTTGAAATCCCGCGCGGCGTGGACTTCGTGCCGAGCGGTCACACGGCTCAAGACGACCGACGGGTGGGTCTTCGCTACAGTTATGTACAAATTACGCTCTGCTGGATACTCGCTACAGTTGTGTACAAATTGCACGCACGTGCGTGCATGTGCGAGCGTGTGACTGCGCGCGCATGTTAGAGGCAATCGCCCTCCAACAACAACGGAGGGCAGAGGAGCGACGCTCACAACAGGGGGCAAGTTGGCACAGTGAGGGGTACAGCTAGTAGCATCTGTCAGTCATCTCGGTCCGTCAACCCATATGGCACCTGGGTCTGTCCCGTGACCTGCCAACAAGCCTTCGACACTTAACGTGGCCTCAAAGTGCACCTGGCCTGGCACAGGCGCCGTGGTGACCTCACCGTCACTTGGTGACGATTGAACCGGTCCTGGACTTCCCCTAGTTTGACTCGGCCTTAAATGAGTACCTGAAATTGGGTGTAAAAATTGCCACTAGGGAGACAAAAGCAGCCGGGCGTGGTGCTGGCCACCCACCTCCTCGTGTGCCGTGCCGGCTTTCGTAGGTGCTGCTCGCTAACAGCACTTGCCTCTACGGTCTGTACGGCCTAGTTCTGAGTTGTGTAGAACTTTTCAGGGAACGGTGCCACAGTGGTTAGTGCACTGACCTATCACGCCCCGCGTGCCGAGCTCAATTGTCAGCCACGCTTCCACCGACGCCCCGCTTTATATCAAAACTAATCGCGTGCCTCGCCTAGGTCGGCTGAGCCTTAAACGAGCACCTGGCGCGGAGTGTGTAAACGTCAGCACCGGTGAGACAAAGGCGGCCCAGAGACGGTTTTGGACATCTGTGAAAACGAGCTCGACAGCTCATCGGGTTCCTCCAGTGTAAGAAAATATTCTTTGTTTTTGTTTATTTAGAATTGCCCCGTGAGCTAAGAAGCACTTGAATCGGGTTTCATCAACAAAACAGGTCGCATTAATACAGCAATGAAAAAAGTCAACAAAATTACAAAAAATTACAATATATTACTTAATTATATACTAAATATTGAACTAAACTGAACGTTAAGATTAGAGAAACATATTCTTGGTTCTTTCAGTAAAGTCACATAGATAGAAAATAAAACTAATTTGACATTTTTTAAATGTTAAATTTTTTTTGATAAAAAATATCTATCTCCGTGACTTTACCGAAAGAACCAAAGAACATGAATTAATGCAGTCACGAAAGTTTAAAGTCAAAATTTTGCGTGTGCAGGCTATGGGGGGGGGAGGGGGTGTGTGTGGGACGTTTGTGTTTACATGCAGCTCTCGCTAGTGCGGCTTTGTGTGCCACGCCGTGTGGATGTCACCTGGATAGGGGCGGGAGAGACGTGGCACCTTTTGGCGTGTATCGCGAGAGGCAAATAAACACGACGATGTTGATTGTTCAAGACGCCTGTGTGTGGTGTGGTGTGTTGTGTGTATGTTGCGTGTTGTGTACACTCGGCTTTGTGTGGGTGTGCTCGTGTGTGTTGCGGGTGGTGGAGCGGTTAGCGCTGCGCTATGAACCTGGCGACCCGGGTTCGATTCCCGCTCACGACCCACACCGGTGGTGACGATTATCTGAACCGGTCCTGGGCCTTCCCCTAGGTCGACTCAGCCTCAAATGAGTACCTGGTGCGGTGTGTAAACATCGCCACTGGGGAGACAAAGGCGGCCGGGCGTAGTGTTGGCCACCCACCCCCTCGTGTGTCGTGCCGGCCTTCATAGGTGCTACTCGCTAACAGCACTTGCCCCAACAGTCTGTTACAGGCTATACGGGGGAACTTTGTGTTTGTTGTGCATTGTGTACACTTGCACGCGCGTGTGTATGTGTGTGTATGTGTGTGTATGTGTGTGTGTATGTGTGTGTATGTGTGTGTATGTGTGTATGTGTGTATGTGTGTGTGTATGTGTGTGTGTATGTGTGTGTGTATATGTGTGTGTGTATATGTGTGTGTGTATATGTGTGTGTGTATGTGTGTGTGTATGTGTGTGTGTATGTGTGTGTGTATGTGTGTGTGTATGTGTGTGTGTATGTGTGTGTGTGTATGTGTGTGTGTATGTGTGTGTGTATGTGTGTGTGTGTATGTGTGTGTGTGTATGTGTGTATGTGTGTGTGTATGTGTGTGTAACACAATTGTGTGTTGCTGTTCTTTGTGTGGACGCTTTAAAACCTCTCATTCCCCTCGTGTGCACGGTGGGGGTCGTTACTCATCGCTTACAGTGGTGGTGGTGGAAATTCCACATTCCTGTGACAGGTACCAGTTCAGCTAAAACGAAAGCAGCTGATGAAAGTAATTGTTTGGTGAGGCTCCGCGTGAGGTCTTGAAGTCTTTTGGCAAAAACACGTCTCCCCCCGGGGGCAGTTTCTATTGTACATGGCGATCCATTTATAGACGCCTCACTCCAAATAATAACCCACACTTTAGAGATAACTTTTCTCTTTTTAAATCCACCGCGCGTCTCAATGCGACTTATCACGGGTTTTTAGTCTCTTCCCTCGACGAGATGGAGCCGCGCTCTCACGACGTTCGATCAGCTGTTGAGCCGATTGTAAGGAGGGTCATTGGACATCAGGAGGGTTTCTATAAACGCCCATAATGGAGGGTTTTTTGGGGTTAGATCGCGTAAATATATAAATGTGTCGTTAAAACCCGCCACCACCCGACACAGCCAACTAGTAAGGGTTGTCACGTAAACAGTACGTGGCCAATTCGTCACTAGTACAGCAGTAGTGTATAGTGTAGTGTATAATGTAGTGTATAATGTAGTGCATAATGTAGTGTATAATGTAGTGTATAATGTAGTGTATAGTGTAGTATACTAGTACGGCACCACACCGGTGTGTTAGAGAGCCAAGCCACAACATTTACAATCTTAGTACGACGTTTCGCCTGTACATACAAACAGCTTCATCAGGCAACAGCCAGATATGTGGAGAAGTCCACCTGTTTCGTTCCTAATATGGAGGCGTAGATGTGGTGACCACGCTTCTGCGCTCTTGCGCAAAGTCGGAAGGGGGGGGGGTGGGATTGTCTTTCCAACACACAACCTGTGTGCTGTACTAGTACACTACACTATACACTACACACCTATACACTACACTATACACTACTATACACTACACACTAGTGCTGTACTAGTATACTACACTATACACTACTATACACTACACTATACACTAGTGCTGTACAAGTATACTACACTATACACTACTATACACTACAATATTGCTGTACTAGTATACTACACTATACACTACTATACACTACACTATACACTAGTGCTGTACTAGTATACTACACTATACACTACTATACACTACACTATTGCTGTACTAGTATACTACACTATACACTACTATACACTACACTATACACTAGTGCTGTACTAGTATACTACACTATACACTACTATACACTACACTATTGCTGTACTAGTATACTACACTATACACTACTATACACTACACTACACACTAGTGCTGTACTCGTGAAGAATTGGCCACGTTCTTTTTACGTGACAACCCTTACTGGTTGGCTGTGTCAATCTAACCCAACATAATCTCTATTTTGGATGATATTGGTCGCCAAAGCCTGCGTGTTAAATTATATATAAGCGGATCACCGGTGCGTGTTTGTTTATTTGACACCATTATCCGGGAGAACGTCACTATTTCACAAGGATCCTACTCATGTAGGAATGTGTGTGTGTGTATATAATTACAAAAGCCTTAGCCACCACTCCTATAGCATCTACCGTATTCAGCAGTCCATACGTCAGACGCACTGCATATCAAAGGTAACTGTTGCAGGTGCGTTGTATTAGGCTGCAGCTGTGTGTGTGTGCGGTGTGACCAGATATTAACAACTCTATTTGACAACCGGGCACGAGGGGGGTGATCAAGGCGCGTCTTACTTTCCTGAGCGCCTTATAATCGGGAGAAATACGGTGGAGGGCATAGACAGCACACGTGGCGAGATGTTAACTCCCTCGTCTGGTATGCAGGAGGTCGTGGGGTCTTTCCCCTGACACCCCCAGCTCCAAATCAAGTTTGTATATTTGGGGTTTGCATGTGTCTCTCTCTCTCTCTCGCCGTGGTCGCGTGGATTTTTCTCCGGGTCCTCCAGGATTTTTCCTGCCGCATTTAGAATCAACGTCGCACGTTTAGAGTATTAGGCCGCTCTCAAATTCCACGTGATAAGCCACTTCATTGAGTGATCATTTGTGGCGAGGTCGCTTCAAGAACGGTTTGAACAGTTGATTTAGAATTGCCCCGTGAGATAAAAAGCTCTTGAATCGGGTTTCATCAACAAAACAAAAAAACTGTAAATTTAAAAACGCCACGTTTGCAACAGGTCGCATAAAAATTCTAAATACAATAAATACAGCAATGAAAAAAGTGAATTTTATTTTACATTTATTACTTAATTGTATACTACATTTTTAACTAAACTGAACATTTCTATTAGAGAAACATATTGTAAAATAGTGCATCTAAAAGAGCTAGATAGCTCAGTTGGCTTTTCTTGGTAAAAAAAAAATGCTTTTGCTTATTTGTGGCCAGGTAACTTTAAAAAAAAGAAAGCTAATAGCTCAGTGGGCTTTACCTGGTCAATTTTTTTTGTTAAACTAGTTTATTAGGTCAGCGTGCGCGTGCGTGCTTTGCTGTGTGTACATAACAGAGCGCAAGCGCGCGCCACGCACACGACGATTCCGTGCAGATGCCACGCGCTTTGTACACGGTGCACGTGTCGAGCCAGAGAGAGAGAGAGACCATCATTCCTCATCATCCCTCTGTTAAAGAGTGATGGTGGGGGAGGGTGGATGGGCGGCTTTGTGGGTCGCTCCACCCGCGCCTGCAGGAGCGTCCTGGAGCCATCGGTGGGAATTCCGCATTTGTCAGGATATGCACAGGATATGGAGATTGACAAGGAAAATGGGCAAAAAAGCAGAACTACAACAACAACAACAAAAAGTGTGGAAAACAAGGACGGAGTAGGGCGTGACGAGCCATCGTCGCACCGAGGGACAGGAAGAGGAAGACGCGGATTAGACAGAACTCGCACACACACGCACACACACACACACGCACGCACACACACACACGCACACACACACACGCACACACACATACGCACACATACACACGCACACACACACACGCACACATACACACACACACACGCACACACACACACGCACACACACACACGCACACATACACACACAGACGCACACACGCACACGCACACATACACACACACACGCACACACGCACACACACACACGCACGAACACACGCACACACACACACGCAATCACACACACACGCACACACACACGCACACACACACACGCACACACACACGGACACACACACACGCACATACACACACACGCACACACGCGCACGCGGTTTTCTTTGTTGCGACATCAGAATCAGACTATTTATTCGTACTGCAGGAGGAATCCGATGATCTGTAAAGCTCTTTTTCACAGGTGTCCAGTAGGCGCACGGGTCAGAACGTTACAACAACAAACGATACCAAAAATCCACGAAATGAGTGCAAAATATATGAACGGTACACAAATCCCTTGCACAAAATTTTGTGCACGAATTAAACTAAGCTATTGTTTTGTATCTTACCAGCTGTGCGTCCTACAACTTTGTCTCGACTTAGCACCCATATCCAACGGTGAGGATCGTATGCCTCGTGAGCGCCAGGCATTTCACCGGAATTTGTCCAAGCGAGATCCGACTGCTGCTGACGAGACGTTGAATGTTGTAAAACAATTGTTTATACACACACACACACAGGGTGCTTCAAAAAAATGTGAACACCTCTGAGAATTTGCAACACCACTGCGGGAAATGTGCAGCCTCCCTGGCCCCTGGAGACCAAAGCGGAGAATATTCCAGGCGTCCGTCGACAACGATGACATAACATTTGTTATCATGCTACAGTGTATTATTATTCGTTATTTTTGCCATCAAAAAAAGATTGGACGAAGGAGGAGGTGCGTGTTCTTGAATTTAGGATTAATTCGAAGCAACAAAGGTGCCGAGATAATGAATTTGGGATAATCTGAACAACTTTTCTTTTAAAATATTTCGAAAAGTCACGCGAAGGGTGACGTCTGAGATTTTTCCCGCCAAAAAAGAAATATCATCACGCGATGTCACTCATTTAGTTAATTTTAATTGTAAATAAAACTACATTGTTGATTTACTAAAGACACGTGACCGGATATTGGAGGGGGGCCACCGGTGGGCGGGGGCCGCTGGGCGGTCACGTGGTATAGAGGAGCTCTCGGGAGCCTTCGGGAAAGAGCTCGAGAGATCTAGAAGGTGGGCGGGGCGAGGGGCGGAGCCAGCCCCAGCCCGGGCCGATGTAACGGGGGCCCCGTGAGGGGCTCGGGGTTCTTGACTGTTGGTGAGTGAAGATCCACGTCGGGTTGAAGAAGCCTCTAGCCACGTGGTCCGGGACCCAGCTCGTGGTCCGAGCCTGGATAGCGAACCGTGTCTAGTTCTGCCGTAGCGTGGCTAGATGGGCGTTCTACACCCACGTGTAGGTCACGTGATGTTGTGTGTTGAGTTAATGTAATAAATAGTGTTGCTCCCAAGACAACGTCTGTGACTCAGTTGGACTCACTACATAAGCATACGCTGCTTGTGACACACTTGTGGCTAGGAGATGTTACTACGTCGCCTGGTATGCAGGAGGTTGTGGGTTCGATTCCGACCCTGACGCCTGCTATTTGGAGTTTGCGTGTCTCTCTCGCTCCCCGTAGTCGCGTGGATTTTTATCCAGGTCCTTTGTTTTTTTCCCCCTTAGAGTATTTGGTTGCTATAAATGTCCACAGGATAAGCCACTTAGTTGAGATATCATTTGTGACAGGCAGGTCGCTTCTGAAAAAAGGCTACATAGCTCAGTGGGGCCTTACCTGGTAAAAAAATTAGATTTTTTTTATTGTATTATTGTAATTGTATCCGGTATTATTGTTGTAGTAGTATATCTTGCGAAATAGATTTGGTTTAACCGGGTAGAGATCTCAATACCATATTGAAAGGCTGACCTGCGTCACCACAAGTGGAAAAATACAACGCAACACAAGAACGGCAGTGAAGCGAACAGCAATCGGTACAAAAACAACGTCAAACACAACACTCGAGGAAGCGCAAATATTCATTGCAAACTCTGATTCGACCTTCAGATGACTGATCATTACACAAATTTACAGAACTAAGCTACTACTTTGGATATCAACTGGCCTCTCTTTATGCTTCGTGAATAAGGACCATAGCCCTGAACGGTACCTATTATATATTTTATTTTGAATGCCGAAGTGTCACTGACGAATGCGCTGAGTTTGTGTTGTAACTCTCGAGATGGGTGTAGAGTGATGACTTCAGTTACAGCGACTCATCTACTTACACACATTCGAATTACGAACGTTCAGAGATACGAACGTGAGTGTGTGTGTGCAGTGTGTACACCACGTGTGTGTGTGTACATCACGTGTGTGTGTGTGTGTGCAGTGTGTACACCACGTGTGTGTGTGTGTACATCACGTGTGTGTGTGTGCAGTGTGTACATCACGTGTGTGTGTGTGTACATCACTAGTGTGTGTGTGTGTGTGCAGTGTGTACACCACGTGTGTGTGTGTGTGTACATCACGTGTGTGTGTGTGTGTGCAGTGTGTACATCACGTGTGTGTGTGTGTGTACATCACTAGTGTGTGTGTGTGTGTGCAGTGTGTACACCACGTGTGTGTGTGTGTGTACATCACTAGTGTGTGTGTGCAGTGTGTACACCACTACTGTGTGTGTGTACACCACTAGTGTGTGTGTGTGTGCAGTGTGTACATCACGTGTGTGTGTGTACACCACTAGTGTGTGTGTGTACATCACTAGTGTGTGTGTGTGCAGTGTGTACACTACTAGTGTGTGTGTGCAGTGTGTACATCACGTGTGTGTGTGTACACCACTAGTGTGTGTGTGTACACCACTAGTGTGTGTGTGTGCAGTGTGTACATCACTAGTGTGTGTGTGTACATCACTAGTGTGTGTGCAGTGTGTACACTACTAGTGTGTGTGTATGCAGTGTGTACACCACGTGTGTGTGTGCAGTGTTTACACCACGTGTGTGTGTGTGTGTACACCACTAGTGTGTGTGTGTGTGCAGTGTGTACACCACGTGTGTGTGTGTGTGTACATCACTAGTGTGTGTGTGTGTGCAGTGTGTACACTACTAGTGTGTGTGGGTGTAGTGTGTACATCACTAGTGTGTGTGTGTGTGCAGTGTGTACACCACGTGTGTGTGTGCAGGGTGTACATCACGTGTGTGTGTAGTGTGTACACTACTAGTGTGTGTGTGTGCCACTGTTGGGGGTCACGGGCTGCAAGCAGTAGGAGGGGGTGGGGTGAAGGGAGGGGAAGCAGGGGTCTAGGGGGCGAGAGGGAGCAGGGGGTAGGGGTGGGAGCAGGGGGTAGGGGTGGGAGCAAGGGGTAGGGGGTAGGGGTGGGAGCAGGGGGTCGGGGTGGGAGGGAGCAGGGGGTAGGGGGTAGGGGTGGGAGCAGGGGGTAGGGGGTAGGGGTGGGAGCAGGGGGTCGGGGTGGGAGGGAGCAGGGGGTAGGGGGTAGGGGTGGGAGCAAGGGGTAGGGGGTAGGGGTGGGAGCAGGGGGGTAGGGGTGGGAGGGAGCAGGGGGTAGGGGGTAGGGGTGGGAGCAGGGGGTAGGGGGTAGGGGTGGGAGCAGGGGGTCGGGGTGGGAGGGAGCAGGGGGTAGGGGGTAGGGGTGGGAGCAGGGGGTAGGGGGTAGGGGTGGGAGCAGGGGGTCGGGGTGGGAGGGAGCAGGGGGTAGGGGGTAGGGGTGGGAGCAAGGGGTAGGGGGTAGGGGTGGGAGCAGGGGGTCGGGGTGGGAGGGAGCAGGGGGTAGGGGGTAGGGGTGGGAGCAGGGGATTGGGGGTCAGGGTGGGAGGGAGCAGGGGGTCGGGGTGGGAGGGAGCAAGGGGTAGGGGGTAGGGGTGGGGGTTGGGGGTCGGGGTGGGAGGGAGCTGGGGGTCGGGGTGGGAGGGAGCAGGGGGTCGGGGTGGGAGGGGGCAGGGGGTCGATGTGGAAGCAGGCGCCAGCAAGGGGCAGTGAACCCGGACTGAAGGTCGGACGCCCATTTTCCAAGCTCGGGTCCAGATGCACAAAACAACCCCCAAGCGGTCGGGGCACGAGTGTGAGTGTGTGTGTGTCTGTGTGTGTGTCTGTGTGTGTGTGTGTCTGTATGTGTGTCTTTGTCTATGTGTGTGCGCCTGTGTGCATATATGTGTGTGTGTCTGTGTGTGCATCTACGTGTGCCTGTGTGTGGATCTATGTGTGTGCGTGCGCATCTTTTGTTTTCATTATATGCCTGCGTAATCTATGCATGTGCCTGTGTGTGCCTGTGTGTGCATCTACGTTTGTGTGTATTTGCCTGTGTGTTTGCCTGTATGTGCGCCTGTGTGTGCAGCTATCTCAGAGTGCATGCATGTGTGGGTGTTGAACTTCTTTCGCACCGTACGTAACCAGCCGTGCTACTCGGAGATGTGCGCGCATGCGTGTGTGCGTGTGTGCGTGCGTGGGTGCGTGTGTGCGTGTGTGCCTGTGTGCGTGTGTGCGTGTGCGCGTGTGCGCGTGTGCGTGCGTGCGTGTGTGCGTGCGTGCGTGTGTGCGTGTGTGCGTGTGTGCGTGTGTGTGCGTGTGTGCGTGTGTGCGTGCGTGTGTGCGTGGGTGTGTGTGTGTGCGTGGGT
The DNA here is from genome assembly GCF_015708825.2 of Lethenteron reissneri. Classification (NCBI taxonomy): domain Eukaryota; kingdom Metazoa; phylum Chordata; class Hyperoartia; order Petromyzontiformes; family Petromyzontidae; genus Lethenteron; species Lethenteron reissneri. Next base: position 2,580,102 of record NC_083785.1, read on the forward strand.
GTGTGTGTGTGCGTGTGTGCGTGGGTGTGTGTGTGTGCGTGTGTGCGTGTGTGCGTGCGTGTGTGCGTGTGTGCGTGGGTGTGTGTGTGTGCGTGGGTGTGTGTGTGTGCGTGTGTGGGTGTGTGCGTGTGTGCGTGCGTGTGTGTGTGCGTGTGTGCGTGTGTGCGTGGGTGCGTGTGTGCGTGTGTGCGTGCGCCCATATACGACTTGACATCTGTGATAAAGAGTTGCATAGCTCATCGGATTCCTCCAGTATTGAAAAGCTTCTTTTCGTGATATTTTGTGCTTATCAAATGCACGTCTAAAGCTTTCGTGTGTGCCTGTGTTGTGCATCGATGTGTGTGTCTATGTTTGTGTGCCTGGGCACGTGTATGTGTATATGTGTGTGTGTGTGTCTATGTTTGTGTGCCTGGGCACGTGTGTGTGTGTATGTGTATGTGTGTGGGGAGCGGTAGTGTAGCGGTTAGCGCGCTGCGCTATGAACCTGGCGACCCGGGTTCGATTCCCGCTCACGGCTAACACCAGTGACGATTATCTGAACCGGTCCTGGGCCTCCCCTAGGTCGACTCAGCCTTAAATGAGTACCTGGTGCGGTGTGTAAACATCGCCACTAGGGAGACAAAGGCGGTCGGGCGTGGTGCTGGCCATCCACCCCCTCGTGTACCGTTCCGGCCTTCATAGGTGCTCGCTAACAGATGGACACAGAGTGTTTAAAAAGATGGACCCCGATTTGAAATCGTGAAATCTCTGCGACCACGAACCGCCCATGAATGAAACTCTTACCACTTGAAAGGGCGGGGCATAAAGAGGAGGGCGGGGCATAGAGTTTCAAATGATGACCGCTAGATACCTCTTCCAGCGCACAAACAGCCCCTAGCCTCAATCATTCGCAAGACACACTGCCTCAACGTTGGATAGGTCGCACAGGACCCCAAGACTTGGCGCTACACTCTTGGCCCCCAAGATCCCCAGACATCACCACACCCTGCGGCCTTTTCTTGTGGGGATACGTCAAAGACTGGGGTGTTTTTTCGCCACCATTAGTGACTAATCTGGATGACCTCAAAAACAGAATCACGGCAGCGGTGACTTCAGTGGAAGAAGAAACTTTGAGAGGCGCTTGGGACGAATTAAACTATCGTCTCGATGTTGTCCCTACAGCAGGTGGAGGGCACATATAGCATTTATACAATGGTTAATAAAACTAGATAACTCATTAAACCGTTTGTAACTTTTAGTGTTATTGTAACATGTTGCCATCGTGAAATATAGTGCTTTGAAATTGGGTCAAAACTTTTCAAACACCCTGCATATTATTAAGAAGCAGCATATGAGCAATTCACGGATCGAATTGGGTGGTCATCGCAATGCATCGAGTCTGTCTTACGCAGGCACACGGACACAAAGACACACACACACAGACAGATGCACATACGTGTACAACACAGACGCGCACATATACACACAGATATACACACACACATAATACATACAGATACGGACACAGATACGCACACATATAGATTGATACGTAGCTACACACTGACACACGCACAGGTACACGGTTACACACAGACACACAGATACGCAGTCACACACGGGCACACACAGATGCGTTCACAGCAAGGTCATTAGGCTTACATGTTTGCTACGTACGGTGCAAAAGAAGTTCAACACGCATACCTATGATTGCATAACAATCGTGCAATGTGGAATACACGGAGACAAAAATATGTTTTTTGTAATTATGTTGCATATAATTACGTAACAGTGATGTTACAAAACAGCGAGACAGGCAGAGTTATGCGCCATGTATTGAAATTAAATCTCGACTTTGTTATCATGATTCATTATTCATAGTTACATGTGCACGTGCGTGTGTGTGTGGACACTCGTACGCTGCTACTGCTGCCCTGATGATCACGGCAAGAATGCAGCCTGACGGATCGCGGCCACGGGATGACTTCTCTCGCCCCGCGTACTGATCGATGCAAGGCCGTAGCCATGGAGTCAACATTGGGGGGGGCACGAAATCTTCCAGGGGGTCCCCCCCCCCCCCAGAAAAAAAATAGAAATTTGAAAACGAATTTCCTGTCTAAAATATAAAAAAAATTCTCTAACACATGCGATGGACTTTTTATTTATTTTTTACAATAATGTCTAATAGTGTACTGTATTACCTTGCTCTGTTTTTTCTAGTTTCCTTTTCTTGTTTCATTGTTTGTAATGGCAGAGATTATGGATTAATAAAGTACAACCATAACCACAATCATATGAACAGAAATCTATTTATTGATTTATATGAAGACAAGTCCAGATATTGTGGCCAAGGTTTAGCAAATTGTTGTTTTTATTTACATAGCATAGCAATTATTTTTTATAAAATATTGTTTATTGCAATATATTGGGGGGGCGGGGGCATTTTGAGCATGTTTGAATATTGTGGGGGATGTGTGTCCCCCAATAAATATTATAATTAGGGCCTTGCATCAATGAGAGCGCATTGCAAATGTGTAGACAGAAGCGATGTTTTTTGTTTGTTAACAACACGCTGAGCAGCCTTCGTCTCAAGTGAGAGGAAGGCTCGAGGTGGTAGACATCACGGAGAAGATGAGAGGGAGAGGACAAGATTCTGGCGTGTTTGGTTACGTTGAGAGATGACAAGGAAAATTACGTGGGTCTGAAAGTGGTAATGTGATGAAGATGATCCAAGGGGAAGGAAAGAGATGAAGATGAAGAGGGCAGAAGAAGAGAGGGGGGGGGGGCATAGAGACACGGCAGCGTGGAGACGCGTGGAGACAGGGCAGAGTGGAGACAGGGCAGCGTGGAGACAGACAGGGCAGGGTGGAGACAGGGCAGAGTGGAGATAGGGCAGGGTGGAGACAGGGCAGAGTGGAGACAGGGCAGAGTGGAGACAGGGCAGAGTGGAGACAGCGTGGAGACAGGGCGGAGTGGATACAGGGCAGGATGGAGACAGGGCAGGGTGGAGACAGGGCAGAGTGGAGACAGGGCAGAGTGGAGACAGGGCAGAGTGGAGACAGGGCAGAGTGGAGACAGGGCAGAGTGGAGACAGGGCAGAGTGGAGACAGGGCATGGTGGAGACAGGGCAGGGTGGAGACAGGGCAGTGTGGAGACAGGGCAGAGTGGAGACAGGGCAGAGTGGAGACAGCGTGGAGACAGGGCGGAGTGGATACAGGGCAGGATGGAGACAGGGCAGGGTGGAGACAGGGCAGAGTGGAGACAGGGCAGTGTGGAGACAGGGCAGTGTGGAGACAGGGCAGAGTGGAGACAGGACAGAGTGGAGACAGGGCAGAGTGGAGACAGGGCAGTGTGGAGACAGGGCAGGATGGAGACAGGGCAGAGTGGAGACAGCGTGGAGACAGGGCGGAGTGGATACAGGGCAGGGTGGATACAGGGCAGGGTGGAGACAGGGCAGTGTGGAGACAGGGCAGAGTGGAGACAGGGCAGAGTGGAGACAAGGCATAGTGGAGACAGGGCAGAGTGGAGACAGGGCAGGGTGGAGACAGGGCAGGGTGGAGACAAGGCATAGTGGAGACAGGGCATGGTGGAGACAGGGCAGCGTGGAGACAGGGCAGGGTGGAGACAGGGCAGGATGGAGACACGGCAGCGGGGAGACAGGGCAGGAGACAGCGTGGAGACAGGGCAGCGTGGAGACAGGGCGGAGTGGATACAGGGCAGGATGGAGACAGGACAGGGTGGAGACAGGGCAGAGTGGAGACAGGGCAGTGTGGAGACAGGGCAGAGTGGAGACAGACAGGGCAGCGTGGAGACAGGGCGGAGACAGCGTGGAGACAGGGCAGCGTGGAGACAGGGCAGCGTGGAGACAGCGTGGAGAAAGGGAGAGCGTGGAGACAGGGCCGTGTGGAGACAGCGTGGAGACAGGGCAGCGTGGGGACAGGGCAGCGTGGAGACAGGGCAGTGTGGAGACAGGACAGGGTGGAGACAGGGCAGAGTGGAGACAGGGCAGTGTGGAGACAGGGCAGTGTGGAGACAGGGCAGGATGGAGACAGGGCAGAGTGGAGACAGGGCAGAGTGGAGACAGGGCAGAGTGGAGACAGGGCAGTGTGGAGACAGGGCAGAGTGGAGACAGGGCAGAGTGGAGACAGGGCAGTGTGGAGACAGGGCAGGGTGGAGACAGGGCAGAGTGGAGACAGGGCAGTGTGGAGACAGGGCAGGGTGGAGACAGGGCAGAGTGGAGACAGGGCAGTGTGGAGACAGGGCAGGGTGGAGACAGGGCAGGGTGGAGACAGGGCAGAGTGGAGACAGGGCAGGGTGGAGACAGGGCAGAGTGGAGACAGGGCAGAGTGGAGACAGGGCAGGGTGGAGACAGGGCAGGGTGGAGACAGGGCAGGGTGGAGACAGGGCAGAGTGGAGACAGGGCAGGGTGGAGACAGGGCAGAGTGGAGACAGGGCAGAGTGGAGACAGGGCAGGGTGGAGACAGGGCAGGGTGGAGACAGGGCAGAGTGGAGACAGGGCAGTGTGGAGACAGGGCAGTGTGGAGACAGGGCAGAGTGGAGACAGGACAGAGTGGAGACAGGGCAGAGTGGAGACAGGGCAGTGTGGAGACAGGGCAGGATGGAGACAGGGCAGAGTGGAGACAGCGTGGAGACAGGGCGGAGTGGATACAGGGCATAGTGGAGACAGGGCATGGTGGAGACAGGGCAGGGTGGAGACAGGGCAGGGTGGAGACAGGGCAGGGTGGAGACAGGGCAGGGTGGAGACAGGGCATAGTGGAGACAGGGCATGGTGGAGACAGGGCAGGGTGGAGACAGGGCAGGGTGGAGACAGGGCATAGTGGAGACAGGGCAGAGTGGAGACAGGGCAGGGTGGAGACAGGGCATAGTGGAGACAGGGCAGCGGGGAGACAGGGCAGGGTGGAGACAGGGCAGAGTGGAGACAGGGCAGGGTGGAGACAGGGCATAGTGGAGACAGGGCAGGGTGGAGACAGGGCAGGGTGGAGACAGGGCAGGGTGGAGACAGGGCAGCGTGGAGACAGGGCAGGGTGGAGACAGGGCAGGATGGAGACACGGCAGCGGGGAGACAGGGCAGGGTGGAGACAGGGCATAGTGGAGACAGGGCAGAGTGGAGACAGGGCAGAGTGGAGACAGGGCAGCGGGGAGACAGGGCAGCGGACCCCCCGCCCCCCCCCCAACATGAGTGGGACAAACGCGTGGAAGGAGGAGTCTTCGTCCGACACCGGCACTCGACGCGTGCTGCTCTTTAACGTCCGTGTCACAGCAGCAGGTGACGCGCTCCGCTCAAGCTGCGACACGGATCCGTGGCTGCGGCGGCGTCTAGACGGTGCACAGCAAGGCTGTCATTAGTGAGTTAGACGATCATTATGAGCCGTAGTGCGTATAACTTGCGCGCGTGTGTGGGTGTCTGTGTGTGTATCGATGTGTATCTGTGTGTGTGTATGTGTGTGTGTATCTGTGTGTATGTATCTGTGTATGTGTGTGTGTGTATCTGAGATGGAGTGACGTGGTACAGGAGGACGTGGAGCTGAGTGGACTTGCCGATGACTGGTACCAGCGGTGTCAAGATCGGCCTCAGTGGAGGAGGCTCGTGAAGGACGCTACTGGGCAGTTGGAGGCAGTCGCCCTCCAACAACAACGGAGGGCGGAGGAGCGACGCTCACAACAACGAGCGGAGCGCCGGGTGGCTAAAGCACAGCAAGTTGGTACAGTAGGGGGCACAGGTGGTGCATCAGCCAGTCATCTCGGTCATCTCGGTCAGTCGACCCGTGGCACCTGGGTCTGCCCCGTGACCTCCTGCCAGCGGGCGTTCGACACTTCACGTGGCCTCAAGGTGCACTTGGCCTGGCACAAGCATCGTGGTGACGTCACCGCCACTTAGTGGCGAATGGCGGTTGTTGTTGTTGTTGTTATCTGTGTGTGTGTATGTGTGTGTAGCGGTTAGCGCGCTGCGCTACGAACCCGGCGACACGAGTTCGATTCCCGCTCACGGCCAACACCAACAGTGACGATTATCTGAACCGGGCCTCCCCTAGGTCGACTCAGCCTCAAATGAGTACCTGGTGCGGTGTGTAAACATTGCCACTAGGGAGACAAAGGCGGTCGGGCGTGGTGCTGGCCACCCACCCCCTCGTGTACCGTTCCGGCCTTCATATGTGCTCGCTAACAGCACTTGCCCCAAAAGTCTGTTAAAGGCTATACGGAGGATCTTTTTTGTATCTGTGTGTGTGTGTATCTGTGTGTATGTGTATCTGTGTGAATGTGTGTGTATGTGTGTGTATCTGTGTGTGTGTATCTGTGTGTGTATCTGTGTGTATGTGTATTTGTGTGTATCTGTGTGTATGTGTGTGTATCTGTGTGTATGTGTGTGTGTATCTGTGTGTATCTGTGTGTCTGTGTGTTTCTGTGTGTATCTGTGTGTGTATGGGTGTATGTGTGTATGTATCTGTGTGTGTATCTGTGTGTGTGTATCTGTGTGTGTGTATCTGTGTGTATGTGTGAGTGTATCTGTGTGTGTATCTGTGTGTGTGTATTTGTGTGTGTGTATCTGTGTGTGTGTGTATCTGTGTGTATGTGTGAGTGTGTATCTGTGTGTGTATCTGTGTGTATGTGTGTCTGTGTGTGTATCTGTGTCTGTGTGTATCTGTGTGTATGTGTGTCTGTATGTATGCATGTGTGGGGAGCGGTGGTGTAGTGGTTAGCGCTCTGCCGCGCTACGAACCCGGCGACACGAGTTCGATTCCCGCTCATGGCCAACACCGGTGACGATTATCTGAACCGGTACTGGCACTCCCCTAGGTCGACTCAGCCTAAAATGAGTACCTGGTTGCGGTGTGTAAACATCGTCACTGGGGAGACAAAGGCGGCCCTGCGTGGTGCTAGCCACCCACCACAGCACTTGCCCCGACAGTCTGTTACAGGCTATACGGGGGATCTTTGTCTCTGTATGTATGTGTTAGGCCAGCGTGTAAGTGGAGGTCAAATACCCTCGAGAATGGAACGCCTCGAGCAATGTGTAGGGCAGCACCTCTACTGCATATGTAGACAAAGATCCCCCGTATAGCCTTAAGAGAATGTTGGGGTAAGTGCTGTTAGCGAGCAGCACCTATGAAGGCCGGCACGGCACACGAGGTGGGTGGGTGGCCAGCGCCACGCTCGGCCGCCTTTGTCTCCCTAGCGGCGCTGTTTACTACGCACCGCACCAGGTACTCATTTGAGACTGAGTCGACCTAGGGGATGCCCAGGGACCGATGCAGATAATTGTCACCGGTGTTGACCGTGAGCGGGAATCGAACTGGGAGCCGCCGAGTTCGTAGCGTGCGCGCCAAGTTGTGACAAAGGTCACCCGTGTAGCCTCGACGGCCTGCCGGAGCAAGTTGCTGTAAGCGAGCACACAAGATGTGACGTCAACAACAACAACGACGCTCGTGCCAGGCCAGGTGCACTCCCGAGGCCACGTGAAGTGTGAAGATGTGACTTTGTGGTGTCGGTGCAACGAGGAAGGCTGCAACCCACAGATAATCAACTCGACAGGCAGCGTGATGGTGATGGTGGTGGTGTTGTCAATTCCGCCGCAGTGCGGTGCGAAAGAAGTTGCCGGCATACTGCATCCACTCGAAGCGTCACTGCTTTACCCGGCGGGTTTGTATCCCCAGTTATCCGGAGCCGAGGACATTCCACGTTCCTATGGCGAGAGGGTCGGTGTCTCGCTCGGAGCGGACATCCACTTGTTACTCGAAGGCACCACCGCCGTCGTGTGTGTGTGTTGGTTGTCAAAGTACACCTAGCCTGGCACGAGCGGATTATCTGAACCGGGTCCTGAGCTTCCCCTAGGTCGACTCAGCCTTAATGTGCATAAAACATCGTCACTGGGGAGAGACAAAGACGGCCGTGGATCGTGCTGGCCACCCACCGACCCTCTCGTATGCCGTGCCTGCCTTCTTTAATAGGTGCTCGCTAACAGCGCTTATTTTAATATGTGCATAACAAAGACAAAGATCCCCCGTATAGCACCACGCCCGGCCGCCTTTGTCGATTCGCCCTAGGGGGAGGCCCAGGAATGGGTTTTAGATTAAAATAACAATGATCAGATATAATAATTGTTTTTTTACCCTTCTATCTGGCAACAAAACTGACACCTTTTTTACAAGGAGTCATGTTTGCATAGACCACAATACCTGCAGCCATAATGCAAACAAAAAACATAACTCTGATAATATATGCACTGTCCTTGAAGTTGATTGATCCACACCCGAGACAGCTTTTCTTAGAGCCTAGTCTCACATGGGTTGGACCAGATGACGCCAAAAGGCGCACAACTCAAAGACAATGCACCATCAGAGTACGAGAGCTCGGGGTAAGCATTTACACCATTGGAACCTCATTTGCCAGTAACAAAATATAATAGTTTTTTTACCCTTCTATCTGGCACTAAACTGACACCTTTTTTTACAAGGAGTCATGTTTGCATAGACCACAATACCTGCAGCCATAATGCAAACAAAAAACATAACTCTGAAAAAAAAATGTGTCAGTTTTGTTGCCAGATAGAAGGGTAAAAAAACAATTATCATATTTTTTACTGGCAAATAAGGTTCCAATGGGGGTAAATGTTTAGATAATCAGGATAATCGTTGTGTTTTTGTTGGCCGTGAGCCGCGAGTCGAACTCTGTCCGTCGCCGGTTCCTTGAGCGCGGCGAGCGAAGCTCTGCCCCCCCCCCAACGTGTTCACCACCCACCCAAGCGCACACACCAACACAGGAGCACAACAACAACAACACAACATGCGCATCACCACCACCACCATCACGAGGGAGAAGTGCGCGCGCGTGACGCGTCACACCTGCTTCGCCGTGGTCGTAAACAAGGCGCCTGACATCGCCCAATTCGTGCTGCCAATTTATAGTCGTTCATTGACGGCCGTCTGTCCGGGAGGACCCGCTAGAGATGTGTTACCACCCCCACCACCACCACCCCCACCACCACCACCACCACGCACCCACCACCCCCACCACCCCCACGCACCCATCACCACCACCACCACCACCGCCACCACCACCACCGCCACCACCCCCACGCACCCACCACCCCCACCACCACCACGCACCCACCACCACCACCGCCACCACCCCCACGCACCCACCACCCCCACCACCCCCACGCACCCACCACCCCCACCACCACCACGCACCCACCCACCACCACGCACCCACCACCACCCCCACCACCACCACGCACCCACCACCACCACCACCACCCCCACGCACCCACCACCCCCACCACCACCACGCACCCACCACCACCACCACCACCACGCACCCACCACCCCCACCACCACCACGCACCCACCACCCCCACCACCACCACCACCACGCACCCACAACCCCCACGCACCCACCACCACGCACCCACCACCACGCACCCACCACCCCCACCACCACCACGCACCCACCACCCCCACCACCACCACGCACCCACCACCCCCACTCACCCAACCACGAACCCACCACCACGCACCCACCACCCCACCACCACCACGCACCCACCACCACCACCCCCACCACCACCACTCACCCACCACCCCCACGCACCCACAACCACGCACCCACCACCACGCACCCACCACCCCACCACCACCACTCACCCACCACCACCACCACCACGCACCCACCACCCCACCACCCCACCACTCACCCACCACCACCACCACTCACCCACCACCACCCCCCACCACCACCACTCACCCACCACCACCACTCACCCCCACCACCACCACCACCACCCCCACCCCCACCACCCCCACCCCCACCACCACCACCACCACTCACCCACCACCACCACCCCCACCACCCCCACCACCACCATCACCACCACCCCCACCACCACCACCACCACGCACGCCTCGTGCGCTTTATCCCTCGGCGCGTGCTCGACTCGTGCGGGAGCCCCCCCCCCCCCCCCCCCCCGATGCCCTCCTGCTCCGTCTTGCGCTCTCTCCATCAAGACAGAAGATAAAGATCCCACCCCCCCCCCGGGCAACAACCCCGCCCCTCCACCACCCGCCCCGTGTAGCATCCATGAGAACTTTTGGCGCAAGTGCTGTTCGCGAGCAGCAGGCATCTACGAAGGGCCGGCACGGCACACGAGAGAGAGAGAGTGGGGGGTGCGTGGCCCTTTGTCTCCCGAGTGGCGATGTTGTACACACCAGGCACCGTGATCTCAGCTTAAAGCACCATCTCTTCGGTCAATGCCTTTAAACCACGCGGGCGGGGAACCTTTTTACTGCCAAGGGCCATTTGGATATTCATAACATCATTCGCGGGCCATACAAAATTATCAACTTAAAAATTAGCCCGTTATATTTGGTCAAACATTTAATTAATTCACCCCTAATGTGATGGCTGGAACTGCTTCTCTTTGGCGAGGCGTGTGATGATGTTAGCTGGTGTTGATGATGCTGCTACTCGCAACTGCTTTTCCAGGTTTGCTCCGAGATTTGTTGAATTTCGAGTCCCGCCTGCGGTTGCCTTGGCAGGGCCACACCAAATGATTTCGCGGGCCTCATGTGGCCCGCGGGCCTCATACGGCCCGCGGGCCTCATGCGGCCCGCGGGCTGGACGTTCCACACCCCTGCTTCAAACGGTAAGTCAAAGTAGCGCATTTAGCGAGTGGTCCTCCACTCGTCTATGACCCCGGGGCTCCGTTTCATTCCATGGCAGGCCGCCTGCTTGCGTCGGTGGAACCTGCTCAGTGCCCTCCTCCTCCCCCTCCTCCTCCCCCCCTCCCCCATTCCCCTCCTCCCCCTCCTCCCCCTCCCCCCTCTTCCCCCTCTTCCCCCTCCCCCTCCTCCCCCTCCTCCCCCTCCTCCTCCTCCCCCTCCTCCCCCTCCTCCTCCCCCCCTCCCCCATTCTCCTCCTCCCCCTCCTCCCCCTCCTCCCCCTCCTCCCCCTCCTCCTCCTCCCCCTCCTCCCCCTCCTCCTCCCCCCCCTCCCCCATTCTCCTCCTCCCTCCTCCCCTCCTCCCCTCCTCCTCCTCCCCCTCCTCCCCCTCCTCCTCCCCCCCTCCCCCTCCTCCTCCTCCTCTCCCTCCTCCTCCTCCTCCTCTCCCTCCTCCTCCTCCTCCTCCCCCTCCTCCCCCTCCTCCCCCTCCTCCTCCTCCCCCTCCTCCCCCTCCTCCCCCTCCTCCTCCTCCCCCTCCTCCCCCTCCTCCTCCTCCCCCTCCTCCCCCTCCTCCCCTCCTCCTCCTCCCCCCCTCCTCCCCCTCATCCTCCCCCTCCCCCTCCTCCCCCTCCTCCCCCTCCTCCCCCTCCTCCTCCTCCCCCTCCTCCCCCCCCTCCTCCCCCTCCTCCCCCTCCTCCTCCCCCTCCCCCCTCTTCCCCCTCCTCCCCCTCCTCCTCCCCCTCCCCCTCTTCCCCCTCCTCCCCCCCCTCCCCCTCCTCCCCCTCCTCCCCCTCCTCCTCCCCCTCCTCCTCCTCCCCCTCCTCCCCCTTCTATCCGAAGCGCTCCACGGACGAGCACAAGTCTCCCCGACTCCTCCGTCCGCTACGGGGCGCTGGGAGGTGTTGGCTTCTCAGCGGCGCATTGCGGCTTGCGGGTCCGCGAATGCTTGCAGGAGGTGTCCACGTGGAACCAGGGGTCACGGTGGGGTCACCAGGTGTGTCACCCACCATTCCCGCCCGAGTGGTGACAGCTTCCTGGGGCGGCACAGGGCGGGAGATCCGATGTCCGCGGCGCTTTCTCGGGTGCGATTTTAAGCCCACCCCCCCCCAAAGACAAAGACAAAGATCCCCCGTGTAGCCTGCAACAGACTGTTGGGGCAAGTGCTGTGAGCGAGTAGCAACCTATTAAGGCCGGCACGGCACACGAGCGGGGTGGGTGTCCAGCACCATGCCCGGCCACCTTTGTCTCCCCAGTAGCGATGTTTACACAACCGCACCAAGTACTCATTTGAGGCCGAGTCGACCTAGGGGAGGCCCAGGACCAGTTCAGATAATCGTCACTGGTGTTGGTCGTGAGCGGGAATCGAACTCGGGTCGCCGGGTTCGCAGCGCAGCCAACACACACACGCGCGCGCGTACACCAAGGACTTACAGAGGCTTGGCACGCCGGGGGCATCCCCCAGATCCCAGGAGAGAGAGCGCTGCTCTTTAGCAGCAGGAACGGCTGCTTTGTTGGTCTGCGGGCGCGCCGCGATGACTAGATGTTAAATCCCTCGTCTGCTATACAGGAGGTCGTGGGTTCAATCCCGACTCTGACGCCTGCTGTTGTATATTTGGAGTTTGCGGCCTCTCTCTCATCGTCATCACGGTAGGAGATGTTAACTCCCTCGCTTCGTATGCAAGAGGTCCGTTGGTTCGATCCCGACCCTGACTCCTGCTGCTGTATATTTGGAGTTTTCGGTGTCTCTCTCTCTCCTGGTGGTCGCGTGGATTTTTCTCCGGGTCCTCCGGTTTTTCCCCTCCGATTTCAAAATCCAACGTCACGCGTTTAGAGTATTCGTCTGCTCGAAATGTCCACACCACGAGCCTCTTCGCTGAGCTCTCATTTGTGATTGCCAGGGTCTCTTCTGAAAGAGAGCCACATGGCTCAGTGGGGCCTTATCTATTAAACTATTTTAGACAAAGATTCTGCTCTACGGGGAATATTTGTTTTATGTATGTACGTGTGTGCAAGTGTGTGTGTGTGTGTGCACGTGTGTGTGTGCACGTGTGTGTGTGTGCACGTGTGTGTGCACGTGTGTGTGTGCACGTGTGTGTGTGTGCACGTGTGTGTGTGCACGTGTGTGTGTGTGCACGTGTGTGTGCGTGTGTGTGCACGTGTGTGTGTGCACGTGTGTGTGTGCACGTGTGTGCGTGTGTGTGCACGTGTGTGTGTGCACGTAGCCTGGCGCAAGCTCCGTGGTGACGTCACCGCCACTTAGTGGCGAATGGCGGCGGTTGTTGTTGTTGATGTTGTTGTTGATGTTGTTGTTGATGTTGTTGATGTGTGTGCGTGCGCGCAGAGACAGTCGGAATCCATCGCATGGGTGAGACAAAGCGACCGGAGCGGATCCTCTAACAACACCAATCACACACGCAACAAAGACAAAGATCCCCTGTAAAGCCTTGACACACTGTTCGGGAAAGTGCTGTTAGCGAGGACCTATGAAGGCCAGAACGCCACACGAGGGGGTGGGTGGCCAGAACCACGCCCGACCGCCTTTGTCTCTCTAGGGGTGATGCTTACACAGCGCACTAATACTCATTTGAGGCTGAGTCGAGCTAGGGGAGGCCCAGGACCGGTTCAGATAATCCCTTTCACTGGTGTTGTTCGTGAGCGGGAATAGAACTCGGGTCGCCAGGTTTGTAGCACAGCGTGCTAACCGTTACACCACCGCACACACACAGCACGCACACACACAACACGCACACACCCAACACACACACAACACACACACAACACACACACAACACAAACACGCACAACACGCACACAACACAAACACACACAAAACGCACACAACACAAACACACAACACAAACACACACAACACGCAACACAAACACACACAACACGCACACACAACAATACCATTCTCACGACGTTTCTACTGCAACACAAGCAATCATCATCAGGTGTGAAATCCACACCTGATGATGATTGTTTAATATTTTTATTATTTTATTATTTCCCTTCTACGTGACTTCACCGAAAGAACCAAGAAGATGAATCTGGTGGCACTTGATTGACAGGTGCCGTTGCCGCGGTCTGTCGAGAATGTGCTCTGGAGATGAACCGTGATGGTGGAACCACGTGGGGCGACGCGCACGCTCATCCACGACGTAAGATAAACGTTGTGGACGATGCCCTTCGAAGATAAATGGAAACGTTTCGGATTGAAGGGCCCCCTTTAAATAAAAAAAGAAAGCGAATCAATGGAATGTGTCCGAAAACCTTTATTGCCGTGACCTTCGTTATTTCCAAAAGTTTGCGAATAAAACTTCTGGATAGGTATTTTGTACAGCTGTGGTTGTATCTGGATTTGAAGCTTTCGTGACTGCAGGAATCCATACTCTTCGGTTCCTTCGGTAAAGAAATAACTGCGCGACTTTACCGAAAGAACCAAAGATTATAGTTGTGGTTTTGTTTAACAATCCGAGGTGGCACGTGTCGCGTGTGATTGCATCAACGGCGAGGCAAGTAACAGCGACGACGCGAAGTGGTTTGCACAGAACGGATCATTTGTTTGATCTGTCCCTGCCTTGTCTGGGTGTGGAGCGGTGGCGTAGTGGTTAGCGCACTGCACTGAGGTGACAACAATCATTATCACTGACATTTATACTGGTAGGAACCTCCTGGTTACACCAGCCCACAGGGGATTATTGTGTCCGTCGTGCAGGGAGGGGCTGGGTGAAGAGGGAGGGGCTGGGTGGGGAGGGGAGGGTGGGGAGGGGCTGGGTGGGGAGGGTGGGGAGGGGCTGGGTGGGGAGGGTTCGGGCTGGGTGGATGGTGGGAGGGGTGGGGCTGGGTGGGGAGGGGCTGGTCACCCCGTGGTGCCCTTAAACAATAATCCCATGTGGGCTGGTGTAACCAGGAGGTTCCTACCAGTAAAATGGTCTTGTAGTTTACTACTTGTCACAGCAATCGGAGTGTGTTGTTGTTGTTATTGTTGTCGTTTAAGTGGTCGGGCGCGGTGCGTTGCACGGTGCGCGTGTTTTATACTTTGTCCCAGAGACGCAAACCTGTAAACCCACACGGTTTTTACCCCGTGCTCTTTTACGGGGAAATTTTAGTTTTCAGGTCCATACGGCCCACAGCCGTTTCGATACGAGCAAAACAAATTATTGTCTATTTGTTTGTGACCATCAAGGTCTGAATTGGTCTGTAATGAGGTTGGCACTGATAAGGAGTTGACAGGTATGGTAGTAGTAGTTGCATTATAGTGGTGGTGGTGGTAGAAGTTGTGTTATAGTGGTAGTGGTGGTAGTAGTAGTGTTATAGTGGTAGTGGTGGTGGTAGTGTTATAGTGGTAGTGGTGGTAGTAGTGTTATAGTGGTAGTGGTGGTAGTAGTAGTGTTATAGTGGTAGTGGTGGTGGTAGTAGTGTTATAGTGGCGGTGGTAGTTGTGGTATAGTGGTGGTAGTAGTGGTAGTATTAGTTGTATTATAGTAGTGGTGGTAGTAGTACATACGTGTCAACCCACACAGCTTACGCCGTATTCTTGTACAGAGAAATTGAGTTGTCATGTTCATACGGCGCGTACAGCCGTTTCGATACGGGCAAAATAAACACGTGTTTTTGTCTTTGTGTTTTTCCCTTGTGATGGGGCTTTGTAGGGTGCGTGCGTGCATGCGTGTCCCCTCGTGCGTGAGCCATCAGTCACGCCGCGGACGCAAAGAACAGCCACCCCGGTGGAAATTCCACGTTACTATGACGGCAACCACAAGGCCGTTAATGCAAGCGCGCACTTCGATTTACGCCCTCCTATCATATCGGGGGCGCGTCCACACCAGGTGGTACCTATTTTACGGACCCCGGAGGCGTGATGATGATTGATGATTGGGTTGAGTTGACTTCTGCATGGAATTTTAACTCAGCCGGTATGACTCAAAAGCCTTAACTTACGATATACAGGGCTATCGGATTTTTTTTGTCTTTCGAATAATCCACTGCTGGATGACAGCATCTTCACCCCGTTTCGATTACGTGGGTTGTTTGACCTTACTTCACCACGCTGGTCAGTGCGGGTTGATGCCTGGTGTCACACCAGGACAATGGAGCGCAGTGCGCCAACCACCGCGCCACCGCTCCCCACGCTATAGTGAATTAGACTGGACGTAGTATGCGTGCGGTGTTGTATGCACGTGCAGCGGAAGGCAACATGCATCGTTAGGATAAGGTTCATAAATATGGGCAAATAATACTGTCTGTCTTTGTGTGTTTGTGTGTGTGTTTGTGTGTTTTGGTGTGTTCTAATGTGTGTTCGTGTGTGTGTTGTGTGTGTTCGTGTGTGTTTGTGTGTGTTTGTGTGTTTGTGTGTGTTTGTGTGTGTTTGTGTGTGTGTTTGTGTGTTTGTGTGTGTTTATGTGCGTGGTTGTGTGTTTGTGTGTGCTTGTGTGTGTTCGTGTGTTCGTGTGTGCGTGTGTGTTTGTGTGTTTGTGTGTTCGTGTGTTCGTGTGTTTGTGTGTGTTTGTGTGTGTTCGTGTTTGTGTGTTTGTGTTTGTGTGTTTGTGTGTGTTCGTGTGTTTGTGTGTTTGTGTGTGTTTGTGTGTGTTCGTGTGTTCGTGTGTGTTCGTGTGTGTTCGTGTGTGGTTGTGTGTTCGTGTGTGTTCGTGTGTGTTCGTGTGTGGTTGTGTGTTCGTGTGTGTTCGTGTGTGTTCGTGTGTGGTTGTGTCTTTGTGTTTGTGTGTGTTTGTGTGTTGGTGTGTGTTTGTGTTCGTGTGTGTTTGTGTGTGTTCGTGTGTGTGTGCTCACGGAGTGGTAGTGTAGCGGTTAGCGCGCTGCGCTACGAACCCGGCGACCCGAGTTCGATTCCCACTCACGGCCAACACCGGACCGGTACCTGGGCCTCCCCTAGGTCGACTCAGCCTCAAATGAGTACCTGATGCGGTGCGTAAACATCGCCACTAGGGAGACAAAGGCGGCCGGGCGTGGTGGTGGCCACCCAACCCTTCGTGTGCCGTTCCAGCCTTCATGGGTGCTACTCGCTAACAGCACTTGCCCCTGTTCGTCAAATCAAGTCAAGTTTATTTTTTTGTTCCCGAACACAAATCTGACACTCAAAGCGCCGTCGTCACATGAATAATAATACTCATTATAAAATTAGAAAATTATATACAATGATATAAAATATACATGCTATCTATAGCTGTTTAAACATATACAACTGTAAAGAGAATGTGACTTGAGTGTAGTGAAGAAGTCGACTTTGCGTATTGCTGTTGAGGCTACACGGGTGATCTTTGTCTTTGTTACGTGTGGCTGTGCACACGAGCGTGTAACCAAGACACCCTCATGCCACGGGTGCAGTCGAGTGGTGGTTGTCGTGATGGTGGTTGTGGTGGTTGTGGTTGTGGTGGTTGTTGTGATTGTGGTGGTGGTTGTTGCAGTGGTTGTGGTGGTGATTGCTGGTGGTTGTGATTGTGGTTGTTATGATTGTGGTGGCTGTAGTTGTGGTGGTGGTTGTGGTGATGGTTGTGGTGATGGTTGTTGCGGTGGTTGTAGTGGTGGTAGTTGTGGTGGTTGTAGTGGTGGTTGTAATGGTGGTGGTTGTAGTGGTTGTGGTGGTTGTAGTGGTTGTAGTGATGGTTGTGGTGGTTGTAGTGATGGTTGTGGTGGTTGTGATGGTTGTAGTGGTGGTTGTGGTGGTGGTTGTGGTGGTTGTAGTGGTGGTTGTGGTGGTTGTAGTGGTGGTGGTGGTTGTGGTGGTGGTGGTCGTTGTCAGCCACTCGTGCTGGTGCTGGTTTTCGTGCAGGCAGCGCTGCACCACCACCACCGCTCTCTCTCTCTCTCTCTGACTTTCTGTCACCGCGTTGCGGGTGTTGTGTTGTGTGTGTTGCGTGCATGTTGTGTGCGCGTGCTGTGCATGTGTTTTGTGTGTGTGTTGTGTGTGTTGTGTGCGTGTGTTATGTGTGTGTTGTGTGCGTGTGTTATGTGTGTGTTGTGTGCGTGTTGTGTGTGTGTTGTGTGTGTGTTGTGTGTGTGTTGTGCGTGTGTTGTGTGCGTGTTGTGTGTGTTTTGTGTGTTGTGTTTGTGTTGTGTGCATGTTGTGCGTGTTGTGTGTGTTGTGTGTGTGTGTGTTGTGTGCATGTTGTGCGTGTTGTGTGTGTGTTGTGTGCATGTTGTGTGTGTGTTGTGTGTGTGTTGTGTGTGTGTTGTGCGTGTGTTGTGTGCGTGTTGTGTGTGTTTTGTGTGTTGTGTGTGTGTTGTGTGCATGTTGTGCGTGTTGTGTGTGTTGTGTGTGTGTGTTGTGTGCATGTTGTGCGTGTTGTGTGTGTGTTGTGTGCATGTTGTGTGTGTGTTGTGTGTGTGTTGTGCGTGTGTTGTGTGCGTGTTGTGTGTGTTTTGTGTGTTGTGTGCGTGTTGTGTGCATGTTGTGCGTGTTGTGTGTGTTTGTGTGTGTGTGTTGTGTGCATGGTGTGTGTGTTGTGTGCGTGTTGTGTGTGTTGTGTGTGTTGTGTGTGTCTTGTGTGTGTGTATTGTGTGTGTGTGCTGTGTGTGTGTTGTGTGCATGTTGTGTGTGTGTGTTGTGTGTGTTGTGTGTGTTGTGTGCATGTTGTGTGTGTTGTGTGTGTGTTGTGTGTGTGTTGTGTGCATGTTGTGTGTGTTGTGTGCATGCTGTGTGCGTGTTGTGTGTGTGTTGTGTGTGTTGTGTGTGTGTTGTGCGTGTGTTGTGTGCGTGTTGTGTGTGTTTGTGTGTTGTGTGTGTGTTGTGTGCATGTTGTGCGTGTTGTGTGTGTTGTGTGTGTGTTGTGTGCATGTTGTGCGTGTTGTGTGTGTGTTGTGTGTGTGTTGTGCGTGTGTTGTGTGCGTGTTGTGTGTGTTTTGTGTGTTGTGTGTGTGTTGTGTGCATGTTGTGCGTGTTGTGTGTGTTGTGTGTGTGTGTTGTGTGCATGTTGTGTGTGTGTTGTGTGCATGTGTGTGTGTGTTGTGTGTGTGTTGTGTGTGTGTTGTGCGTGTGTTGTGTGCGTGTTGTGTGTGTTTTGTGTGTTGTGTGCGTGTTGTGTGCATGTTGTGCGTGTTGTGTGTGTTGTGTGTGTGTGTTGTGTGCATGGTGTGTGTGTTGTGTGCGTGTTGTGTGTGTTGTGTGTGTTGTGTGTGTCTTGTGTGTGTGTATTGTGTGTGTGTGCTGTGTGTGTGTTGTGTGCATGTTGTGTGTGTGTGTGTTGTGTGTGTTGTGTGTGTTGTGTGCATGTTGTGTGTGTTGTGTGTGTGTTGTGTGTGTGTTGTGTGCATGTTGTGTGTGTTGTGTGCATGTTGTGCGTGTGTTGTGTGTGTGTTGTGTGTGTATGTTGTGTGCATGTTGTGTGTGTTGTGTGTGTGTTGTGTGTGTATGTTGTGTGCATGTTGTGCGTGTGTTGTGTGTGTGTTGTGTGTGTATGTTGTGTGCATGTTGTGCGTGTGTTGTGTGTGTATGTTGTGTGCATGTTGTGTGTGTTGTGTGTGTGTTGTGTGTGCGTGTTGTGTGTGTGTTGTGTGCATGTTGTGTGTGTTGTGTGTGTGTGTTGTGTGTGTGTTGTGTGTGTGTTGTGTGCATGTTGTGTGTGTTGTGTGTGTTGTGTGTGTGTTGTGTGTATGTTGTGTGCATGTTGTGTGTGTTGTGTGTGTGTTGTGTGTGCGTGTGTGATTGTTGTTGATGTTACAGGAGCCGCTCCGGTCGCTTGGTCTCATCCTTGCGATGGATTCCGACTGCCTCTGTGCACACAGAAAGACACACACACACAATATACACAATGTATACACAACACACACACAATACACACACAATACACACAATGTATACACAACACACACAATACACACACAATACACACACAACACACACACGACACATACACACTATGTATACACAACACACACAATGCACACAATAAATATACACACTATACACAATACACACAATACACGCACACACAACACACACAACACACCACACACAATATATACACAATACACACATGATCGATACACAATACACACAATACACACACAATGTATACACACCATACACACACACAATATATACACACAATACACACGTACAGACTCCTCAACAATGCAAGCATACAACAAAGATCCCCCGTGTAGCCTTAACAGACTGTTGGGACAAGTGCTGTTAGCGAGCACCTATAAAGACGGCGCACGAGGGGGTGGGTTACCAGCACCACGCCCTGACCGCCTTTGTCTCCCCAGTTGCGATGTTTACACACCGCACTAGGTACTCATTTTGAGGCTGAGTCGACCTAGGGGAGGCCCGGGACCGGTTCAGATGCTCGTCACCGGTGTTGGCCGTGAGCGGAAATCAAACTCGGGTCGCCGGTTTCATCGCGCAGCGCGCTAACCGTGTGCGTGTCTGTGTGTGTGT
Organism: Lethenteron reissneri; assembly: GCF_015708825.2. Taxonomy (NCBI): domain Eukaryota; kingdom Metazoa; phylum Chordata; class Hyperoartia; order Petromyzontiformes; family Petromyzontidae; genus Lethenteron; species Lethenteron reissneri. The sequence continues at coordinate 2,600,161 of NC_083785.1, forward strand.
GGTTGTGTGTGTGTCTGTGTGCGTGTCTGTGTGTGTGTGGTTGTGTGTGTGGTTGTGTGTGTGTGTGTGGTTGTGTGTGTGGACAGTGTGTGTGTGTCTGTGTGTGTGTCTGTGTGTGTGTCTGTGTGTGTGTGGTTGTGTGTGTGTCTGTGGTGGTGTGTGTGTGTCTGTGTGTGTGGTTGTGTGTGTGTGGTTGTGTGTGTGTCTGTGTGTGTGTCTGTGTGGTTATGTGTGTGCGTGTGTCTGTGTGTGTCTGTGTGTGGTTGTGTGTATGTGTGTGTGTCTGTGTGCGTGTCTGTGTGTCTGTGTGTGGTGGTGTGTGTGTCTGTGTGTGGTGGTGTGTGTGTCTGTGTGCGTGTCTGTGTGTCTGTGTGTGGTGGTGTGTCTGTCTGTGTGTGTGTGGTTGTGTGTGTCTGTGTGTGTGGTTGTGTGTGTGTGTGTGTCTGTGTGTGTGGTTGTGTGTGGTTGTGTGTGTGTGTGTGTGGTTGTGTGTGTGTCTGTGTGCGTGTCTGTGTGTGTGTCTGTGTGTGGTGGTGTGTCTGTCTGTGTGTGTGTGGTTGTGTGTGTCTGTGTATGTGGTTGTGTGTGTGTGTCTGTGTGTGTGTGGTTGTGTGTGTCTCTGTGTGTGGTTGTGTGTGTGGTTGTGTGTGTGTGTGTGGTTGTGTGTGTGTCTGTGTGCGTGTCTGTGTGTGTGTCTGTGTGTGGTGGTGTGTCTGTCTGTGTGTGTGTGGTTGTGTGTGTCTGTGTGTGTGGTTGTGTGTGTCTGTGTGTGTGTGGTTGTGTGTGTCTCTGTGTGTGGTTGTGTGTGTGTGTGGGTCTGTGTGTGTGTCTGTGTGTGTGGTTGTGTGTGTGTCTGTGGGGAGCGGTAGTGTAGCGGTTAGCGTGCTGCGCTATGAACCCGGCGACCCGAGTTCGATTCCCGCTCACGGCCAACACCAGTGGCGATTATCTGAACCGGTCCTGGGCCTCCCCTAGGTCGACTCAGCCTCAAATGAGTACCTGGTGCGGTGTGTAAACATCACCACTAGGGAGACAAAGGCGGTCGGGCGTGGTGCTGGCCACCCACCCCCTCGTGTACCGTTGCGGCCTTCATAGGTGCTCGCTAACAGCACTTGCCCCTACAGTCTGTTAAGGCTATATGGGGGATCTTTATCTGTGTGTGTGTGGTTGTGTGTCTGTGTGTGGGGAGCGGTGGTGTCGCGGTTAGCGCTGTTACAGGTGCTCGCTCACAGCACTCGTCCCCGACAGCCCTGTCTGTATCATAGCGAGTCGGTAGGCGATGGGGGGGTGGGATAGGGGCGGTGTTGTTGTCTGCAGGGGTAGGCTGTGTGTGTGTCTGTGTGTTTGTGTGTAGGCTTTTGTGATCGGGTGCTCCGAAATTGCAAGTTCACGGGGTATGGACGGGTAACGATGTGTTTGTTCTCTCCACACTAGCGAGTAGCACCTATGAAGGCCGGCACGGCACACGAGGGGGGTTGGGTGGACAGCACCACGCCCGGCCGCCTTTGTCTCCAGAGTGGCGATGTTTTTTACACAACTTCTACACCAGGGACCTAGGGAAGAGGCCAGCACCGGTTCAGAGAAATCGTCACCGGTGTTGGCCGTGAGCGGGAATCGAACCCTGGAGGTTCTTCAGGGTTCCTAGCGCGGCGTAGCACGGACTGCTACCACCGTCACGCACACACACACACAGTACTATACACACGCCTGTGTGTGCGTGTGTGTGTGTGCTGTATAGGGGGCACAGGTGGCGTGCATCTGGCCACTCATCTCAGTCAGTCGAGAGCCGTGGCACCTGCTGGGTCTCTCCCGTGACCTCCTGCCGGCCGGGCGTTCGACCTCTTCACGTGGCCTCAACGTGCACGTGGCCTGGCACAAGCGCCGTGTTGTTGTTGTTGTTGTCGTATTTCAAGCGTGTGCGGTGCTGCTGCTGCACACACGCATAAGGTCGACTGATGGGCACTGGCGGTAGAGGCGAGCCGCAGCCTTTAACCGCACAACCATCAAACTGCCCAAGCGAGTGTCTCTCCTCAACCCCTGTGCGCCTTCGTGTCTGCGAATTTCAAGATAAAACCTCATGCCCCCCCCTCCTCCTCCCACAATTGCGCCTTTTGAAAGTGGCATCTGTCTCGCGCGGTTGGTTCCACGCAACCGCAGCAAAGTCGGGAGTGAGCGTGTGCGTGTGTGGGTGCGTGTGGGTGCGTGTGTGTGTGTGCGTGTGAGCCTGCGTGTGTGTGTGGGTGCCTGTGTGTGTCCGTGTGTGCGTGTGTGTGTGCGTGTGGGTGCCTGTGTGTGTGTGCGTGTGAGCCTGCGTGTGTGTGTGTGGGTGCCTGTGTGTGTGAGCCTGCGTGTGGGAGCTTGCATGTGTGTGTGGGTGTCTGTGTGTGTGTACATGCGTGTGTGTGTGCCTGCGTGTGGGAGCCTGCATGTGTGTGTGTACGTGCATGTGCCTGTGTGTGTGTGTGGGAGCCTGCATGTGTGTGTGTGTGCGTGCGTGTGAGTGCCTGTGTGTGTGTGCGTGTGAGCCTGCGTGTGTGTGCGCCTGCCTGTGTGTGTGCGTGTGTGTGCGCCTGCCTGTGTGTGTGTGTGCGCGTGCGTGTGGGTGCCTGTGTGTGTGCTTGCGTGTGTGTGTGCGCGTGTGTGCTTGCGTGTGTGTGTCTGTGCGTGCGTGCCTGCCTGTGCGTGTGCCTGTGTATGTGCGTGTGTGTCTGTGCGTGTGGGAGCCTGTGTGTGTGTGTGTGTGCCTGCCTGTGCGTGTGCCTGTGTATGTGTGTGCGTGTGTGTGTCTGTGCGTGTGGGAGCCTGTGTGTGTGTGCCTGCCTGTGTGTGCCTGCTTGTGTGTGTGTGCCTGTGTGTGTGCGTGTGTGTGTCTGTGCGTGTGGGAGCCTGTGTGTGTGTGTGTCTGTGTGTGTGTGTGCCTGTGTGTGTGTGTGTGTGCGTGTCTCACGGCCATTTGACGCGCAGAGCTTTCCACGCAGCATGATTCATTGATTTTTTTTGCCACGAGCTTGAGTGCGAATCACCAAGAAAGCATCCACACGTAGCACACACATAACATGCATGACACACACAACACAACATACACACAACGCGCACATAACATGCATAACACACAACACAACATACACACAATTGACACAACACACAACGCACACAGCACACAACGACACCACACACACAACAATAGCACACACACAGCAAACCCTAAGAAGGCCGGCACGGCACACGAGGGGGTGGGTGGCCAACACCACGCCCGGCCTCCTTTGTCTCCCCAGTGGCGATGTTAACTACACACCGCACCAGGTACTTACTTGAGTCTGAGTCGACCTAGGGGAGGGCCAGGACCGGTTCAGATAGCGCAGCGCGCTAATCGCTACACTACCGGACACACACACATCTACACACACACACAGCTGCACACACACACATCTACACACACACAACAATAGCACACACACACACAGCTGCACACACACACACACATCTACACACACACAACAATAGCACACACACACACCACACACGCGTAACAACACACAATACCACAACAACAACCGCCATTCGCCAATACGTGGCGGTGACGTCCCCAAGGCGCTTGTACCAGGCTACGTACACTTAAAGGCCACGCCATACCACGCACATAATACTACACACAAAACCACACATTTCACACAAACGACACCGCACACCACGCTATACAACACAGCACACGCGTAACAATAGCGCGCAATGGCACACACATAACGAATCTACACACAATACCGATACACACACACGCACACACGACAGCACACACACACAGTCGCACGGCAGATCAATGTGCCCTTAGCGTTAACCCGGCTGTCGTCAATGTATTGCTGTGTGCGTGTGATGCTCGCTAACAGCACTTGCCCCTACGGTCCGTTCAGGCTATACGGGGGATCTTTTTCTCTGTGTGTGCTGGTGAAGGACGCTGCTGCTGCTACTGAGCACTTGGAGGCTGTCGCTCACAACAACAAGGCGCTGAGCGCCGGGCGGATAAAACGCAGCAAAAGTTGGCGCAGGTGGTGAACATCAGGCAGTCATCTCGAGTCAGTCGACCCGCGGCGCCTGCTGGGTCTGCCCCGTGACCGTCGTCGTCATAGCCAGCACAGCACAGCAGCAGAGAAATCACCACAGGCCACGATGATGATGATGACGACGATGATGATCACAATGACGATGATGACGCAGGTGACGTCAGTGTACAACAAATCTGTAAAATGATGGAGTGACGTGGGGCGCGCGAGGAGGAGCAGGGAACGCCACTCATGCACACACACAGACACACAGACACACACGTGCACACACAGAAACACAGACACACACACGCACAGACACACACACGCACAGACACACACACAGACACACACACGCACGCGCACATATACAGACTCGCACACACACACGCGCTAACCACTGCCCTTACCGCCCCCCTCCAATCTTCGATGCGCGCTAAACACACGCACACAATCACACAGGCAAATACGCACACACACACAAAGACACACGCACACAATCACACAGGCAAATACGCACACACACACAAAGACACACACACAATCACACAGGCAAATACGCACACACACACAAAGACACACACAATCACACAGGCAAATACGCGCACACACACAAAGACACACACACACAATCACACAGGCAAATACGCACACACACACAAAGACACACACACACAATCACACAGGCAAATACGCACACACACACAAAGACACACAATCACACAGGCAAATACGCGCGCACACACACAAAGACACACACACAATCACACAGGCAAATACGCACACACACACAAAGACACACACACACAATCACACAGGCAAATACGCACACACACACAAAGACACACACACAATCACAAAGGCAAATACGCACACACACACAAAGACACACACACAATCACACAGGCAAATACGCACACACACAAAGTCACACACACAATCACACAGGCAAATACGCACACGCACACAAAGACACACACACACAATCACACAGGCAAATACGCACACACACACAAAGACACACACACAATCACACAGGCAAATACGCACACACACACAAAGACACACATACAATCACACAGGCAAATACGCACACACACACAAAGACACACACACACAATCACACAGGCAAATACGCACACACACAAAGACACACACACACACAATCACACAGGCAAATACGCACACACATACAAAGACACACACACAATCACACAGGCAAATACGCACACACACACAAAGACACACACACACAATCACACAGGCAAATACGCACACACACACAAAGACACACACACACAATCACACAGGTAAATACGCACACACACACAAAGACACACACACACAATCACACAGGAAAATACGCACACACACACAAAGACACACGCACACAATCACACAGGCAAATACGCACACACACACAATCACACGGGCAAATACGCACACACACACAAAGACACACACACACAATCACACAGGCAAATACGCACACACACACAAAGACACACACACACAATCACACAGGCAAATACGCACACACACACAAAGACACACACACAATCACACAGGCAAATATGCCCACACACACAAAGACACACACACACAATCACACAGGCAAATACGCACACACACACAAAGACACACACACAATCACACAGGCAAATACGCACACACACACAAAGACACACACACACAATCACACAGGCAAATACGCACACACACACAAAGACACACACACACAATCACACAGGCAAATACGCACACACACACAAAGACACACACACAATCACACAGGCAAATACGCACACACACACAAAAACACACACACAATCACACAGGCAAATACGCACACACACAAGACACACACACAATCACACAGGCAAATACGCACACACACAAGACACACACACAATCACACAGGCAAATACGCACACACACAAAGACACACACACAATCACACAGGCAAATACGCACACACACAAAGACACACACACACAATCACACAGGCAAATACGCACACACACACAAAGACACACACACACAATCACACAGGTAAATACGCACACACACACACAAAGACACACACACACAATCACACAGGCAAATACACACACACACACAAAAACACACGCACACAATCACACAGGCAAATACGCACACACACAAAGACACACACACACAATCACACGGGCAAATACGCACACACACACACAAAGACACACACAAACACACAATCACACGGGCAAATACGCACACACACACAAACACACACACACAATCACACAGGAAAATGCGCACACACACACAAAGACACACACACACAATCACACAGGCAAATACGCACACACACACAAAGACACACACACAATCACAGAGGCAAATACGCACACACACAAAGACACACACAATCACACAGGCAAATACGCACACAGACACAAAGACACACACAATCACACAGGCAAATACGCACACACACACAAAGACACACACACACAATCACACAGGCAAATACGCACACACACACAAAGACACACGCACACAATCACACAGGCAAATACGCACACACACACAAAGACACACACACACAATCACACAGGTAAATACGCACACACACACAAAGACACACACACACAATCACACAGGAAAATACGCACACACACACAAAGACACACGCACACAATCACACAGGCAAATACGCACACACACACAATCACACGGGCAAATACGCACACACACACAAAGACACACACACACAATCACACAGGCAAATACGCACACACACACAAAGACACACACACACAATCACACAGGCAAATACGCACACACACACAAAGACACACACACAATCACACAGGCAAATATGCCCACACACACAAAGACACACACACACAATCACACAGGCAAATACGCACACACACACAAAGACACACACACACAATCACACAGGCAAATACGCACACACACACAAAGACACACACACACAATCACACAGGCAAATACGCACACACACACAAAGACACACACACACAATCACACAGGCAAATACGCACACACACACAAAGACACACACACAATCACACAGGCAAATACGCACACACACACAAAAACACACACACAATCACACAGGCAAATACGCACACACACACAAAGACACACACACACAATCACACAGGCAAATACGCACACACACAAAGACACACACACAATCACACAGGCAAATACGCACACACACAAAGACACACACACACAATCACACAGGCAAATACGCACACACACACAAAGACACACACACACAATCACACAGGCAAATACGCACACACACACAAAGACACACACACAATCACAAAGGCAAATACGCACACACACACACAAAGACACACACACACAATCACACAGGCAAATACACACACACACACAAAAACACACGCACACAATCACACAGGCAAATACGCACACGCACACAAAGACACACACACACAATCACACAGGCAAATACGCACACACACACAAAGACACACACACAATCACACAGGCAAATACGCACACACACACAAACACACACACACAATCACACAGGCAAATACGCACACACACACAAAGACACACACACACAATCACACAGGCAAATACGCACACACACAAAGACACACACACACACAATCACACAGGCAAATACGCACACACATACAAAGACACACACACAATCACACAGGCAAATACGCACACACACACAAAGACACACACACACAATCACACAGGCAAATACGCACACACACACAAAGACACACACACACAATCACACAGGTAAATACGCACACACACACAAAGACACACACACACAATCACACAGGAAAATACGCACACACACACAAAGACACACGCACACAATCACACAGGCAAATACGCACACACACACAATCACACGGGCAAATACGCACACACACACAAAGACACACACACACAATCACACAGGCAAATACGCACACACACACAAAGACACACACACACAATCACACAGGCAAATACGCACACACACACAAAGACACACACACAATCACACAGGCAAATATGCCCACACACACAAAGACACACACACACAATCACACAGGCAAATACGCACACACACACAAAGACACACACACACAATCACACAGGCAAATACGCACACACACACAAAGACACACACACACAATCACACAGGCAAATACGCACACACACACAAAGACACACACACACAATCACACAGGCAAATACGCACAACACACACAAAAACACACACACACAATCACACAGGCAAATACGCACACACACACAAAGACACACACACACAATCACACAGGCAAATACGCACACACACAAAGACACACACACAATCACACAGGCAAATACGCACACACACAAAGACACACACACACAATCACACAGGCAAATACGCACACACACACAAAGACACACACACACAATCACACAGGCAAATACGCACACACACACAAAGACCACACACACACAATCACACAGGTAAATACGCACACACACACACAAAGACACACACACACAATCACACAGGCAAATACACACACACACACAAAAACACACGCACACAATCACACAGGCAAATACGCACACACACAAAGACACACACACACAATCACACGGGCAAATACGCACACACACACACAAAGACACACACAAACACACAATCACACGGGCAAATACGCACACACACACAAACACACACACACAATCACACAGGCAAATACGCACACACACACAAAGACACACACACACAATCACACAGGCAAATACGCACACACACACAAAGACACACACACAATCACAGAGGCAAATACGCACACACACAAAGACACACACAATCACACAGGCAAATACGCACACAGACACAAAGACACACACAATCACACAGGCAAATACGCACACACACACAAAGACACACACACAATCACACAGGCAAATACGCACACACACACAAAGACACACGCACACAATCACACAGGCAAATACGCACACACACACAAAGACACACACACACAATCACACAGGTAAATACGCACACACACACAAGACACACACACAATCACACAGGAAATACGCACACACACAAAGACACACGCACACAATCACACAGGAAAATACGCACACACACACAAGACACACGCACACAATCACACAGGCAAATACGCACACACACACAATCACACAGGCAAATACGCACACACACACAAAGACACACACACAATCACACAGGCAAATACGCACACACACACAAGACACACACACAATCACACAGGCAAATACGCACACACACACAAAGACACACACACAATCACACAGGCAAATATGCCCACACACACAAAGACACACACACACAATCACACAGGCAAATACGCACACACACACAAAGACACACACACACAATCACACAGGCAAATACGCACACACACACAAAGACACACACACACAATCACACAGGCAAATACGCACACACACAAAGACACACACACACAATCACACAGGCAAATACGCACACACACACAAAGACACACACACAATCACACAGGCAAATACGCACACACACACAAAAACACACACACAATCACACAGGCAAATACGCACACACACACAAAGACACACACACACAATCACACAGGCAAATACGCACACACACAAAGACACACACACAATCACACAGGCAAATACGCACACACACAAAGACACACACACACAATCACACAGGCAAATACGCACACACACACAAAGACACACACACACAATCACACAGGCAAATACGCACACACACACAAAGACACACACACACAATCACACAGGTAAATACGCACACACACACACAAAGACACACACACACAATCACACAGGCAAATACACACACACACACAAAACACACGCACACAATCACACAGGCAAATACGCACACACACAAAGACACACACACACAATCACACGGGCAAATACGCACACACACACACAAAGACACACACAAACACACAATCACACGGGCAAATACGCACACACACACAAACACACACACACAATCACACAGGCAAATACGCACACACACACAAAGACACACACACACAATCACACAGGCAAATACGCACACACACACAAAGACACACACACAATCACAGAGGCAAATACGCACACACACAAAGACACACACAATCACACAGGCAAATACGCACACAGACACAAAGACACACACAATCACACAGGCAAATACGCACACACACACAAAGACACACACACAATCACACAGGCAAATACGCGCACACACACAAAGACAAACACACACAATCACACAGGCAAATACGCGCACACACACAAATACACACACACACAATCACACAGGCAAATACTCACACACACACAAAGACACACACACAATCACACAGGCAAATACGCACACACACACAAAGACACACACAATCACACAGGCAAATACGCACACACACACAAAGACACACACACACAATCACACAGGCAAATACGCACACACACACAAAGACACACACACACAATCACACAGGCAAATACGTACACACAAAGACACACACAATCACACAGGCAAATACGCACACACACACAAAGACACACACACACAATCACACAGGCAAATACGCACATACACACAAAGACACACACACACAATCACACAGGCAAATACGCACACACAGACACACACACAGACGTGCACACAGAAAGCTCAAAGACATACACACACGCACAGACACTCACAGACACACACACGCACACAGACACACACGCACACACAAACACTGACACACTCACAGACACGAATACACACACATACACGCACGCACACACACAGACACGAATACACACACATACACGCACGCACACACACAGACATGCACGCACACACAAACACGCATACACACGCACACACAGATGTGCACACAGACGCGCACACACACACAGACACAGAGACGCGCACACACACAGACACACACACAGACAGACACACACACAGACACACACATTAACACACACACGCCGCCCGCTGTGCTCGACTCGGGGTCGCCCATTTTGTGAATCAAATGATTTGGACGATGCCGGCGCTGCTGCTGCTGCGTTGGTTTCACCGAGCACAGCCAAGACACGTGACGTGTACATTCACTACAATCACTACCTGGTCCAACACGTGGCGTGTACATTCACTACAATCACTACCTGGTAGACACGTGACGTGTACATTCACTACAACCACTACCTGGTAGACACGTGACGTGTACATTCACTACAACCACTACCTGGTGTGACACGTGACGTGTACATTCACTACAACCACTGCCTGGTCCAACACGTGACGTGTACATTCACTACAACCACTACCTGGTGTGACACGTGACGTGTACATTCACTACAATCACTACCTGGTAGACACGTGACGTGTACATTCACTACAACCACTACCTGGTAGACACGTGACGTGTACATTCACTACAACCACTACCTGGTGTGACACGTGACGTGTACATTCACTACAACCACTGCCTGGTCCAACACGTGACGTGTACATTCACTACAACCACTACCTGGTGTGACACGTGACGTGTACATTCACTACAATCACTACCTGGTAGACACGTGACGTGTACATTCACTACAACCACTACCTGGTAGACACGTGACGTGTACATTCACTACAATCACTACCTGGTGTGACACGTGACGTGAACATTCACTACAACCACTACCTGGTCCAACACGTGGCGTGCACATTCACTACAACCACTACCTGGTCCGACACGTGACGTGTACATTCACTACAACCACTACCTGGTAGACACGTGACGTGTACATTCACTACAATCACTACCTGGTAGACACGTGACGTGTACATTCACTACAACCACTACCTGGTGTGACACGTGACGTGTACATTCACTACAACCACTGCCTGGTGTGACACGTGACGTGTACATTCACTACAATCACTACCTGGAGTGACACGTGACGTGTACATTCACTACAATCACTACCTGGAGTGACACGTGACGTGTACATTCACTACAATCACTACCTGGTAGACACGTGACGTGTACATTCACTACAACCACTACCTGGTGTGACACGTGACGTGTACATTCACTACAACCACTGCCTGGTGTGACACGTGACGTGTACATTCACTACAATCACTACCTGGTGTGACACGTGACGTGTACATTCACTACAATCACTGCCTGGTGTGACACGTGACGTGTACATTCACTACAACCACTGCCTGGCCCGACACGTGACGTGTACATTCACTACAACCACTACCTGGTCCAACACGTGGCGTGTAGATTCACTACAATCACTACCTGGTCCAACACGTGACGTGTACATTCACTACAATCACTACCTGGTGTGACACGTGACGTGTACATTCACTACAACCACTGCCTGGCCCGACACGTGACGTGTACATTCACTACAATCACTACCTGGTGTGACACGTGGCGTGTACATTCACTACAATCACTACCTGGTGTGACACGTGACGTGTACATTCACTACAAGCACTACCTGGTGTGACACGTGGCGTGTACATTCACTACAATCACTACCTGGTGTGACACGTGGCGTGTACATTCACTACAACCACTACCTGGTAGACACGTGACGTGTACATTCACTACAACCACTACCTGGAGTGACACGTGACGTGTACATTCACTACAATCACTACCTGGTGTGACACGTGACGTGTACATTCACTACAACCACTACCTGGTCCAACACGTGACGTGTACATTCACTACAATCACTACCTGGTCCAACACGTGACATGTACATTCACTACAATCACTACCTGGTGTGACACGTGACGTGTACATTCACTACAACCACTGCCTGGTCTAACACGTGGCGTGTACATTCACTACAATCACTACCTGGAGTGACACGTGACGTGTACATTCACTACAACCACTACCTGGTCTAACACGTGGCGTGTACATTCACTACAATCACTACCTGGAGTGACACGTGACGTGTACATTCACTACAATCACTGTGTGGTCCAACAGGTGGCGTGTATATTCACTACAATCACTGCCTGGCCTGGCACGGAACACACATCAGTGTAACACACATGTGTGTGAATAGGCGACGTTTCGGGCAATGGCTTTTCTTCTTCATCTTTTTTTAAATATAAAATGTCTCGATTTTATGTTTGGGGGCCGTCCATAAATGACGTCACGCACCTAGGGGGGGGGGGCGTCAGACATTTGTGACGATGTGTGACGAGGGGGGGTTAGAAATGTGACGTCCCATCAAAATGCGCAACTTTAAATAAATATAGACAACACGTTCTACTTAATTAAATAGACTTTTAAATAAATGTTTTCTCCCACAACATCAAAGTGCAGCGCCGCATTAAATACGCACAATGACAATAGTTTAAAGCGATTTGAAGCATGTTTTATTTTTTGTGGGGGGGCAGAACTTTGTGACGTCATATTTGGGGGGGTCTGACCTTTTGTGACCCCGTGTGACGAGGGGGGGGGGGGTCAAAAATCGCGTGACGTCATTTATGGACGGCCCCTTGTGTTATTCCGTCGTTGTGTTAACTTCGTGAAAGCGTGTTCCGGGTACGCGGGCACGTGTCGAACTCAAGACTCAAACTAAGCGGCCTGTCGCGATGCGTGAAGACAAACACGAATCGCCACTCGGGGAGACAAAGGCGGCCAGGCGTGGCGCTTTCCACTACACCCCCTTCGTGAACCGCGCCGGCCTGAATATGTTCTCGCTGAGCAGCACTTGCCCCTAGCGGTCTGTTAAGGCTATACGGGGGGGAGGGGGTTGCTTTGTCTTTGTTTGGCAGCAACATGGTTATCCGTGTGAGCGGATGACCACGTTGCTAAGAATTGCATGTGGATTGCACGTGGGGATTGCACGAGTGGATTGCACGCGGGGATTGCACGAGTGGGATTGCACGAGTGGATTAGCACGCGGATTGCACGCGGGGATTGCGTGCGTGGATTGCACGTGTGGATTGCACGAGTGGATTGCACGCGGGGATTGCGTGTGGATTGCACGTGAGATTGCGCCGCGTGCAACGAGGCTGTCGCGAGTCGCCCCCCCCCCCCCCCCCACTGCAACTCCAACACGCACCGACGACGCCGACCCCCGAGTACGCTCCGAGACTCGATCGCGATCGTCACGACGACGCACAAAGCTCTCATCTACGACGCAGCCGCCATGTTTTAGCAAACAAAGGCAAAGATCCCCCCGTGAATATAATGTTGGGGCAAGTGCTGTTAGCGAGCACCTATGAAGGCCGGCACACGAGGGAGTGGGGGGTGGTGAGTAGCCAACACCACGCCCGGCCGCCTTTGTCTCCCCAGTGGCGATGTTTACTACACACCGCACCAGCTACTCATTTGAGGCTGAGTCGACCTAGGGGGAGGCCCAGGACCGGTTCAGATAATCTTCACCGGTGTTGGCCGTGAGCGGGAATCGAACTCGGGTCGCCGGGTTCGTAGTTCAGGACACTCACCGCTACACACAAACGCCACGCTCACATGCCTGAGTACACACGTACACACACACGTACACACTTACACACATACACACATAACACTTACACACTTACACACACACACACTTACACACACATACACACATACACACATACACACTTACACACACACACGTACACACTTACACACACACACGTACACACTTACACACGCACACGTACACACTTACACACTTACACACGTACACACTTACACACTTACACACGTACACACTTACACACTTACACACGTACACACTTAACCGTGTAGATGCAATGCAATTCGATCGCGCGAATTGCCGCACGAGGCGATTGCGGAGCGCGTCGCGACATGGAACGCGTCGCTTTCCAGTTGCTTCAATGTCACTCAGCAAGCGGTGCAATCCGGAATTAGGTCACGTCTCTAACACACACACACACAGGGTGGTGGTGTACACACACACAGGGTAGTGTACACACACACGGTAGTGTACACACACACGGTGATGTACACACACACGGTGATGTACACACACACGGGGTGATGGTGTACACACACACAGGGTGGTACACACACACACAGGGTGGTGTACACACACAGGGTGATGTACACACACACAGGCTGTACACACACACAGGGTGCTGTACACACACACACAGGGTGATGTACACACACACACACAGGGTGATGTACACACAGACAGACACACACACGTGGTGGTCTACACACAAAGGGTGATGTACACACACGGGGTGATGCACACACACGGGGTGCTGTACACACACACACAAACGGGGTGATGTACTTACACACACACACGGTATAATGGACACGACAACACGCGGAATCTAAAATCCCGGACCTGCCGTTTACAAATGTGTAAAGGCGCAGCCCTGAAATGCCTCGTCTCTACGGCCGCCGCCGCTGGAGGAAGACGCCTCCACTAGAGGGGGCTCGAGGTTGCCCACCCCTCCTGCCGATGGGATTCATCATCACAGGGCGATTCAACTCGCGCGCGTCATTCACATCGCCCAACAGATGAGAGAGAGAATGGTCCGGCTCACGAGGTGTTTGGGCCATTTCCATTACTCACCCAACACCGCAGAGACGTTCTAAGCCCTCTAACCCTCATCAACAACCCCTAACACATCCACAAAGCATGTTTTGAAAGAAGCGGCATTGCATGAAACGTCGGCCTTTCTTGCGCGGCTGTGTTACGAGGCCAATGGGTGCGACTGACGCTGACCGTGTAAACATCGCCACTGGGGAGACAAAGGCGGCCGGGCGTGACGTTAGCCACCCACCCCATTGTGGGCGACGTCCTTCATAGGTGCTCGCTAGCAGCACTTGCCCCCACGGTAGGTTAAGGCTATACGGGGGATCTTTGCCTTTGCACTAAGTGTATACACACTTCGCTTAGCTTTGTGGCCAGGTCGCTTCTGCAAAAATTATAGCTCGGTAGGCCTTGCCTGGGTAAAACAACAAGAATCAACACACATACACACAGTGGTATGTGTGTGTACACGTATGTGCTAAAGTACTATACTCAATGACACACACACATACACAGTGGTGTGTGTGTATGTATGTGTGCGTGTGTGTGTACACGTGTGTGCTAAAGTACTATACACAATAACACACATACATACACAGTGGTGTGTGTGTGTACACGTGTGTGCTAAAGTACTATACACAATAACACACATACATACACAGTGGTGTGTGTGTGTGTACACGTGTGTGCTAAAGTACTGTACACAATAACACACACATACACAGTGGTGTGTGTGTACACGTGTGTGCTAAAGTACTATACACAATAACACACATACATACACAGTGGTGTGTGTGTGTGTGTACACGTGTGTGCTAAAGTACTATACATAATAACACACACACACAGTGGTGTGTGTACACGTGTGTGCTAAAGTACTATACACAATAACACACACACACATACAGTGGTGTGTATGTGTGTGTGTACACGTGTGTGCTAAAGTACTATACACAATAACACACACACACATACAGTGGTGTGTATGTGTGTGTGTGTACACGTGTGTGCTAATGTACTATACATAATAACACACACACACACAGTGGTGTGTGTGTACACGTGTGTGCTAAAGTATTATACACAATAACACATACACACAGCACTCACCACGCGAGTCTGCTGAATGACATTCACCGGTGCAGTAAATACTACCGCGCGCTGCGTATACAATGTGCACGCACTCACACACACACAGAGACATTGGCTGCACTTGTGTTCTATATTAATATCAAGGGCTTAGCTTTGCATGCTTTCCCTGGGCTTTGGCGTCACACTCCACGGATGGCAAATTACTCGGTTCATTGATAATAGAATGGGTCTCGTGTCTGTGTGTATATGAGAGTGTATGTGTGTGTGAGAGTATGTGTGTGTGAGAATGTGTAAGTATGTGTGAGTGGGTGTGAGAGTGTGTGAGAGTGTATGTGTGAGTGAGTGTGTGAGAGTGTGTGAGTGAGTGTGCGTGTGAGTGTGCGTGAGAGTGTGTGTGAGTGTGTGTGTGAGAGTGTGTGTAAGTATGTGTGTGTGGCAAAACAACCTCCTACCTCCTCGCGGTGCCGGACGGGCAACACTGTCGTGGGCAGTGCTGTGGGGGGAGGGCCAATGCCCATTGGCCTCTCCCCTCATGGCGTCTGTGACCACCACAGTGGCTAAACGGGGGCTCTGGACGGGTGTGAGGGGCTGGTAACCCCTCCACCTTCAATTAACCACCACTAAACCACGAATTAAACATAAACCTGTAACAAATAAGCTTGTGCCGGAGGCCCCGGGGGGTCAGGCTTTTATGACGTCTCCTGGCCAAACCCCATTTGGCGGAGCCAGGAGATTGAATTTTCACCCTCGGGGCTCCTCCAGAAACAACAAAAAACCATTGCGGATGGCCACGTGGAATGTTCGAACGCTCACTGCGGAGGAGAGGCTGCCACTCCTCTGTCGGGAGCTGGACCGGTACCGCCTGGATCTCTGTGGCATTCAGGAGGTCCGGTGGACCGGTTCTGGCTCCTGCCACCATGAGGGGTGGACAGTCCTCTACTCGGGGCAGGAGACTGCCAAACAACAGGGTGTGGCTCTTCTTCTGAACAAAAGAATGAAGGGGGCGTGGGAGCGTGGCGGTGAGGTGTGGGAAGCTGTAAGCCCCAGGATACTTTGGGCTCGCCTTCCCATCAACCAGAGGCGAGGAGTGGTGGTCGTGGTTGCTTATGCCCCCACCGAAGACGAACATCCGTGGAGGGATGCAGGCAAAGCCGATGAGTCAGACTCTTTCTATGACCTCCTGTCACAGGTGCTGGCTAAAGTGGCCACTCGGGACAGAGTCATCTTGTTGGGTGACTTCAATGCCCAAGTTGGTCGTGATGCTGATACCTGGTGTGGAGTGATTGGAAGGCATGGGCCAGATCAGCTCAATAATAACGGTAGGAGGCTGCTAGATTTTTGTGCAGCCCATGGGCTTGTAATTACCAACACGCTCTTCCGGCATCGGCGCATCCACACAACATCATGGATACATGCCGGGTCCAAGCAAGAACATCTGCTGGACTACATAGTGACGGACCAGCGGATGCGAACCCATGTCCTTGACACCAGGACCTGCCGTGGAGCTGATCTGTCCTCTGACCATCGACTAGTCATCTGTAAGATGCGCCTGCCTTTCTTCCACTCTGGTGGTGGGTGTACACCCAGGATCCCATTCCAACCAAAAGTGGCCTGGTCTCAGTTAGCTGATGAAAGTTGCAAGCGAGAATTTCATCATCGCTTGCAGCTGGGGTTGGCATCGTCCCCCACTCCACCTGATGTCGAGGGGAAATGGGCGAGGTTTAAGACTGTGACTCATGCAGCTGCAATGGCTGCTTTGGGTACGCGGTCCAGACCTCCCCAGAAACCCTGGCTGACAGAGGAGGTGTTCAGGTTAATTGAGAAAAAGCGTCAGGCCCACTCTCATCGCCTACAGCATCCCACGTCAGAGAATGAGGAGGTTTACCGCAGCCTTCGCTCGGAAGTTCGGAGAGCCGTAAGGCGATGTAAGGATGGGTGGTGGTCGCGGGTTGCTGAGGAGATGGAGTCTGCCTCAGTGGCCCGTGATCACAAATCACTATTTAACTCCATCAAAAAAGTAACCTGCAGCGCCACACCTATTACCATCATTAGAGGAAAAAACGGTGATCCAATCTCCGACCCCCAGGAACAGGTTTGCAGATTTGCTGAGCATTTCTGTGAAGTCCTGGGGGAGGGAAATTCTCTCAGCCAGGAAAACATCATGGCACAAAGTGGTGATAACCCTGCTGAGGCTGCGGTGCCTCAAATATTGGAAGAGGTCACCCCCTGTGAGTGGCTGGCTGAGGTGCCAGCTGTTGAGGAAGTACTGAGGGCGATCCGGAGTCTGAGACCAGGGAAGGCATCGGGCAGAGATGATCTCCCAAGCGAAATGCTGAGGGAGGGTGGCGTTTGTGCACAGACTGCCCTATATGACATCATAACAACAGTCTGGACCACTGGACGGGTTCCGCAGGACTGGAAGGATGCCCTGGTGGTTCCCCTCTTTAAGAAGGGGGACCGTACCGACTGTAACAACTACAGGGGCATCTCACTCCTCAGTGTGCCGGGTAAGGTCCTGGCAAGGATTATTCAACATCGCCTTGCTAGGCACGCTGAGGAGAGGCTTGCGGAGCCCCAATGCGGTTTCAGGAAAGGGCGGTCCTGCACAGATGCCATATTTTCTGTCCGTCTGCTACAGCAGAGGTGTAGGGAATTCCAAAAAGACCTACATCTCTGCTTTATTGACCTGGTCAAGGCCTATGATACCATCAGTAGGACTGGGCTCTGGGTTGTTCTTCGTGCTTTCGGAGTCCCTGACCCTCTGCTCACGATCATTAAGGACCTTCATGATGGTGAGCGGGCCCGGGTAAAACTACGTGGCCAGGAGTCGGATCCTTTCCCTGTACACCTTGGGGTGCGACAGGGATGTCCTCTGGCTCCCACATTATTTAACATCTATTTTGACCGCGTAGTTCGTGAAGCCTTCAATAGCTGTACCGGAGGAATTTCCATTTGGTACAGATATAATGGGAGGCTGATCGACGCCCGGGTGCGATCAAGGGATGGCTCCCTATTGGTCAACCACGTTATGTATGCCGATGATTTGGTAATAGCTGCTCATTCAGAAGAGGAGTTGGAGACGCTGCTGCTGAGACTGGAGCGTGCCACCAAGAGGTGGGGCCTTACCATCAGCCCCACCAAAACTAAGCACCTGCCTGGGTATTTTGTACCATCGGACACTCCACCCCCACAACTCCCAATTGGTGATGGGGCAGTTGTGGAGAGAGTGGAGAGTTTCCCATACCTGGGCAGTGTGCTTATGACCGGCTCCAGTCTATCAGCAGAGGTCTCACTCCGAATCAGTCGAGCGGCAATATCTTTTCATCGGTTGCGTAACGCTGTGTGGAAGCTACCTGGTCTGTCGCTCCGCACGAAGCTTCAGGTTTTCTCGGCCACGGTCATTCCCTCCCTTCTCTACGCTTGCGAGACGTGGACCCCCCTGGTGGAGCATCTTCGCCGGTTGGAAACATTTAGGCTGGCCTGCCTACGATCCATCCTGGGTTTAACCAGGCTGGATTGTGTGAGGAGCTCACAAATCCTTAAAAGATCTGGGCAAAGTCCCATCAGTGAGCTCCTCCGGCAGGCAAGGCTGCGTTGGCTGGGTCATGTAGCCCGCATGCCCAGCCACCGCATGCCTAAACAGCTTTTGTTCGGCCGGATCGAGGGGGCTAGACGGGCGCGGCACGGGCTGGAGAAGAGATGGAGTGATGTGGTACAGGAGGACGTGGAGCTGAGTGGACTTGCCGATGACTGGTACCAGCGGTGTCAAGATCGGCCTCAGTGGAGGAGGCTCGTGAAGGACGCTACTGGGCAGTTGGAGGCAGTCGCCCTCCAACAACAACGGAGGGCGGAGGAGCGACGCTCACAACAACGAGCGGAGCGCCGGGTGGCTAAAGCACAGCAAGTTGGCACAGTAGGGGGCACAGGTGGTGCATCAGCCAATCATCTCGGTCATCTCGGTCAGTCGACCCGTGGCACCTGGGTCTGCCCCGTGACCTCCTGCCAGCGGGCTTTCGACACTTCACGTGGCCTCAAGGTGCACTTGGCCTGGCACAAGCATCGTGGTGACGTCACCGCCACTTAGTGGCGAATGGCGGTTGTTGTTGTTGTTGTTGTAAGTATGTGTGAGTGTGTGTGAGAGAGTGGGTGTGAGAGTGTGTGTGAGAGTGTGTGAGTGAGTGTGCGTGTGAGTGTGCGTGAGAGTGTGTGTGAGTGTGTGAGTGAGCGAGTGTGTGAGAGTGTGTGAGTGTGTGTGTGAGTGTGTGTGACAGTGTGTGTGAGTGTGTGAGAGTGTGTGTGTGAGTGTGTGAGTGTGAGTTAGAGGGTGTGAGTGTGTGAGTGTGTGAGAGTGTGAGTGTGTGAGAGTGTGAGTGAGTGAGTGTGTGAGAGTGTGTGTGTGTGTGTGTGAGAGACTGTGAGTGTGTGAGTGTGTGAGAGTGTGAGTGTGTGAGAGTGTGAGTGAGTTAGTGTGTATGTGTGAGAGTGTGTGAGTGTGTGAGTGGGTGAGAGTGTGTGTGTGTGTGAGAGTGTGTGAGTGTGTCTGAGTTAGAGGGTGTGAGAGTGAGTGAGTGTATGTGAGAGTGAGTGTGTGAGTGTGTGAGTGTGAGTTAGAGGGTGAGAGTGTGTGTGTGTGTGAGTGTGTGTATGAGTTAGAGGGTGTGAGTGTGTGAGTGTGTGAGAGTGAGTGTGTGTGTGAGTTAGAGGGTGTGAGTGTGTGAGTGTGTGTGTGAGAATGTGTGAGTGTGTGTGTGAGTTAGAGGGTGTGAGTGTGTGAGTGAGAGTGTGTGAGTGTGTGTGTGAGTTAGAGGGTGTGAGTGTGTGAGTTAGAGGGTGTGAGTGTGTGTGTTAGAGTGTGTGAGTGTGTGAGAGTGAGTGTGTGTGTGAGTTAGAGGGTGTGACTGTGTGAGTGTGTGTGTGAGAATGTGTGAGTGTGTGTATGAGTTAGAGGGTGTGAGTATGTGAGTGTGTGAGAGTGAGTGTGTGTGTGAGTTAGAGGGCGTGAGTGTGTGAGAGTGTGTGAGTGAGAGTGTGTGAGTGTGTGTGTGAGTTAGAGGGTGAGAGTGTGTGTGTGTGTGAGTATGTGTATGAGTTAGAGGGTGTGAGTGTGTGAGTGTGTGAGTGTGTGAGAGTGTGTGAGTGAGAGTGTGTGAGTGTGTGTGTGAGTTAGAGGGTGTGAGTGTGTGTGTTAGAGTGTGTGAGTGTGTGTGTGAGTTAGAGGGTGTGAGTGTGTGTTAGAGTGTGTGAGTGTGTGAGTGTGTGAGAGTGAGTGTGTGTGTGAGTTAGAGGGTGTGAGTGTGTGTGTTAGAGTGTGTGAGTGTGTGTGTGTGTTAGAGTGTGTGAGTGTGTGTGTGAGTTAGAGGGTGTGAGTGTGTGAGTGAGAGTGTGTGAGTGAGAGTGTGTGAGTGTGTGTGTGAGTTAGAGGGTGTGAGTGTGTGAGTGAGAGTGTGTGAGTGTGTGTGTGAGTTAGAGGGTGTGAGTGTGTGAGTGTGTGTGTGAGTTAGAGGGTGTGAGTGTGTGTTAGAGTGTGTGAGTGTGTGTGTGAGTTAGAGTGTGTGAGTGTGAGTGTGTGTGTTAGAGTGTGTGAGTGTGTGTGTGAGTTAGAGGGTGTGAGTGTGTGTGTTAGAGTGTGTGAGTGTGTGTGTGAGTTAGAGGGTGTGAGTGTGTGTTAGAGTGTGTGAGTGTGTGTGTGAGTTAGAGGGTGTGAGTGTGTGAGTGTGTGTGTGAGTGTGTGTGTGAGTTAGAGGGTGTGAGTGTGTGTTAGAGTGTGTGAGTGTGTGTGTGAGTTAGAGTGTGTGAGTGTGAGTGTGTGTGTTAGAGTGTGTGAGTGTGTGTGTGAGTTAGAGGGTGTGAGTGTGTGTGTTAGAGTGTGTGAGTGTGTGTGTGAGTTAGAGGGTGTGAGTGTGTGTTAGAGTGTGTGAGTGTGTGTGTGAGTTAGAGGGTGAGAGTGTGTGAGTGTGTGAGTGGGTGAGAGTGTGTGAGTGTGTGTTAGAGTGTGTGAGTGTGTGTGTGAGTTAGAGGGTGTGAGTGTGTGAGTGAGAGTGTGTGAGTGTGTGTGTGAGTTAGAGGGTGTGAGTGTGTGTGAGAATGTGTGAGTGTGTGTGTGAGTTAGAGTGTGTGAGTGTGTGTGTGAGTTAGAGGGTGTGAGTGTGTGTTAGAGTGTGTGAGTGTGTGTGTGAGTTAGAGGGTGTGAGTGTGTGAGTGTGTGTGTGAGTGTGTGTGTGAGTGTGTGTGTGAGTTAGAGGGTGTGTGTGTGAGTTAGAGTGTGTGAGTGTGTGTTAGAGTGTGTGAGTGTGTGTGTGAGTTAGAGGGTGTGAGTGTGTGTGTTAGAGTGTGTGAGTGTGTGTGTGAGTTAGAGGGTGTGAGTGTGTGAGTGTGTGTGTGAGTTAGAGGGTGTGAGTGTGTGAGTGTGTGAGTGTGTGTGTGAGTTAGAGGGTGTGAGTGTGTGTTAGAGTGTGTGAGTGTGTGTGTGAGTTAGAGGGTGTGAGTGTGTGAGTGTGTGTGTGAGTGTGTGTGTGAGTTAGAGGGTGTGAGTGTGTGTTAGAGTGTGTGAGTGTGTGTGTGAGTTAGAGTGTGTGAGTGTGAGTGTGTGTGTTAGAGTGTGTGAGTGAGTGTGTGAGTTAGAGGGTGTGAGTGTGTGTGTTAGAGTGTGTGAGTGTGTGTGTGAGTTAGAGGGTGTGAGTGTGTGAGTGTTCAACGCGAGAGTTGGAGCAGCAGGGTGGAACTTTAGGTCGAGCATTGCGAATGTATCTTGGCGGGCAAAAATAAAATATCCCCCCCTTTAATTTCGAGTTCATACGCTGGCTACACAAGATTCAGCGTTCTGCCCCTTGTAGAACGTCACAATAATTGACACCGGTCACTCGAACACCCCATCACGATCATCTGTAATTATATCACGCACGACGTTAAGAGAACATACTCGAGTAATACTGCAACGGACGTCGTGGATGCCACTCTCTCTCATCTCGAGCAGGAGCCGTGGCCAAGTGATTCACTTACCACCGTAGAGACCAATGCAGTCTACATATACCGTGCACTGCTGCTGCTGCATGTAGACAGTGCGCACACGTAGCGTAACGGAGGGATGATACGGCGGCGTCGTGGAATGCGTTGTGTGTGTGTGGCGTGCAGACCGCTAGGTCTGTCGGATATATAATCACGCAACGCTTGCAGAGCTCCACACACAACAACAACAAGATAAAGATCCCTCGTAGAGACTTTCACAGACTGTTGGGGCAAGTGCTGTTCGCAAGTAGCAACCTATGAAGGCCGGCACGGCACACGAGGAGGGGTGGGTGGGTGGCCAGCAACCACGCACGGCCGCCTTTGTCTTCCTTGGTGGCGATGTTTACTACACACCGCACTAGGAACTCATTTGAGGGCCCAGGTACCGGTTCAGATAATCGTCACCGGTGGTGGCCGCGAGCGGGAGACGAACCCCGGCTTTTGCCTGGTTTGTAATGCAGCGCGCTAACCACTACCCCACCGCTCCTCACTACACACACACGTACACGTGGCGAGTGCATTTCGTGGAGGTGTTCTAACTCCGGTGCGACAGAGTCGTGGAGCATCAGAGACTCCTCGAGCAAAGCAGTCGCAGTGAATCACGCGAACGGAGACTCCAACACTCGGTCAGGCGATCGCCCTGACTCAGACCTACGTACGAACGCGTGTGTGTGTGCGTGTGTGCGTGCGTGTGTGCGTGTGGAGTGTGCGTGCGTGTGTGTGTGTTGTGTGTAGTGGGGATCGGTGGTGCAGTGGTGAGCGCTACGCTGCGTTACGATCCCGGCGACCCGAGTTCGATTCCCGCTCACGGCCAACACCGGTCGTGACGAACCGGTCCTGGGCCTCCCCCTAGGTCGACTCGGCCTCAAATGAGTGCCTGGTGGGTGTATCGGTGTGTAAAGATCGCCACTGGGGAGACAAAGGCGGCCGGGCGTGGTGCTGGCAACCCACCCACCCCCTCGTGTGCCGTGACGGCCTTCACAGCTACTCGCTAACAGCACTTGCCCCAATAGCCAGTTAAGGCTATACGGTGGATCTTTGTCTTTTGTGTGTGTGTACGTGGGAGAGACAAAGGCGGCCGGGCGGGCGCGGTGTTGGCCACCCACCCCCTCGTGTGCCGTGCCGGCTATGTGTGCTCGCTGACAGCACTTGCCCCAACAGTCTGCTAAGGCTACACGGGGGATCTTTGCCTTGTGTGCGCGGAGCGGTGGCGCTACGATCCCGAGCACGGCGGTGACCACCACCGGTCAACGCGGGGTCCCCTCCCCCGCGGGGTCCCCTCCCCCGCGGGGTCCCCTCCCCCGCGGGGCCTCGTCCGACTGTGGAACGCGCGGGAGAGACAAAGACGGTCGAGCGTAGTTCACGGCCTACGCGTCCCCGTCGTGTGGCCGTGTCGCCCTTAATAGGTGCTCGCTAACTTTACTACCCACCCCCCAACACACACACAAGCCCCACGGTCAGCAGCCTGTGGCTACAGCAGGGATCGGCGAGCAAAAGACAATCAATGTTCGACCGAATTCGGTGAAAGAAACAAAACCCGCTCGCTACGTGGAGAGCCGCGGTGCAAGGCGAGTGAATATGCGACGAAGACGGTGGTGGCGGTGATGGTGGTGGTGGTGATGGTGGCGGTGATGGTGGTGGTGGTGATGGTGGCGGTGATGGTGGTGATGGTGGTGGTGGTGGTGATGGTGGTGGGGTTCCTTGACAGAGAAGGGTCACGAAGCAGCGGCTCCTTGAAGACCCCCCCCCCACACGCGGCTCCGTTGCCGCACGTTGCCCCACCTCCCCCCTCTGCTCTGCGTTGGCGAGGAGATGTTAACTCCCTCGCATGGTATACAGGTGGTCCGTGGGTTCGATCCGAAACCCTAACGCCTGCTGCTGCTGCTGTATATTTGGAGTTTGCGGTTTCTCCCTCTCCTCCCGTGGATTGTATTTTAATCCTCCTCCGGATTTTCCCCTCCATGCTGCAGAATCGACACCGCGCGATCAGAGCACGCTGGGGCGCGCTACGCGTTGCGCTACGTGATGATGATGATGACAATCCACTTGGTTGAGCAAAAAAGATCTACATAGCTCGGTGGGGCTTTACCTGGTAAAATACTATTAGAAAATAAAACAATAGTTGTTTTTAAAATGAGTTTTCCCGCACAGCCCCAGCTGACAGGGCTGAATGATCATCGGGAGCGAGAAGAGCCGAGCGCGGTCCGGTCTGGAGGTGTTGGGTGGTCAGGACCGACAACGCCCGGCCGCCTTTGTCTCCTCGGTGCTTGCGGTGCCACCACCCGCTTTGTTTTAGGGCCGAGTCCGCCTATGGGGGTTTATAGGTGACGGGGTCCGTGGCGTACTTGCGACGCGTGGACCGGGCGTTGTGGCTGTTGCCGGGCAAGCGTCGGCCGCGTGCCGCCAGCCACAGCTCTCTGACTCTCTTCACCTCGAGCACGCCAGGCCGTGCCGCTCGCCTCTCGCCGTGTCCACGTTTAAATACCCCCCCCCCCCATTCCTCGTCTCTCTCACAGAGACTCTCACACACACACGGAGTGAGCCTTCGTGCACGACTGCTTCTCTCTTAACACGCACGCGCATTATAACCCCGCGGTCTCTGTACAGCACGCTGAGATGCGGCAGCAACATACTCACCGCATTGTTCTGGGCTGTACGTATATATGTATAATACGGACAAAGAACGACCCCGCTCCGTATAGTCTGAGCAGACTGACGGGGCAAGTGCTGTTAGCGAGCACCTGTGAAGGCCGGCAAGGCACACGAGGGGGTGCGTGGGTGGGTGTGGGTTGGCCAGCACCACGCCCGGCCGCCTTTGTCTCCCCATACACACACGCAGCTACACAAAACCACAGCGTGTAAAAAAAGTGTGAGATCGTATATATAGTGTGTGTGTCTGTGCAGGAGAAGCCCGGTGCTTTAGCGATACAATAGCAAGCGGGCTCAGGGAGGGCGGCAGAGGTCGACACGGAGGGATGGAGCGGCCAGCAGTGGATAGAGCCTGGCCGGCCCCTGTGTACGTGGACTCGAATCGAGAGCGACTGTGTGCGAATAGGAAGACACGCGTGCTGTACCGCACGTCACTACACAATGGTGTCCTATCAATAAACACACACACGTGGTATGCAGGCTTGCATACCGTGTGCTCAGACGTGTACACGTACCCACGTACAAAGATCCCCCGTATAGCCTTCAACAGACTGTTGGGGCAAGTGCTGTTGGCGAGCACCTATGAAGGACGGAACATGTCATACTACGCTCGGCCGCCTTTGTCTCCCCAGTGCTGATGTTTACACACAGAACCAGGAAATAATTTAAGGCTGAGTCTACCTAGGGCAAGTTATTGGTCGTGAGCGGGAATTGAATGCACTGCCGCTCCCTACACTTAATCGCATATACTGCACACACACAACCACACACACACACACAGGCAAACACACAAGCACATACACTGCACACACATAAACACACAAGCACATACAGTGCACACGTGGCCGAGATGAGCGGGCGTGTGTACCCAGGTTCGTGAACACGTGCAGTCACCCTCTGCGCGCACGCACACCAAGGCCGTAATTATAATATATATATTGGGCAAACACATCCCTAATCTCTGCGATTACATACACTGAAACAAGAAATGGTAAAAAAAGTAAAAACAGAGCAAAGTAATCAAATACACTATTAGACATTATTGTAAAAAATAAATAAAAAGCCCATCCCATGTGTTAGTGAATTTTTTAATATTTTAGGCAGGAAATGAGTTTTCAAATTTAGATTTTATTTCTGAGTTGGGACCCCCAGACCCCCTGGAAGATTTGGTCCCCCCCAATGTTGACTACATGGCTACGGCCTTGACACACACACACACACCATCACAAATGCACGTATACACACACACGCACACTCACTGTGAATGTGACGCGCCACAATGATGTGCAAGCGAGTAACCGAGGGTGCTTGTTGAGTCTCTAAGTTATAAAATAAGCACGCGAATGTGTGTATACATATATATGTAGAATACCGTGGGGGCAAACTACAACAAAAAGGCGTTATTCAGATGCGGTATTCACGGCCGAGGCAAACGCGGAGGGGTGATTTGTAATTCAAATGTGATGGATACACAGCGTTCACTCGTGTGTGTATACACACACAAAGAGCAGACAAAGATCCCCCGTATAGCCTGTAACAGACTGTTGGGGCCAGTGCTGTTAGCGATTAGCACCTATGAAGGCTGACACGAGCACACGAGGGGGTGTGGGTGGCCAACACCCCTCCCGGCCGCCTTTGTCTCCCCAGTGGCAATGTTTACACACCGCACCAGGTACTCATTTGAGGCTGGGTCAACGTATATGTATATACACACATGTACTTAATGTTAATGTAAATAACATATGCACGAATTATTTCAAAACTGGGTGTATATCGCGTAAACAGCATAGACATGCATGCATACACACTGCACATACATTGACAATAAGCATATGTAATGTACATAGCATGCATATGCATGTATCCATACTAAGTTTGTATGGCAATATACATACATGTATAGACACGGAGAATAGCATGTACACACGTTATGTATGCATATAAATTGCACGTGTAATAATACAAATGGTATCAACATGTACACACAATTGGTGCATGTTATGCAACTAACACTGGGAATAGCATGTTAATACCACATACACACACTCGGATACAATCGATTTATAATGCAAATGCGATATGGATGTATATATATACACACACGCGGTGTACATTGTGCAAATGTTATACACATGCAAATATGTATTGGGAATATCATGCATGTATAGAACATACATGTAGTACATTGCACGTGCATGTCATGTACATGCCATAGACATGCACTCATACTCACTGGGAATATCATGCACTTAACTTATACGTGCATGAATATACAATGGATTTGTAATGTAAATGGAAAATTTGCATGCACGTAGACACTTTGGGTATATGCCATGTAAATAGCATATGCATGCATGTATACAGAGTGGTAATGGCATGTACAACATTCCTACATGCATGTGTTTACAATGTGTATATCATGTAAATAGTAGATGCATGTATACATATTGGTGGATAGTATGTACACGCGTTTTACATGCACATGTATACAATGGATCGATATAATGTGAATGACTTATGCCTTGTGCGTACGTCGTGTAAATGCCATAGACATGCACATATACACTGGGAATTTCACGTACACTGCATGCACGTGTACACATCGCATACGTATCGTGTATGCGACACACATGCAGGTATGCAATGGGTGGTATTATAATAGCTCATGTGTATATGTACACACGCTGGGTAGATGTGCTTGAGAGACCACACAAGTGTGTGTACACATGTGTATATATACAGTATAGCAACTAATATGCAAAGCTTTACTGCGTTATGCCTAAGACACACACACACATATACACAAAGCACATATGCGTGTGTGTGTGTACAACTGCACTGATGGCAAGCACACAAGCACAAAGATCCCCCGTATAGCCTTCAACAGACTGTAGGGGCAAGTGCTGTTAGCGAGGCACACGAGGGGGTGGCCAGCACCACGCCCGGCCGCCTTTGTCTCCCCAGTGGCGATGTTTACTACACACCGCACCAGGTACTCATTTGAGACTGAGTCGACCTAGGGGGAGGCCCAGAACCGGTTCAGATAATCGTCACCGGTGTTGGCCGTGAGCGGGAATCGAACCCGGGTCATACAATGAACACATATATATAATGCAAATGGGTCACCAATTATGAAGTACGCACCCGTGTCTCTGTGTGTCTTTGTCTCTGTGTGTGTGTGGTGCCGGCCTTCAAACGGTGCTGCTCGCTAACAGCACTTGCCCCCAGCAGTCTGTTAAGGCTACACGGGGGATCTTTGTCTTTGTTGCGTCAGTGCGCCCATCAATTTTGTTGCTCGCTGTAGCTAACCAGTGTATTGCTTGTTTCTTGAGTTATCTACGTATATATGTACACACACGCAACAACAGCGATGGGGGAAGCCGACCTGAGCCGAGGCCCTGTCGCTGGGGGTTGGATGGAAGGCCACAACCGCGGTTGGATCAATCCATTCGGCACAATTGCATCTTCATTCATCACGTTGTACGCTACTGTGATGCACAACGCGTACACACACACACAAGACAAATACCCCCCTCAGCCCATATAGCCTTAACAGACTGCTGGGGCAAGTGCTGTTAGCGAGCACCTGTGAAGGTGCTCGCTAATAGCCTTTGTCTCCCCAGTGGCGATGTTTATACACCACACAAGGTACTCATTTGAGGCTGAGTCGACCTATACACACACGTGTGCACGTACACCCAACATCACACACACACGTGTGCACATACACCCAACATCACACACACGTGTGCACATACACCCAACATCACACACACACACGTGTGCACATACACCGAACATCACACACACACGTGTGCACATACACCCAACATCACACACACACGTACACCCAACATCACACACACACACGTGTGCACATACACCCAACATCACACATACACCCAACATCACACACACACGTACACCCAACATCACACACACACATACACCCAATCACACACAAACATACACCCAACATCACACACACACGTGTGCACATACACCCAACATCACACACACACGTGTGCACATACACCCAACATCACACACACACAAATACACACACATATACCCAACATCACACACACACATACACCCAACATCACACACACACACACGTACACCCAACATCACGCACACACACGTACACCCAACATCACACACACACACGTACACCCAACATCACACACACACACATACACCCAACATCACACACACACATACACCCAACATCACACACACACATTTGAGCGCAATGTTCCTATCGAACGAGTGGACGCATTCTAACGACCGCATACGGCTCATCGAACGCTCACGAGAAGCTGACCGCGTTCGTCATCATCACTATGATGATGACGATTTTTTGTGTTAAATTAAATATAGCAGCGTTGTATATTATTAACAGGAATACAACGCGGAAGGGTTTTCAGTCGAGCGCGTGAGTGGAACGATGATTCTCGGTGCCGTGGCGGAGAGACGCAAGCCGAAGAGGCGCGCTTCCCCCAACCACTTACCACCAGTTACTCAGCTACATGCCAGTGTGTGTGTGCACGTGTGTGTGTGCACGTGTGTGTGTGTGCACGTGTGTGTGTGCACGTGTGTGTGTGCACGTGTGTGTGTGCAAGTGTGTGTGTGTTGGGGGGGGAGCGGTAGTGTAGCGGTAAGCGCGCTGCGCTACGAACCCGGCGGCGACTCGGTTTCGATTTCCGCTCACGGCCGACACCGGTGACGATTATCTGAAACGGTTCTAGGGCCCTCCCCTAGGTCGACTCAGCCTCAAACGAGTAGCTGGTGCGGCGTGTAAACATCGCCACTAGGGAGACAAAGGCGGTCGGGCGTGGAGCTGGCCACCCACCCCCTCGTGTGCCGTGCCGGCCTTCATAGGTGCTCGCTAACAGCACTTGCCCCTACAGTCTGTTCAGACTATACGGGGGATCTTTATCTTTGTGGGTTCAATTCCCGGCCGAGCACGATCACCGACGGTGCCCGAATGATGTTTTTGGGTCCCCACTTCTGCCGATACACAAAACAATAATCACTTTCTGGGGAGACAAAGGCGGCCGAGGGTGGCGACAGCCACACCAACCACGAGCCGTGTCGGCCAGAAGAGCCCTTGGCCCTGGCGCTTTGTAAAGCTATACCACGTGGCACCTTTGTCTTTGTGTGTGTGCCTGAAGAACGCACAATGAAGGGGTGGGGGGGGAATGTTTACATTCAAGTAATGTTCGTGAAATGTACAGAAACACATATTCCCGATTGCACGCACGCCGTGATTTATCTGCGTACATGTTGTTATATTTACATCGTGTCACACGGACAAAGATTCCTCCGTATAGCCTTAATATAGTGTCGGTGCAAGTGCCTCTATGGACCTATTGAAGGCCGACACGGGCGGGCCAGCACCACGCCCGGGCCGCCTTTGTCTCCCCAGTGGCGATGTTTATGCACACCACCACCACACCGGGTACTCATTTGAGGCTGAGTCGACCTAGGGGAGGTCCCGGACCGATTCAGATAATCGTCACCGGCGTCGGTGGCCGTGAGCGGGAATTGAACTCGGGTTTCGTAACGCAGCGTAGCGCTACAAAGACAAAGGTATACACATACCGGGGGTATATGTGAGAACAGATCATTGATATACAGCAACACACGCGCGCGCGCACACATTCTAATGGTAGGCATGGCCAATTATAAGGCCCCGTGGCTATTCCCATTAATAATCAAGTAACGAACCCCCCCACCCTATGTAAGGCATTTAATTGATCCAGCACTTACATGCATGAGTGCGCGCGTGTGCGCGTGTGTGAGTTTCGCCAGCTATAGCCATGCTAGACTCAAACACACACACGATGATGTAGCGGTTAGCGCTACGCTGCGCTACGAAGCCGGCGACCCGAGATCGATTCCCGCTTACGGCCAACACCGGCGACGATTATCTGAACGGGTCCTGGGCCTCCCCCTAGGTCGACTCAGCCTCAAATGAGTACCTGGTGCTGTGTGTAGTGGGGAGACAAAGGCGCCCCGGCGTGGTTGCTGGCCCACCCACCCCCTCGCGTGCCGTGCCGGACTGCATAGGTGCTACTCGCGAACAGCACTTGCCCCAACAGTATGTGCAGGCTATACGGGTGATCTTTGTCTTTATATAGCCATGCGACTACAACACTGTCAATTAGGATGTGGTGGAGAGGGTTTGAAGGCGAAGGGAAATTGGCGAGCCACCGATATTCACTGTCGGCTCTTGCAGCCCTGATCATCACTGCTGAGCACAGACTCACGATGAATTTCGCGTGATGTAGCCCAGCCTCCACCTACACGGCGGTGTACTACACAAAGACACAACTGCAGCGCCCCATATAGCCTCGACGGACTGTTGGGGCAAGTGCTGTCAGCGGCCAACACCGTGAGTGGCAGGCGTCACGCCCGGCCGCCTTTGTCTCCCCAGTGATCATACGTACGCACACGGCTGCACGCTCTTGAAAAACATATTTGAAAACGAGGGAATGTTGTTTTCTCGTTGAGTAAAATCATCAATAATTAGCGGCCGTGAATACCTATACGGTGTAGACGCGACACGATCGTGATCGCAGTGACGTGACCAAACGTCCCGTGGACGTTCGAGCACTGAACGGATGCAATGTTGGTACAGACGCGGAGTCGAGTCTGCGTCCTATAACTGGACGGGTGTTTGTTGTTGTATTGATGGGTTTAAACGCTTACGGAGGAGGCGAATCTTCGCCTTAAAGATCCAGCTTGCTGCGTTAAATACTCACACACACACGCGCACACACGCGCACACACGCGCACGCACACACACACGCGCACACACGCGCACACACACACGCACACACACAAACGCGCACGCACGTACACACACACGCGCACACACGCGCACGCACACACACACGCACACACACACACATACCTACGCACACACACACGCATGCCCCGGTCGTCATCGGTGAACAGTAATTGGCCTGCCGTGGAGTGTGATGCTAAAGTCGACTGAAAATAGTACCGGTCAATTCAGTATTGTGTTTTATATATATATACACACACGCGGGTATATATATGTAAACTCTAAGTGCGTTTAGGCTATGGCATGGATCAGAGAGAGGAAGGTTTACGGAATAACGACCACTTACGTCGGACCTTCATCTGCAAAAAATACATTCGCCACGTCCAATAAAATACCTCCACAGAGCAGGGGCGATGGTAATGACGACCATGATGGTGGTGGTGGTGATAAAATGATGGTGATAATAATGATGGTGATGATAATGATGATGGTGATAATGATGGTGGTGATAATGATGGTGATGATAATGATGGTGATGATAATGATGGTGATGATAATGATGATGGTGATAATTGTGGTGGTGATAATAATGATGGTGATGAGGGTGGTGATAATGATGGTGATGATAATGATGGTGGTGGTAATGATGGTGATAATGAGGATGGTAATGATGGTAATAGTGATGATGATGGTAATAATTATGGTGATAATGAGTATGGTAATGATGGTGATAATGATGGTGATCATGATGGTGATGATAATGGTGGTGGTGATAATAATGATGGTGGTGATAATGATGATGGTGGTGATAATGATGGTGATATAATGGTGATGATGGTGATAATGGTGGTGGTAATGATGGTGATAATGAGGATGGTGATGATGGTAATGATGGTAATAGTGATGATGATGGTGATAATGATGCTAATAATGATGATGGTAATGATGGTGATAATGATGGTGATAATGATGGTGATGATAATGGTGGTGGTGATAATGATGGTGATAATGGTGGTGGTAATTATGATGATGGTGATAATGAGGATGGTGATGATGGTAATGATAGTGATAATGATGGTGATAATGATGATAGTGATGATGGTGAAGATGATAATGGTGAAAATGATGATGATGGTGCTGCAGGACTAAAGCCTCTACCGGGAGTGCGATGTCGGCTCCGTAAGGGATTGTTTGAACATACTTCACCACGCCGGTCAGTGCGGGTTTGTGAAGGGGTGGGGGATGGGGGGGGGTATTGTGCGTGTGTGATTTATAACACGGAAAAAATACTCAAAGCAATTCGCCAATAACTTTAAAAAGGACTGTACATAATTAGGCGACGTTTCTTCACAGCACCACATAGAGAAAGAGAGACGGGTCTGTGCTATGCTCTGTGAACGAGGGCCATTGCCCGAAACGTCGGCGATCATCAACGTTGTTCTTTTCAGACCACGCAGGCATAGCAAGAGACACACACAAAGACACACACACACTAACAAACAGGCAGAGCAAGAGACACACACAAAGACACACACACACTAACAAACAGGCAGAGCAAGAGACACACACACACAAAGACACACACACTAACAAGCAGGCAGAGCAAGAGACACACGCACAGACACACACACTAACAAACAGGCAGAACAAGAGACACACACACAGACACACACACTAACAAACAGGCAGAGCAAGATACACACAAAGACACACACACTAACAAACAGGCAGAGCAAGTGACACACACACAGACACACACACTAACAAACAGGCATAGCAAGAGAGACACATACAGACACACACACTAACAAACAAGCATAGCAAGAGACACACATACAGACACACACACTAACAAACAGGCATAGCAAGAGACACATACAAAGACACACACACTAACAAACAGGCATAGCAAGAGACACACATACAGACACACACACTAACAAACAGGCAGAGCAAGAGACACACACAAAGACACACACTAACAAACAGGCATAGCAAGAGACACACACAAAGACACACACACACTAACAAACAGGCATAGCAAGATACACACACAAAGACACACACTAACAAACAGGCAGAGCAAGAGACACACACAAAGACACACACTAACAAACAGGCATAGCAAGAGACACACACACAAAGACACGCACACACTAACAAACAGGCAGAGCAAGAGACACACACAAAGACACACACACTAACAAACAGGCAAAGCAAGAGACATACACACACTAACAAACAGGCAGAGCAAGATACACACACAAAGACACGCACACACTAACAATCAGACAAAAGAGACACACACAGAGACACACACACTAACAATCAGACAAAAGAGACACACACAGAGACACACACAAAGACACACACTAACAAACAGGCTTAGCAAGAGACACACACACAGACACACACACACACTAACAAACAGGCATAGCAAGAGACACACACACAGACACACACACACACACTAACAAACAGGCAGAGCAAGAGACACATAAAGACACACACTAACAAACAGGCATAGCAAGAGACACACACACAAAGACACGCACACACTAACAAACAGGCAGAGCAAGACACACACACAAAGACACACACACACTAACAAACAGGCAGAGCAAGAGACACACACACAAAGACACACACACACTAACAAACAGGCAGAGCAAGAGACACACACAAAGACACACACACACTAACAAACAGGCAGAGCAAGACACACACACACTAACAAACAGGCATAGCAAGAGACACACACACAAAGACACACACACTAACAAACAGGCATAGCAAGAGACACACACACAGACACACACACACACTAACAAACAGGCATAGCAAGAGACACACAAAGACACTCATACACTAACAAACAGGCATAGCAAGAGACACACACACTGACACACACACACACTAACAAACAGGCATAGCAAGAGACACACAAAGACACGCATACACTAACAAACAGGCATAGCAAGAGACACACACACAGACACACACACACACTAACAAACAGGCATAGCAAGAGACACACAAAGACACGCATACACTAACAAACAGGCATAGCAAGAGACACACACACAGACACACACACACACTAACAAACAGGCAGAGCAAGAGACACACACAAAGACACACACACTAACAAACAGGCATAGCAAGAGACACACAAAGACACGCATACACTAACAAACAGGCATAGCAAGAGACACACACACACACACTAACAAACAGGCATAGCAAGAGACACACACAAAGACACGCACACACTAACAAACAGGCAGAGCAAGAGACATACACAAAGACATACACACACTAACAAACAGGCATAGCAAGAGACACACACAGACACACACACACACTAACAAACAGGCTTAGCAAGATACACACACAAAGACACACACACTAACAAACAGGCTTAGCAAGAGACACACACACAGACACACACACTAACAAGCAGGCAGAGCAAGTGACAAAAACACGCACACACGAAGTGACTTAAAGACGCGAAATACAAATTCTAGCCGTATGGGATTGTTGGGCCAAGTGCTGTTTGCGATCACCTATTAAGGCCGGCAAGGCGTGAGAGATGGAGCGGTGTGATCATTATTACACACTGCACCGGGGTCGTCATTTAAGGCCGAGTTGACCTGGAGGAGGAACTACGTGGATCAGATGTAAATTGCGAATCATGAAAGCTCTGGTTCGGGTCATACAAATGGAGCATCGTGAAAGCTGATGCAGTCCAAACGTACGCACAGAGATGCAAAATCATACAGACGCATCTCTCAAAATACACATACCGATTATATGCACATACATAAAGGTTATCCGTATGTATGTTGAACTTCTTTCGCACCGTACGTAGCCAACCGTGCTAATCGGAGTTGCATCAACACACGCACAAAGACACAAAGGGAGACACGCACAGAGTGTAACACACACACACATACACTCACAAGATCTCTCGCACACAAAAGGACACGCACACAATGACATTCTCTCTCACCGATACAAGACACACACACAGAGTCTCTCATACACAAATGCACGCGTACACACAAACAACACAAGGCGGTTGTGCAAGGCTAGGTGCACTTTGCTTTACACACGCACACACATACACACACACGTACGCGTGCATGCTCACGTACGCAGAGACGTACACACATACGAAGATCCCCGTGTAGCCTTAACAGACTTTGAGGGCAAGTGCTGTTAGCGAGTGGCACATGAGGGGGGTGGATAGCCAGCGCCAAGCTCGGCCGCCTTTGTCTCCCCAGTGGTGATATATTTAGAAATCACACCAGATACTAATTTAGGCTGAGTCGACCTAGGGGATGCCCACGACGGGTTCAGATAATCGTCAATGGTGCCGGTGGCCGTGAGCGGGAATCGAACTCGGGTCGCCGGGTTTGCAGCGTAGCGCTAACCACTGCACGACCGCTCCCCACACACGAACACACACAAAGACAAAGATGCCCCGTTTAGCCTGAACAGACTGTAGGGGCAAGTGGTGTTAGCGAGCACCTATGAAGGCCGGCACGGCACACGAGGGGGTTGGGGGTGGCCAGCACCACGCCAGACCGCCTTTGTCTCCCCAGTGGCGATGTTTACTACACACCGCACCAGCTAATCATTTGAGGCTGAGTCGACCTAGGGGATGCCCAGCACCGGTTCAGATAATCGCCACTGGTGTTGGCCGTGAGCGGGAATCGAACTCGGGTGGCCGCTACACTACCGCTCCCCACACACACACACATATAGAGAGACACACACACATAGAGACACACACACACACATAGAGACACACACACACACACACACGCACACACAGAGACACACACACACACACACATAGAGACACACACACATAGAGACACACACACATAGAGACACACACACATAGAGACACACACACATAGAGACACACACACATAGAGACACACACACAGAGACACACACACACAGAGACACACACACACATAGACACACACACACACACATAGACACACACACACACACATAGACCACACACACATAGAGACACACACACACATAGAGACACACACACACATAGAGACACACACACACATAGAGACACACACACACATAGAGACACACACACACACATAGAGACACACACACACATAGAGACACACACACACACACACATAGAGCCACACACACACATAGACACACACACACATAGAGCCACACACACACATAGACAAAGACAAAGACAAAGATCCCCCGTATAGCCTGAACAGACTGTAGGGGCAAGTGCTGTTAGCGAGCACCTATGAAGGCCGGAACGGTACACGAGGGGGTGGGTGGCCAGCACCACGCCCGACCGCCTTTGTCTCCCTAGTGACGATGTTTACACACCGCACCAGGTACTCATTTCAGGCTGAGTCGACCTAGGGGAGGCCCAGGACCGGTTCAGATAATCGTCACTGGTGTTAGCCGTGAGCGGGAATCGAACCCGGGTCGCCAGGTTCATAGCGCAGCGCGCTAACCGCTACACTACCGCTCCCCACACACATAGACACACACATAGAGACACACACACATACACGCACACACAGACACACACACACAGACACACACACATAGAGACACACACACAGAGACACACACACACACATAGACACACACATAGACACACACACACATAGAGACACACACACAGAGACACACACACAGAGACACACACACACATAGACACACACACATAGACACACACACACACATAGAGACACACACACATAGCATAGACACACACACACATAGAGCCACACACACACATAGACACACACACATAGACACACACACACACACATAGAGACACACACACACATAGAGACACACACACACGTGCCTCCAAAAATTGTCAAAA
Organism: Lethenteron reissneri; assembly: GCF_015708825.2. Classification (NCBI taxonomy): domain Eukaryota; kingdom Metazoa; phylum Chordata; class Hyperoartia; order Petromyzontiformes; family Petromyzontidae; genus Lethenteron; species Lethenteron reissneri. The sequence goes on from NC_083785.1 coordinate 2,639,246, forward strand.
ATCCATCCGAATCCGTGTCCATTGTTTTCCGCGCCTAACAATGCGGATGAAAACTCCCGGCGAGCGCGCGCACGAGAGCAGTTTGTTCGTAGAGTATTTACATTTTAATTGACCTTGCACAGAGATGCAGATCTCCGTCGTATGCTAATCATCTTAATGGGTCGGAGTGTGGGGAGGGATGAGAGAGTAGGTAGAGGTTGAATATGGATTGTATGTATGTACAAATGTATGCCTTGGTGCGGCATTGTGCATTGATGGGAGGTGGGGGGGTGGTGAGGGGGGTGGTGGGGGGGGGGGGGGGATGACGGCTCTGCTTCGCTCCCTCCCACCTCACCCCCCCACGTCTCCATCTCTCCTCCCGCCTCCCCCTCCTCCCACCCTTTTCCATTCCATGACCTGTCTGCGCCGTCCAATCATAGCAGAGTTCTAGGAAATTAATTGATGAAGGTATATAGCAGTGGAGAGAGAGAGGAGAGAGACCGGGTATTCTCGTCTGGTCGCCAGCAGTGATACAGCTTCCCCGTCTGTCTCCGCTCTCCCGTGATGATGACGGTGGTGGTGATGATGGTGATCGTGATGGTGATGATGGTGGAGACGCCGTGTTCGCCCTCTTACACCCTGCATCAGACGCGGAATGAGTGAACCACTTCACTGCTCAACCCACCGGAGCTACTACGACGACTACTGCTGCTGCTACTACTACTACTGCTGCTACTGCTGCTGCTGCTTCTACGAGGTACGCGCGCGTCCCCCACTGCGGGGAACGGTGGTGCAGCGGCTGAGTAACCCGGCGCGGTGTACACACGTGGCCACTTGGGGGAGACAAAGGCGGTCGGGGGGGGGCAACGATACTCCTCGTGTGTGCCGTGCCGGCTGTCGAAGGTGCTCGCGCTTAACAGCACTTGCCCCAAAAGTCTGTTCAAGACTATAGGTTGATCTTTGTCTTAATGTATGCGGTCTCTTAAAGCTATATGGATATCTTTACACGTGTATATATATATATACACACCCGTATATATACACAGACACATACGTTAAAGCGTGTATTTAAAAAAAAATCTATGTTATTTTGGGTAACGTCCTGAAACGTCGAGTTATTACTTTCAATTGCTCCGCGCCAATTGGAAAGCCGCGGAACGATCTGCTCGCACGCGGCCGCCAGCACCACCACCAGCACCACCAGCACCACTATCACCACCAGCACCACCATCAGCACCACCACGAGCACCAGCCCCACCAGCACCACCAACATCACCACCACCAGCAGCACCAGCACCACCAGCACCACAACGACGAGCACCACCACCATAGGGAGATTTGGCCGAATTTCCCAATCACGGGCGAAGGCAGGGGTTGACAACGGGAGGAGTTTGGACAATCTCTTGCCACCCCCAGCCAAGTGTGTCTCCCCCATGTCCTTACAGCTTTGTAGGGTTTTTGTTGAGTTTGTGTGTTTTTTCGTAGCAGATAAACGAATAGCGCCAATTTGACGAGACGCATTCCCAGCCTGCCGGTGCAAATAGCCGCAGTGTGTGTGTGTTTGTTCTCTCTCTCTCTGTGTTCTGGCTGCGAAGTGCTTTCTTCACGTTCGTTACATCATCGTTGCTCTCTTCGTGAGCTCAACTATCACTCCAGCGATCGAGGAAAACACGTGCGCACACACGCACAAGCATCGTAACACATACCGTGACACACGCACACACACCGTACCACACACACATCTTAACAAAGACACACACACACATCGATGTTACGAATGCGGCGACAACTCCCGACGTAGTGGTGTGTGAGTCTGCGCTGAGCGAGTCGGCGCAATCCCCACGTGGTAGGGCGATGGTGGTGGTGGTGATGGTGATGGTAGTGATGGTGGTGGTGGTGGTAGTGGTGATGGTGGTGGTGGTGGTGGTGATGGTGGTGGTGATGGTAGTGGTGATGGTAGTGATGGTGGTGGTGGTAGTGGTAATGGTGGTGGTGGTGATGGTGGTAGTGGTGGTAGTAGTTCTGATGGCGGTGCTGGTGGTGGTAGTAGTGGTGATGGTGGTAGTGGTAGTAGTGGTGATGGCGGTGCTGGCAGTCGTGGTGATGGTGATAGTGGTGATGGTGGTGGTGATGATGGTGGTGGTAGTGCTCAGGGTGGTGGTGCTGGTGATGGCGGTGCTGGTGGTAGTGCTGATGGTGGTTGTGGTGGTGGTGGTAGTAGTGGTGATGGTGATAGTGCTGGTGGTGGTAGTAGTGGTGCTGGTGGTAGTGATGGTGGTGGTGGTAGTGCTGGTGGTGGTAGTAGTGCTGGTGGCGGTGCTGGTGGTGGTAGTAGTGGTGATGGTGGTAGTGGTGCTGGTGGTGGTAGTAGTGGTGCTGGTGGTAGTGGTGGTGATGGCGGTGCTGGCAGTCGTGGTGATGGTGATAGTGGTGATGGTGGTGGTGATGGTGGTAGTGGTGAGTGGTGCTGGTGGTAGTGGTGATCATCTCGCGCCACTCACCGATCACGATGCGTTGCAGCAACGGCGGCATCCACTTTCCAACTCCCCCCCCCCAAACCCACGTTCAGCCTCCCGAGCAAACACTCCTCTTATCGTAATTTGCTGTTGTCTACTTCTTTCGCCGTCCTCATCCCTCCTCGCCATCCCTCCTCGCCATCCCTCCTCGCCATCCCTCCTCGCCATCCCTCCTCACCACCCCTCCTTCGCCCCCTCTCCCCGCCAGGCACCCGATGTCGTGCGAGCGAGACACCGTCCCCGCGTCGGGCTTCGCCCGCGTAAACGGCGCGACCCTCGGCTACCTGCTGGTCGACGGCCGCCAGATGTTCGCCCTGGCGCAGGTGTTCACCGACCTCCTGCGCCACGTGCCTCGCACCACCGTGCACAAGCGCATGGACCGCCTGCGCGTGGCCAAGCAGCGCTGCGGCCTCGCAGGTCTGCGTCGTCTCAAGGCCATCCGCTCGGTGGCCCTGCGCGCCGCCAGGTGCACGCTCATCTCGCGCGCGGACGTGCGCCTGCTGTGCCGCTCGTGTCGCGCGGAGCGCGTCCTCGGCGCGGCCAAGCGACGACGACGACGCCTCCTCCTAGTCACCTCCTCCTCCACGGCCGCCGCCGCCGCAAGGGAAAACTTCGCCTCCAGCGGCTCCAACAACAACTCCAATGACTCCAGCGGCTCCACCAACAACGCTTCCATCATTGGGAACGAAGCGCGGTCGGCGCTCGCGCGAGGTGGGAGCGCGTGGCGAGTGGCGGCGGCGGCAGGAGGAGGAGGAAGAGAGGACGCGGGGCCGGTGGCTGCGACGAGAGCGCGCCCCGTCGTGCCCGGAGGCGGCTCCACTCCTCCCGGCAGGTCCGGCGCCTCTCCCCCGAGGCCGCCCCGCGAGTCGCCCTCTCGGCCGAGCGCCGCGGCTGAGAGGGGTCCCCGGCGGCGGCAGTGGCGGCGAAGGTGGCGGCCGGGAGGGAAAGAGGCCGAGAGGTCGGGACGCGGGGAGAGAGATGGAGGCGGCGGCGGTGGAGACATCAAATGCGCGGCTCCGGCCCACCGCGGCCTCTGGCTGTCGAGCTGCCGTGAAGACGCAGCAACAGCAGCAGCTCTAGCAGCAGCAACAGCAGCAGCAACAACAGCAGCAATAGCAGCCCCAGCCCTAGCAGCAGCAGCTCCGGCTGACGGTGGTCGAGTGTGTCCGGGCCGGGAGACTGTGAGCGAGCCCGCAGGGAGCGAGGAGGAGGAGGCGACGGCGCCAGAAGCAACGCGCGGCGGGATCGACAGCAGCAGCATGAGTCTCTCGTCTGGAATCTCCGAGGAGGAGGATGACGATGATGACGGAGAAGACGAGGAGGGTGAAGTGACCAAGAGTGTGCAGCAGCAGCAGCAAGGCTTCGACTACTGCGACTCGAGCGAGGAGGATGAGGATGATGATGATGATGAGAGCTCGTGTAGCTACGGCTCGGGCTCGAGCTCGGCCTCGAGTCGCGCGTCCCTGCACAGCATCCGCTACCGGCGGGCGGGGTTCGGCGGCGGCGGTAGCAGCAGCAGCAGCAGCGATGGCGGAGAAGGAGGAGTGAGAGTCGGCTTCGGCTGCCTGCCTCCTCCTCTTCATCCTCCAGCTCCTCATCACCACCATCATCCTCTTCATCCTCCAGCTTCTCTTCATCATCACCACTATCCTCTTCCTTCAGCTCCTCTTCATCACCATCATCCTCCTCTTCATCACCATCATCCTCCTCTTCATCACCTCCATCATCCTCCTCCTCCAGCTCCTCATCACCACCATCATCCTCCTCTTCATCATCGCCACCATCCTCCCGCTCCTCCTGCGCGCCCCGGCCGCCCGTTCCCCGCGTCCCCGTTCGGCTTCCCGCAGTTCGCGCAGTTCGCCTTCGCCGGCGCCGCCTTCGGCAGCCGCGTGCGCACGGAGCCGAGTGCCGCTGCCGCGCCGCCTCGCCATGACCCGCGAGCGCGGCTCAGCGAGGCAGGAGCAGGAGGAGGTGGAGGTGGATCGGCGGGTAATCCGTGCGCCTTCCTCGGCTGGAGATCCGTGGCGGAGCCGTCGCCTCGTGTGTTCGGATCGGCCTGTACAACAACAACGACAGGAGCAGTGGCATCAGCGACATCGTCACCCTCCTCCTGCTGCTCCTCGTCTTTGTTGTGGTCTCTGTGCGCCGCGTTCGCGGAGCGCGCCGCGTGTGCCTCGCGGAACCCCTCCGGGGGTGCCCGTGGCGCTGCCTGCAGCGAGGCCCAGGCGAGGCTGCGGCAGTCGCTCGGCTCGTCGACGTCGTCAACGTCGTCGTCGTCATTGACGTCGTTAAAAACGAGAGCGTCGGCAACGTCGCCACTTGCAGCCCCATCATCACCACCGCCGCCGCCGCCATGGTCGTCATCATCATCATCGCCACCATCGTCGTATTTCGCGTCGTTGTTGGACGGTCGCGGCGCGGAGCCTGCGCTCACTACGGCGAAAGCGAAAACATCATCGCCATCAGTATCATCATCAACATCACCATCAGTATCATCACCATCATCACCGCGGACATTAACGGTAACAGCAGCGGCAGCGGCGGCAGCTCGCTCGCCCAAAGTGCGGATAAAGAAACCCTTACAATGCCCGAGTCCTGCCGAGCTGCTCGCGTCTCCTCCGAATCATCGCCACCATCCCGCTCCTCCTCCTCCTCTACCTCCTCCTCGTCCTCTTCCTCGTCGCCGTCATCGCCCACCTCGCCCAGCTTTCCCCCCTCGTCGCCCGCGCGTGGATGCGCCGCTCACGGTCGCCTGCCACGTGGACTCGCGGATTCTTTGTCTCGAATCGCGACGCCGGGCGCGCTCGCCACGCCGCCGAGACCCGGGCGACGAGGCCGTCACGGGGGAGGCGGGAGACGAGAGCTCGCAAAGGGGTGCCCAGGGTCACCCGGGGACACGAGGCTGGGGTCGAACGACCGAACCCGCTCGGTCCCGTCGCGGAGCCGTCGGGGTTCGTGTGTGGGAGACGGTGGCGGTGGGAAAAGCAGCAGTAGCTGCAGCAGCCGCAGCAGAGGCGTTCACAACAACAATAGCCAGCAACGGGGACGGTGGCTATAGCAGCTGTAATAGCAGCAGCAGTAGCAGCAGCAGTAGCAAAATAATGAACAGCAGCAGCACCACCACAAAGAGAATTCAAAGCAACATCACAAATATAATTCACAACAGCAACATCACAAATGCAATTCATAGCAGCAGCATCACAAATTTAATTCACAACAGCAGCAACATCACAAATGTAATTCACAACAGCAACATCACAAATGTAATTCGCAGTAGCAAGAGCAGCAGCAATAGAATGAACAGCAGCATCACACGTGTAATTCATAGCGGCAGCAAAAAAAACAGCAGCAGTAATAAAAGTCGTCTCAAACGCAGCAGCAGCAGCGGCAATGCAACTCATGGCAACAAGAGAGTTGATAGCAGCAACAGCAATAGCGACACGATCCCTAGCAGCATAACGATGAGCAGTAGCATCAGAAATACGACTGCTATCAGCAGCAGTGCAATTCGTACAAATATCGATAGCGTTAATAGCAACAACGACACGACCAATAGCGGCACCGGTATAATTGATATCAACAGCAGAACAATTCGTACACACGGCAAGATAATTCATAGCAGTAACAGCAGCAGTGTAATTCCGAGAAAGAGCAAAGCAATCCCTATCAACATCAATACAATCCATAGCATAAGCAGCAATAGCAATACAACTGATAACAGCAGAAACAGGAGCAAGAGAATACATAGCAGCAGCAACAATATTAATAGCAGCACTAGCAATGCAATTGATATCAGTAGCGCAAAAACTGTTAATGCCAAAATCATTAACAACAGCAAATGCAGGTCTAGTCAAAACAACAACAGCAGTATCTGCAGCAGCAGCAGCATGGATAGCTGTGGCAGTAACAACTGCAGTCACGCCAGCAGTAGCGACGGCGGTGACAGCAGCAAAGGAAGCAGCAGCAGCAGCACGATCAGCAATGAACACAACAGCATCGACGACGATAGCAGCAACAGCAGCGGTTACAATAGCAGACACAGCCACGGTGCCATCAGCAGCGGCAGCAGTCACAATAACAGCAGTAGCAGCCATAATAACAGCAGCAGTTGTATCAGCAAGTGCAGTAGCAACATCATCACTCACAATAGCAGCAGCAGCAAGCGTTGCAGCAGTAACAGCATCACTCACAATACCAGCAGCAGTAACAGCATCGCTCACAATACCAGCAGCAGCAGCAAGAGTTGCAACAGCATAACTCACAATAGCAGCAGCAGCAAGCGTTGCAGCAGTAACAGCATCACTCACAATACCAACAGCAGCAGCAACAGCATTGCTCATAATATCAATATCAGTAGCAGCAAGATCAGCATCAGCATCACTCACAATACCAACAGCAGCAGCAAGCGTTGCAGCAGTAACAGCATCACTCACAATACCAACAACAGCAGCAACAGCATTGCTCGTAATAGCAGTAGCAGCAAGATCAGCAACAGCATCAATCATAATGGCAACAGCAGTAGCAGCAAGATCAGTAACAGCATCACTCACAATACCAACAGCAGCAGCAACAGCATTGCTCATAATATCTATAGCAGTAGCAGCAAGATCAGCAACAGCATCAGTCATGATGGTAACAAGAACAACAGCAGCAACAACAACAGCAGCAACAACAGCAGCAGTGACGGCAGTGCGCTGGTGCAGCAGGGAGACAAGGCGATGTCCCCCCGCAGGAGCCTCAGGCAGTCCAAAACTCGCGCTCCTCATCCTCCTCCTCTGCTGCTAATGAAGGAGGAGGGTGACGATAGTGGTGGTGGTGACGATGATGATGGTGGCGATGATGGTGATGATGATGGCGGCTCCTCCACGCGGGAGGTCATCGCCTGGCCCAAGAGGCGGCGAGCCGCTCCCCCCACTCCTCCTCTTCCTCCATCGCACCATCTGGGCGCCTCGAGCGCACACGCCCGGGGTCAGACGGCGGTGGGAACTGGAACATTCGCTGGGCCAGGCTCTGGGTCAGTTGCTGGGCCAGGCTGTGGGTCAGGTGCTGGGTCAGGCTGTGGGTCAGGTGCTGGGTCAGGTGCTGGGTCAGGCCTTGGGTCAGGCTGTGGGTCAGGTGCTGGGTCGGGTGCTGGGTCAGGTGCTGGGTCAGGCTCTGCGCTGGTGCCAGGATCGAACCCCGCTCACACGGGAGCGGGGGCCGCTGCTTCTGCTGGTGCTGCTGCTGGTGCTGCTGCTGGTGCTGCTGCTGCTGGTGCTGCTGGTGCTGCTGCTGCTGCTGCTGGTGCTGCTGCTGCAAGTGTGGTGGGTCTCCTCGGCAAGAGGCCCTTCAGCTTCATGGAGAACTTCCCCACTCCCGCAGCACTCGCCCTGGGTCGAGACGGTGACCTGTGCCCTGCACATTCCACGCGGCGATACCGAGGAATGCTGTTGCTACAGCAACAGCAGCAGCAGCAGAATCATCATCAGCAGCAGCAGCTGCTGCAGAGTGGGGCTGTATACCACCCACGAGTCAGCTGGCACATCGGATCCGCGGTGGCCCCGTTGCCACCCAGCTACAGGTTCAGGAGGTTTAACCTGGGCGGCGTGTGATGGGGGTGAGGCAATGCAGCAGCGGTGGTAAATGTCAACTAAAACTCGACTATCTATTATTTTTTATTTGACCAGGTAAGGCCCACTGAGCTACATCGCTTGTTTTCAGACGCGACCGGGCTATTGTAAGTGATAGTCCAACGAGAAGTGGCTCGTCACGTGGACTTTTATCGCAGCCAAATACACGAAACGTGCACTCTTCTTGCTTCTAAAACGTTTCGGGGAATACCCGGAGGACCCGGAGAAAAATCCACGCGACCACGGGGAGAGAGAGAGAGACACGCAAACTCCAAATATACAGCAGCAGCAGCAGGCGTCAGGGTCGGGAGCGGTGCCTCGACCTCCTGTATACCGGGAGATGGAGTTAACATCTCCTCGCCACCGCGACGTCTCGTCGTGGCTCAGGGAAGGAGGGCAACAAAGACGCCACCTCGCCCCCAGTGAGCAGCGTTCTGTGCGCACGCGTGCGGAGGCGGAGAAGAGAAACAATGCGAATGATGAATGAATATTATTGTGTTTTTTTATAAACAACAAAAAATTGCACTCAAGTTTTATTACACCTCCCCCGCCCGCCCCCCATCTATCTGTGCGGGTTCATTTCACAGAAATGCACGGAGCGAACAAGAGAGAGAAGGGGGGTGGTGGGGGAGGAGGGAGAGACAAGGAGGGAGAGAAGGAGACATCAAAGCGTGCGGTGTTTTGCGCGTCTGCTCTCTCGCGATGGTGACCGTGGTAGAAACCTCGTCGACGATCATCGCTTGAAGGGGAACCGCGCCCGTTTGTTGACGCGGATTCCGAGAACTGTTTACAGATCCTGGGTGGTGGGGGATGGAGGAAGGAGGAGGAGGGGGCGATCCGATCCGAGGCGAATTTTGGAGCGCTGTGTCTCCAACTCGGGACTGGGCTCGGGCCGGGGGTTGAACGGCGCGGTGTGAAATCGCAATACTGAGAGAGGCGAGATGAGAGAAGTGGTAACTAGTCCGGACTAACCACAGTGTTGGGGGGGAGGGTGTAATGCAGCAGCTTCATGTGAAGAATAGGGGCCCAGTCTGCCACAAGGGGGCCCCCGAATCCACGGATACATGCGGGTTTTTGTTAATTAAAACATTTATTTTTTACAAAAAAATATGAGAACAGTGCAATATATATAGTTGTAGTCTACATGTTACTGTAGATCGGGTTACCAAAAAAAATCCCACCCGTAGCTATTTCAGTAAAAGTGTAGTCGGGAGAAAGGAGGGGGGGGGGGGGGGATAGTCGTGTGTCGCAAATCCTCTCCACTCCCCCCGTAGAAATAGTGCGGTGCGTCCCCGTGACACGGTCACTGACCCCCCCTTCCAATGGTGCAAGGAATCCAATAGGGGGTGCCCTTTATCCAAATCCCACTTCCTCCAAGCCCTATTCGTATAAAATAAAATAAAATTCACTTTACCACCACCGAGCTCCCGTAGCTCTTTTGTCAGAAGCTCCATGGCCGTCACGAACTAGAGGTCGACACGAACGCGGATCGTCGTCGTCGTCGTCATCGTCGTCACGTGAGACGTTGCTAGCAGCAGCCAAATAGTCGAAAACGCGCGACTTTGATTCTAAATGTGGAGGGGGGGGGGGAACTCCACGCGAACAGAAACACGCAAACTACAAATGTAACAGCAGTGTCAGGGGTCGGGATCGAACCTACGACACCTCCTGTAGACCAGGCGAGATAGTTAACATCTCCTAGCCACCGTCATGATGATGATGGTAGAGCGACGCAAACTACAAATGTAACAGCAGGCGTCAGAGGTCGGGATCGAACCCACGACAACTCCGGTAGACCAGGCGAGGTAGTTAACATCTCCTAGCCACCGTTATGATGAGAGAGAGCCACGCAAACTACAAATATAACAGCAGTGTCAGGGGTGGGGATCGAACCCACGAAAACCTCCTGTAGACCAGGCGAGGTAGTTAACATCTCCTCGCCACCGCTACCCCTCCTGTTTGAAACTGCGCCTGCACGCGATTATGGCTCCGATCGTCGGTGCAGCAGCAGTTGTAAGAGTGCACCAGTGTGGGGGGGGGGGGGAGGTGATGTTTGGGGGGGGGGGGCGATGTCACGGAGGGGGCTTCAGATGAAAGGCAGCGGCGGTGGTTTACTCGGTGTGGTGCACAGGCGGCTCTGGGTGACCTATTACGAATGAAGCATCAGACTGTTGTTCAAGTGTGTGTCTGCCTGTGTGTGTGTCTGTGTGTGTGTGCCTGTGTGTATCTGCCTGTGTGTATGTCTGCCTGTGTGTGTCTGCCTGTGTGAATTACAGGTGCTCGCCAACAGCACTTGCCCCAACAGTCTGTTGAAGGCTATACGGGAGATCTTTGTTTTTGTGTGAGTTATAATTGTATGTGGGTGGGGGGTGGGGGGAGAGAGCGGTGGTGCAGCGGTTATCCCGCCGCGCTACGAACCCGGCGACCCGAGTTCGATTCCCGCTCACGGTCAACACCCAGTGACGATTATCTGAACCGGTCCTGGGCCGCCCCTAGGTCGACTCGACCTTAAATAAATAACTTGTGCGGTGAGTACCTGGTGCGGTGTGCAGTAAACATCGCCACTGGGGAGACAAAGGCGGCCGGGCAAGGTGCTGGCCACCCACCCCCTCGTGCGCCGTTCTGGCCTTCATAGGTGCTCGCGAACAGCACTTGCTCCTGACAGTCTGTTCAGGCTATACGGGTGATCTTTGTCTTTGTTATAATTGTATATAAATGGCAATATGACTTTATACACCCCTGTCCCTCTGTGTGGTGTGTGTGCAACAAAGAACAGTGGCAACATGGAATACTTGATTTGGCACGGAGTGAGCGTGTGGCACGCGCCTGCCTCGCGAATCGCTTCTTTGCAATCGAAGACGCAGAGCGATTTATATTCACGGCGAAATACAATGACGCAGGTAATGGTAATAGTGCAGTTGCGTATGTACGTGTTTTTTTTTAACAAATGGGGGAGCGGTAGTGTAGCGGCTAGCGCGCTGCGCTACGAACCCGGCGGATCCCGAGTTCGATTCCCGCTCACGGCCAACACCGGCGAACCAGTGACGATTGTTATCTGCACCGGTCCTGGTGTCACCCCCTAGGTCGACTCAGGCTCAAATAAGTACCCGGTGCGGTGTGAAGTAAACATCGCCACTGGAGAGAGAGAGGGAGGGAGAGACAAAGGCGGTTCGGGCGTGGTGCTGGCCACCCACCCACCCTCCCTCCCTCGTGTGTCCTGCCGGCCTTCGTAGTCGGTGCTACTACTCGCGAACAGCGCTTGCAGGTTACACGAGGGAGGTCTTTTGTCGCGAGAACAAGGCTGCATCTGCAAGCACACGTGGCACGCCCTGCGTCGTGGATGATTGGGCCAGCCGAGGTGACATGGAGGGGGGTGGTGGCGGTCATTCAGTCCGCGCGGTGATTGAGGTCTGCCTGGCTGAGGTGACCCCGTGCTGTCAGATGCAGGGAGCGCTTGCCTTAGGCGTGTGTGCGTGTGTGTTGTGGGGGTTTGTGCGTGTTTCTGTCGGTTACGGGTGTGTGTGTTTTGTGGGCGTGTAGTGTGTGTAGTGTGTGTGTGTCGGTTATGGGTTTGGGGTGTGTGTGTATAGAGCAGTGGTGCTTAACTTCTACTGCAGCCTTGCACCCCATTGATTCTCAATCGTTAAACATTTATAATGTCCATGAACACAGAGGGTTTGATGAAACAACGTAAGCTGTTTCACATGTGCCCGTGCTCAATATGTGTTTCGACGATTTCCCTTCTAACAAAAATCCGGCCACGTGTCGCACCCCCAGAAAGGACATCGTGCATCTCCAGGGGGTGCGTGATGCAACCCAGGTTAAAAAGAACCACTGCTGTAGACTGTGTCTTGTGTGTGTGTGACTGTGCGTGCAACTCGGGTTAAGAAGAACCACTGCTGTATACTGTGTCTTGTGTGTGTGTGACTGTGCGTGCAACTCGGGTTAAGAAGAACCACTGCTGTAGACTGTGTCTTGTGTGTGTGTGACTGTGCGTGCAACTCGGGTTAAGAAGAACCACTGCTGTAGACTGTGTCTTGTGTGTGTGTGACTGTGCGTGCAACTCGGGTTAAGAAGAACCACTGCTGTAGACTGTGTCTTGTGTGTGTGTGACTGTGCGTGCAACTCGGGTTAAGAAGAACCACTGCTGTAGACTGTGTCTTGTGTGTGTGTGACTGTGCGTGCAACTCGGGTTAAGAAGAACCACTGCTGTAGACTGTGTCTTGTGTGTGTGTGACTGTGCGTGCAACTCGGGTTAAGAAGAACCACTGCTTTAGTCTGTTGTTTCGCACCGTACGTAGCCAACCCAATGGTTCTGTGTGTTATGGGTGTGTGCACTGTGTGTCCATGTCGTGAACCGATCATGGGCCTCCCCCAGATCGACTCAACCCTAATTGAGTACCTGGTGCGGTGTGTAAACATCGCCCCTGGGGAGACAAAGGCGGCCGGGGCGTGGTGCTGGCCACCCCCCCCCCCTCGTGTGCCGTGCCGGCCTTCATAGGTGCTCGCTCACGACGCTTGCCCCAAAAGTCTGTGTCGGCTACACGGGGATCTTTGTCTTTGTATGTAGCAAGCGTGTGCGTGTGTGTGTACTGGGTGTTGTGAATGTGCGTGTGTGAGTCGGAGACGAGTGTACGCATTTTGTTGACTGGTACGCGTTATCACACAGTGTACATGTGTGTGCACGTGTGTCAGAAGTGAGTGTGTGCATAGCGAGCGGATCGGTTGTCCGTGCTGCGTGCCGTGTGTAAATGCGAGTTGGGGTGTGGGGGGTTGGAGGTTTGGCAAGAGGGGGGGGTGGTGGGGTGCAGGACATCTTGAACACAAACCACGTGGTGTGGCACCAAGACCACCACCTCAATGTGTTCGTCTGCTCGGCACTGACGAGGGCCGTGCCGGGGCAGGATGTCTGTGTGTGTCTGTGTGTTTCTGTTGGTGTCTGTGTGTGTCTGTGGGTGTCTTTGAGTGTCTGTGTGTGTCTGTTGGTGTCTGTGTGTGTCTGTCGGTGTCTGTGTGTGTCTGTGGGTGTCTGTGTGTGTCTGTGGGTGTCTGTGGGTGTCTGTTTGTGTCTGTGGGTGTCTGTGTGTGTCTGTGGGTGTCTGTGTGTGTCTGTGTGTGTCTGTGTGTGTCTGTGGGTGTCAGTGTGTGTCTGTGTGTGTCTGTGGGTGTCTGTGGGTGTCTGTGCGTGTCTGTGTGTGTCTGTGTGTGTCTGTGGGTGTCAGTGTGTGTCTGTGGGTGTCTGTGGGTGTCTGTGTGTGTCTGTGGGTGTCTGTGTGTGTCTGTGGGTGTCTGTGTGTGTCTGTGTGTGTCTGTGGGTGTCTGTGGGTGTCTGTGACCCGAGTTCGATTCCAGCTCACGGCCAGCACCAGTGACAATTATTTTAACCGGTCGTGGGCCTCCCCCAGGGAGACTCAACCTCAAATGAGTACCCGGTGCGGTGTGTAAACATCGCCACTGGGGAGGCAAAGGCAGTGGGGCGTGGTGGTCACCCACCCTCCCCTCGTGTACCGTTCCGACCTTCATAGGTGCTCGCAAACAGCACTTGCCCCAACATTCTGTTAAGGCTACACGGGGCATACTTGTCTTTGTGTGTCTGTGGGGAAACAGTGCCGGCCTTCACAGGGTGCTACTCGCTAACAGCGCTCGCCCCCAACAGTCTGTTCAGCCTACACAGGGGGACGTTTGTGTGCGTGTGTGTTCGCGTTGAGCCTGTCGGAATCGCGGCTCTTTGGTTTACACGTCCGGGTTTTTTGACAAGAACCCTCGGCTGCGTTCATCTCGCGTGCTCAGTGGTGCTGGGGCTGTCGGTGTGTGTCGGTGTATGTGTGTGTGGCGAGCGGTGGTGCAGCGGTTAGCGCTGCGCTACGAACACGGCCGCAGCTTCCCGAGTTCGATTCCCGCTCACGGCCCACCAACACCGGTGACGATTATCCGAACCGGTCCTGGGCCTCCCCCTAGGTCGACTCAGCCTCAATTGAGTTGCTGGTGAGGTGTGTAAACATTGCCGCTGGGGAGACAAAGGCGGCCGGGCTTGGCGTTGGCTACCCACCCCCTCGTGCCGGCTTTCATATGTGCTCGCTAACAGCACTTTCCCCAAAAGTCTGTGTTGAGGCTATTCGGTGGATCTTTGTCTTTTGTGTGGAGCTGTGAGTGTGGAGCTGTGAGTGAGTGTGTGTGTCGTTTTTTTTATGGCGAAGCTTTTCGACACGATTTGGAAACGACGATCGGTTTTGCTCTACAAAAAAATTAATAAACTGGGGAGTGGTTTCCTCTGTTGCACACGACTGAGCGAGTCCACGTTCTGTATCGAGCCGCGCGTGAACGCCTCGGAGCGGCGCTGGTGGCAGCGGCGAGCGAGTTCGAGACGACATCGACGCAACGGGCTCTTTGTCTTGTGTTCGGCGGCACGCGGATCAGTCGCAGATCGGCTGACGCGCTCTCGCAATGCGCCACATCGACCACCCGGTCAAGTCAGGGGTTGTCTAAGCCGCCCGCTCGCACCTCAGAGCGCGGAACGGGTTGCGTTGAGCTCTGCGGGAGAGAGACGGAGGGAGGAGAGAGATGGAACGGCAAACTCGAAGCTTCACGACAACAAGCACGGCTCCACGCCGTGGGTCAACAACACTGGGCGACGTTTCGGGCAATGTACCTGCTCCTTTGTGTTGCGTTAGTTTGTCCTTCGCTGAGCACGTTTCGCCACGTACGGTGCGAAAGAAGTTCAACGGACGTCCCACACGTGACCCCCTCCCGCGGCACCACTCGCAGGCGGATTGCGCCCTTCCACGCGGCTCGCGAGACGCGGCCCCCGTTGCGCGCGAGGCCCTTACTCAAGAGGATTTTGATTTCGTTCGCTGCGTCTCGAGCGAGTCCCGCGGCGTCCCTGCACACGCAAAGGTGAAGGGGCCCCCCAAGTGTATAGCCTTTACGGATTGTTGGGGCAAGTGCTGTTGGCGAGCAGCAACCGATGAAGGCCGTGGAAGGAACAACAAACTGCCCGCGTGCTGTGGCTCACACCACGCCCGGCCGCCTTTTTACTCTCGAACGGCGAATGTTTGTTACGCACAGCACGAGCGAGGCACTCGTTTGTGGCTGAGTCGATCTAGGGGATGCCCGGCACCGGTTGAGATAATTATCGTTCACTCGCTAGGGTTCGTAACTCATTGCGCTAACCGCTGCGCCACCGCTCCCCCACACACCACGCGTCATGCGCGCGTGTACACACGAACACGCTCGCCTCTGTGCAGCTCTCTCTGCGTGCTACGCAGAAGGCTCATTGCCCGAAACGTCGCCTCGCGTTATATTCTTGTCCCCTGTGAACACCACAGTGTCATTGACGATTGTGCTGATTATAAGACGCGCCGGAAAGTAACAACAACAACAACAGCAGCTCACCACGTTCGTCAAGGACTCTGCGCGGCCATAAATGTATATGTGGAGGCGACGTTTCGTGCGATGGGCCTCATTCATTGCACGTTGTCAATGAGACAACACAAACCTGGTCACGCACACGCACAGCTACCGGATTATAGGACGCACTCCAAACTGGTTGTTGTTGTTGTTACTTTAAATTGTATGGGGAGGGAGAGACTGCGCGTCTTTGACTCCGGAGAATGGAGTATTTTTTTTGTATAATTAAATCGCATACTGTACTACTATTATTACTACTATAGCTGGCCCTGCATTAAAGCACATCTCTTATAAGCACAGTTCCCATCGAAGCAACGCACGCTTACATCACACGGATGGGAGAAAGGCAAAGGTCTCGCTCGTGATGTAAGCAAACCACTTCGGATATAAGCACACGCAGGCCTTGCTCCCAATGGGTGTGCCAATATCCAGTACGTACAGTATCATCATCATCACCACCACCATCGTCATTAATGTAAGAGGCGTTATGTGTATGCATGCTGCGTACATTAAACCGTATCGACAGCATGAGGACATGATGTATTGTGGAACGCTCGACGGCTACACATCAACACACGGTTACACCGTGCACACACACACACACTGCATATGCGTGTAACGATATGTGAACCATCATAGAGGGGTTTTTTTTGGGGGGGGGGGTAGATCGCGTCAATATAAATGTGTCGTTAAACCCGCCACCACCCGACACAGCCAATTCGTAAGGTTCGTCACGTAAACAGAACGTGGCCAAATCGTTCCCATCCAACACACAAGCGGTGTGCTGAACTAGTAACGAATTGGCACGTTCTGTTTACGTGTCGAACCCTTACTAGTTTGCCGTGTCGGGTGGTGGCGGGTTTAACGACGCATTTATATTTACGCGATCTAACCCAAAACCACCTCTATCATGGATGAAATTGGTCGCGAGAGCCTACGTGTTAAACTCATAACCGTTCATATATATACATACAAAAAACACAAATACAAAGATCCCCTGCGTAGCCTTCAACAAGCTGCTGGGGCAAGTGCTGTTAGCGAGCCACCTATGAAGGCCGGCACGGCACACGAGGGGGTAGGTGGCCAACACCAAACACGGCCGCCTTTGTCTCCCCAGTGTTGATGTTTAGACACCCCGCAAAAGGCGCTTATTTAAGGATGAGTCGACATAGGGGAGGCCCAAGACCGGTTGAAATATTCACCGTTGCTATTGTTCGTGACCAGGATTCGAACTCTGACCCCAGGGGTTCGTAGCTAAGCGTGCTAACCACTGCACTACCGCTCCCCACATATATACATACATGCAAAAAAGACAAAGTCCCCCGTATAGCCCTAACATAGGGTAGGGGCAAGTGCTGTTATCGAGTAGCACCTATGCAGGCCGGCAGGGCACACGAGGGGGTGGGTGGGCAACACCAATCCCCGGCCGCCTTTGTCTCCCCAGTGGCGATGTTTACTGCACACCACATCAGGTATACTCACATATATACATACATATACAGCATGTGCATTCGTGTCTGTGTGTGCAATGATTACGTTCAACCGGGTTCAGTCCGAGTGTGCGATCCGGAATATATTTCGGCACCCGGCGCATCACATCCCGAATGCCTCCACCTTCAGCCTCGCTCATCAAACGCTCGACTCCGATCGACCGGCGAATCGCAAACGAACGCGGTGGAGTTCACGGATGCCTGGTGTGTGAGTGCGTGAGGAGCGGTGGCGCAGCGGTTAGCGCGCTGCGCTACGAACCTGGTGAGAGACCCCGGTTCGATAGCCGCTCGCGGCCACCCAACACCCAGTGACGATTATCCGAACCGGTGCTGGGCCTCCCCCTAGGTCGACTCAGCCTCAAATGAGCGCCTGGTGCGGTGTGTAGTCAACATCGCCACTAAGGAAGACAAAGGCGGTCCCGCGTGGTTGCTGGCCATACAACCCCCTCGTGTTCTGTGTCGGACAACAGCACTTGCCCCAACAGTCTATTAAAGGCTATACGGGGGCTATTTGTCTCTTGTAGGTGTACGCATGTACGTGTGTTATGTTTTTTTTTGTACGCCTTAATATAAACAACTTTAACGAGCTCTGTTAGCGAGCTCCTATTAAGGAGCATTACAGATGCATGGATGATGAGCGTTACGGGAAGTACGAATCATTGCATATACAGTGCATGCCTATAAACCAACGTCAACGTGAACTCCGGTCATCATCGCAACGGCGGCTTTTGGCTCAACCATCGGGAAAAAGACGGCGGTGGTCACCGCATCGCGCGGCGCTTTCAGATGCGCTTCTGCGGCCGTCTGGAACGCTCTTTCCTTCCGACACTGGGAAGCCGCTGGGAGCTATGCACTTTTAAATACTCTACATTGAAAACTCATTTCTTTAGAACCGCCTTTTGTGTTTAGTTAGTTGTCCTTCCCCCCGCACCTTCGATTAGCACGGTTGGCTACGTACGGCGCGAAAGAAGTTCAACAAACGCACATATGTCAGGGATGACTTTCGGGTGGAAACGTTTCGGATTTCCGGATCATTTGCACGACTACTTATAAATGTAACGTGCCTTCCGTGCTGACAAATCAACGACACCCGCTGCCTCGTGACAGTCGCTTGGGTGGTTAGTTCCACAGCAGACTCTTGAGAGGAGGCCTTCATCCAGCAGTGGATTGACAAAGGTGCTGTGATAACGATCACACGCATAGCCGTGCAGATTACATATATACCCGGTGGCCCAGACGTCTGGACACATCGTGTTATTTCTATTATTTTAACTTTCGATGTAAAGCATTTTAATAGTATATTTTTCAAAAGATTTTTGTTATCTATTTTCTTTATTCATATTCATGTTTTTATTTCTCCCCTTGGGGGTCACCTTAAATCGGTCGTTTACAAACCTCGACCGAGAACCTCCGAGTTGATTGAGAGAAAACATCATTGATGAATGCTCAGAGATTACTCCCGAAATTTTTAATAAATAAAGTCCTTAATTCATTTTAAAAAAATGCATGCATCGTGCATGAATGTTACTGGAAGTCAGTTTGAACATTTAAAAAAGTAAATTAAGTAGCCCCGCGTGATTTGTTTAACACGTAGACTCATGTGATTTGTTAAAATAAATATAATAACTCTCCATGTCCTGAGTCTTGGGTCAACCCTGCACAATCCAGAGGGTGCAGAGTCTTCTTTATCACGGACTAATCACGTACTAATCAGGGATAAATCACGGGCAATCACAGATAATTGATAACATAATCACGGACTAATCAAGCACAATCCCGGATTATTCATGGACAATCACAGATAATCACTGACAAATCACGGAAAAATCACAGATAATCATCGACAATCACAGATAATCATCGACAATCACAGATAATCACGGACAAATCACGGACAGTCACAGACAATCACAGACAACCACAGATAATCACTGACAATCATCACGGCTGTCAGGCCTCCTCCAACACAACCACTGGGACAATGGGCAACGTAAGAGAGGGAGAGAGAGGCGGACGCGTTTCACCATCACAGGGGCTCATCCGCAAACCACCACTCCAGCAGAGTTGAGCGAACATAATACATTTATTAAAATAAATTACATTTATAAAGTGGCGCCTATCATCCGTAGATCCCACCAATGCGCCACCGTGCAAGGAAAGCAGGAAATCAACAGATCCTGCAGGGTAAACGGCCAGGATAAAGAGGTGAGTGCTAAAGGACAGAATTACATGTCTCCAAATGATTGACTCATTGGCAAAGGCTGTTGCAAAGTTTGGGAGCTGCGCAGTTGGCAACAGCTCGATCATTCATCCACCCACCACCCACCCACTCACTCATCCACCCACCACCCACTCAACCACCCACCCACCCACTCAACCACCCACCCACTCACCCACCCACTCACCCACTCACACACCCACCCACTCAACCACCCACCCACTCACCCACCCACCCACCCACTCACCCACCCACTCACCCACTCAACTCACCCACCCACTCACCCACCCACTCACCCACCCACTCACTCACTCACTCACCCACCCACTCACCCACTCACCCACCCACTCACTCACTCACTCACCCACCAACTCACACACCCACGGACCGACTTATCCATCCACCGACTGAAATCTGTCGTGTGCGGCAGTGAACAGAGGTCAGTGGAAACGCAGTCACGTGGAGATGTCAAACATAATGACACAAACACACGCCACAAGTACACAATGTCAGTGACACAACACAAGTACACAGTCATAGGGACACAAACGCAAGTACACAAACACACTGACACAAACACACTTACACAGATACAAACAAAATGACACAAACACATTGACGCAAATACACTTGCATAAACACATTGACACGAACACACTTACACACACAATGAAACAGACACAATGACACAAACACATTGACACAAATGCAATGACACAGACACACTAACACAGACACAATTACACGTAAAGGACAACGACACAGACACAATGACACAACACAATAACACAGACGCAATGACACAGACACAATTGCAGTCACAATGAAACAAGCACAATTACATACACACAACGACACAATCACAATGTCGCAATCACAACGGCACAAACACAATGACACAAACACAGCGACACGCAATTCGTGCATCCTGCAATGATTCACTTCAGCCAGAAGAGTTCGGGACGCTGTTTCAGTGATTCATTTGTCCACGCCAGATCCACTTCGCCTTATTTTGTTTTTACATATTTATGTGTGTATATTGATAAACCCGTTCGTCAGATTATATAAATGTGGGTTGCAATGATTTAGGGTTATTGATAGGCGTACATTGCCTGCTAGTGATAGTGCCTTAAGCCGATAATCGCTTGTACAAGCCAGCCGTAGCAGCGTTCCGGCAAATATAATTATTGAGATGCTTATCCCCTAGATTTGAAGCGTTCGTGACTGCAAAGATTCATACTCTTAGTTTTTTCGGTAAAATCACGAAGGTAAAAAATGAAATAAAAATTAATAAGAATAAAATAATAATCCGAAACGTCGTGATTTTTATTATTTTATTTTTATTATTTTTATTTCATTTTTTACCTACGTGACTTTACCGAAAAAACTTAGAGTATGCTTATCGCCTTCCATTTAGTCGTTTTTGTTTGTATATGCAGAGAGCTGTTGAACGAATTACCTGCTGCTTCTGCTGCGTTGGCAGTGGTCACAGGCGCAAGCCATCACGAAGCTCCACACATGCGGCAATAACGCCGTGGCCTTGAAACGACGTTTCGGGCAATGGCCCTCCTGCAGAGCAGGTGTAAATCTTACCCTACTAATTTAAATCTATGAATCGGCGATATTTCGCATGCTATATGTCGCATTTTATAAGTAGTTTACTTTTCCAGTTCCCAGGGATGTTATTATTGACGGATGTGTGAAGTTTGTGTTGTTGTTATTAAGTGTGCTTGTGCACCAGTGCCAACGCAGCAGTAGCAGTTGATAATTCGTTTCTTACATACAAAAAAAACGAATTTTTGTTATTTTTAGTTTACCAGGTAAGGCCCCACTGAACTATGTAGCGCTTTTTCAGAAGCGATCTGGCTATCATGAAACATAGCTGAACGAACGTGCCTCATCATCATCATCATCACCAGGTGGAAATGTAGAACAGCCAGTGCACTTTCTAAACGCGCGACGTTGATTCTAAATGTGGAGGGGGAAACCGGAGGACCCGGAGAAAAATCAACGCGACCACGGGGGGAGAGAGCGACACGCAAACTCCAAATATACAGCAGCAGCAGGCGTCAGGGTCGGGATCGAACCCACGCCCTCCTGTGTATACCAGGCGAGGTAGTCAACATCTGGCCACCGTGGAGCGGTGGCGCAGTGATTAGCGCACTGCACGATGCAGTGGTGGTGCCATCCCATCAGAACGTGGCCTTTTTGGGGGTTGGGAGAGGCCTCTGTTCTATATTTATGAACTGACGCAGTTGTGTGACATACATACATCTATAAATACGTTGACAGACTAAATGCAGTTACATTCTTTTGTTCAGAGTGACGTGAGAATTATTCTATATTTATGCACGTTGAATGTAAAGAAAACGTTACTTTGTATACATTCGTGGTTCCTGTATTTAGAACCCCTTGAGCGAGTGGGGGGGGGGGGGGGGACCCTGGACCTTGTTTGTTGTTTTTCTTCGTTTGCTCACACGCCCCGGCGCCTTCCTCTGGCTGGCACTTTGAACCCGACAAGCCGAGGTTCAATATCCGGCCACGGTCAACAAGAGTGGCGCGATCGATAACCTCGCTCTACCGTAACCGGTGTCTGCATATATCATCAGCGTGCTGTTGAAAGCACGGTCAGGCTCCATACCGCGATGACTCGTGTACGCCTTATGGGAGGCCTTCATCCAGCAGTGGGTTGACAAAGGGCTGTATTGTGTTGCATGGAAAAAACTGTATTGTATTACACAGACAAAGATCCCCCGTATAGCCTGAACAGCCTGTTGGGGCAAGTGCTGTTAAGCGAGTATGAAGGCCGGCGCAGAACAAAAGCAAAGACAAAGATACCCCGTATAGCCTGTAACAGACTGTTGGGGCAAGTGCTGTTAAGCGAGCACCTATGAAGGTCGACACGGCACACGAGAGGATGGGGTGGCCTACACCACGCCCGGCTGCCTTTGTCTCCCCAGTGACGATGTTTACTACACACCGCACCGGGTACTCATTTGAGGCTGAGTCGACCTTGGGGAGGCTCAGGACCGGTTCCAGATATTCGTCACCAGCGTTGGCCGTGAGCTTGGAATCGATTCGCGCTCACGGCACATACAGACACAATGCCGAATACATCTTTGGGTATAGCAGGCGACGGGCAAGTAAAGAGGGCAGTCTCTCTTGCGAGAAGCTCAGCGAGGCTCCAAATCACAACACTGTTTTACAAGAAAATAAATATATAATCGGCGACGTTTCGGGCAAAGGTCCGAGGGCGTTGTTGCTCGTTTTGTTCTAAACTGACTGCCAGCGACGAGGCAGCGGCAGCGGCGGCAGCATCACGAAATATAATTTGCAAGAACTGGCGATTGGGGAAAAATTCAAGTACGGCCACTGACAACAGGAACACGGCGATGGAAACTTCGCGTCACTCCTCCGATACGTAAAAAGAAAAGAAATAAAGCAGCTACGTGAATTGCAGGGACAGCATTGAGCATCCACGCATGAGCCCATGTTGTGATCCCATATCAACTAACTAAAAACTTAACTATTGTTGTTGTTGTTGTTTTACCAGGGAAGGCCCACTGAGATTAATAGCGACCCGCACATCACACATGATCGCTCAACGAAAGTGGCTTATCACGTGCGAATTTCTAGCAGACAAATACTCTAAATGCAAGTTGATTATAAATGTGGAAGGAAAACCCGGAGGACCCGGGTAAAAAAATCCACGCCACCACGGGGAGAGAGAGAGAGGGAGAGACACGCAAACTCCAAATATACAGCAGCAGGCGTGAGGGTCGAGGATCGAACCTACGACACCTCCTGCATGTATATCAGGCGAGGTATAGTTAACACACGCAGGCAGGAGCGAGTTCACTCGTGAGATCAAACTGAAGCGACTGTGCCCGCCACGGGGCCTGTGTTTCCATAGGCACGGCTCATGTGAACGATTCATCACACCTCGCTATCAACTCCACGTGGAGGCCGCGTGCAGCGCATACAACGGACCAGATGCGCTAAATGCGTCTAAACTCGCAACAGACCGAGTCATTTCCAGGCGTCTGCTGGCATTTTGGATGCACAGACACTCGACAATGCGGAGTCGCGGGCGAGGTGGAGCGGTGGCAGGCAGTCAGTGCTCCGGATAACCTGAGTTCGATTCGGTGCCACGCGCTAAAATGTCGGTTGGACGGAGTGACTTCTGAAACGCTTTGTTGATGCGTGCCACCGACACGCATCAACATCACGGGACTGACCCAACGCAGTGCCGGATGATCCTAGCAGCAAAAAGTAGCTACTATGTAGTGGCTACGGGCCCCGCACTTTCAAGGGCCCCCGCGCTAAATGCTTTCAAGCCATAGTACTGTAGTAATAGAGCAAGTGCAGAATCACTGAACCGGAATTGATAGCTTGAAAGCGTTTAGCGCGGGGCCCTTGAAAGTGCGGGGCCCGTAGCTACTACATATGCAGCTACTTTTGCTACTAAGGTAATCCGGCACCGATGCTCGTGGATTAAACCATCGTTTGATTTATACGGAGAGCCACTAAATTGATTTCTCCTTACGTAAAGGTTCGTGTAAAGCAGGTTTGGGTTACTTTTTGTAGACGATTTAATTGAACATTCTCGCCAAATGTGTGGACTTATAGCAACCTGATTATTATGAGTGTGCTAATTGTACCGTTTAAAGTTGTTAGAGAATTATAAAATGGAGGGCTACGAGGGTGAGATGTTAACTACTTCGCCCGGTCTACAGGAGGTCGTGGGTTCGATCCCGACCCTGATGCGTGCTGTATATTTGTAGTTTGCGTGTCTATCTCTCTCTCCGTGGTCGCGTGCATTGTTATCCGGGTCCTCCGGTTTTTACCAACACATTTAAAAACATGCGTTTCGATTACTTGGCCACGATACATTTCCACGTGATAATCCACTTCGTTGAGCTATCGTTTGTGGCCAGGTCGCTTCTGAAAAACAGCTGTACAGCCCAGCGGGCCTTACCTGGTAAAATAAAAACAATTCGTTTATAGTTTCGTTTACAGCTTATTAATGATATATATACGCGCCTTCATTTTTAATGAAGCAAGGGTTTGTTTGATTGATAGAACGCAGCTGGTGCAGTGAAACGACTACCTGACCCTGACAACACTCCATGCTTTGTCGCGCGCGCCGGACATCTGTGTTAAAGAGCTTCATAGCTCATCGGATTCCGCCAGTATGAATACTTATTCTGCGTTGTAGGTCGGATGTGGCCGCCGTCGTGTCGAGCTGTACCGCAGAGGCTGCATGTTGCGTTAGTCGAGAAAGGGGGGAGGGGGTTGCGAATGGCCACGGCGCATCACACGGCTGACACCAACACGCAGCAAGCGGAGCGTGGGACGTGAGATCTGTTCAACATTGCAGCGGTGCTCGTTAGTGACACTTGCAACCGTCAAGTTAAAATGCCGCAGGAAGTTTGTGTGCGCGTGTGCGTGTGTGTGTATTTGAGGCCGAGTCGAGCTAGGGGAGGCCCAGGACCGGTTCAGATAATCGTCACCGGTGTTGGCCGTGAGCGGGAATTGAACCCGGTTCATAGCGCAGCGTAGCGCTCACCGCTACACTATCGCTCCCCAGCCTCAAATGAGTAGCTGGTGCAGTGTGTAAACATCGCCACTGGGGAGACAAAGGCGGCCGGGCGTGGTGCTGGCCACCCGCCCCTTCGTGTGCCGTGCCGGCCTTCATAGGTGCTCGCTAACAGCACTTTCCCCTAAAATATCTTAAGGCTACACGGGGGATCTTTTTCTTTGTGGATTCTCTCTCACGGCCAATACCAGTGACGATTATCTGAACCGGTCCTGGGTTTCCCCCAGGTCGACTCAGCCTCAAATGAGTACCTGGTGCAGGTACTCAAATGAGTACCTGGTGCAGGTACTCATTTGGGGAGACAAAGGCGGCCTGGCGTGGCGCTGGTCACCTACCCCTTCGTGTTCCGTGGCGGCCTTCATCGGTACTACTCGCTGACAGCACTTGTCCCCACAGTCTGTTCAGGCAATCCGGGGGATCTTTGCTTTTTTTCTTGTGTGAATGCAGCTGGGGAGCCGCGACGTACTGCATGTGTTTAAAACATCGACACTGGAGAGACAAAGGCGGCTGGAAGTGAGTTGTACCACACCACCCGGTCGTGCCGTGTCCCATCAAGGCCTGAATATCTAACATTGATTTTAAGCTTTCGTGACTGCAGGAATCCATACTCTTTGGTTCTTTCGGCAAAGTCACGTGGTTAGAAATAAAATAAAACAAATCACGACGTTTCGATAGCTCCTTCCTTTGCCTGATGACGGCCGCTTGTGTTGCGATCGAAACGTCGTGATTTATTTAATTTTATAACTACGAAGAACCAAAGAGCCTAAATATCTGCCCGGTAACCACGCGTTCCTCAACAGTCTACAGACAAGGCTAGACAGGGGGATCTTTATCTTTGCGCGAACGTTGAACTTTTTTTGCGCCGTACATAGCCAACCGTGCTCACCGGAGGTGCGTTGGTGTCGTGTGTAAATTTCAGCGATGGGGAGACAAAGGCGGCCGGTGTGGTGCCGGCCTTAATCGATGCTTGCTAGCAGCACTTGCCCCAACAGCCCAATAATTGATTCAGAAATACATATATATATATTTTAAACCAAAGTACTGGGATATGTACAATATATCAAGCACACGTTGAGTGCTAATTGTGTTAACTAGAGCTTAGGGTCGTTAATAGTACACGCTAATGTGACAATCGCATTTGCTGATGTTGCTTACAAACGTAGAAACAAATATGCGTTGCTTTGGTCATGATGCGTATGCTATTACGCTTCAAAATAATGGCAATAATTAACCCACAAATTAATGATCATGAATTGTAAATTCTTTAGACCCGGGCGACTTGTGTGTTGCGTCTGCACGAGAATTACAAGCTCAGCCCGACTGCGAATCGAGTTATGGAATTATCACTGCAGTCCTGTACAGAGGGTTACCACTGCCAGTATAGTACAGCACCTTTGTTAATCCACTGCTGGATGAAGGCCTTACTCGCATGTATGTTGCACTTCTTTCGCACCGTACATAGCCAACCATACTTCACCACGCTGGTCCTCACGGTGGCAATATGTCATCTCCATTTCCTGGTATGCAGGAGGCCGTGGGCTCGATCCCGACCCTGACGCCTGCTGTATTTTGTAGTTTTCGTGTCTCTCTCTCTCTCCCCGTGGTCGCGTGGATTTTTCTCCAGGTCCTCCGTTTTTTTCCTCCTCCACGTTTAGAAACACGCGTTTAGAGTGTTCGGCTGCCACTACAAATTTCCACACGATAAGCCAATTCGTTGAGCTATCATTTGTGATAGCCAGGTCACTTCTGAAAGCAAGCTATATTGCTCAGTGGGCTTTACCTTGTAAAGTTAAAATAGTTATCGTTAATTATTGTGTATGTATGTAGCAAAAGACCCCCGTTTAGAAAGGGTGCATATTAAACGCGTGTTCTTATGATAAAGCAGGTGACGTGATGATGTGTATTACAAAGATGACAATAATATAAACACCTATCACCGTGGTGTGTGTACAATTGCCTAGAATAACTCCGCAATTCAATTTCATGGGTCATTTTGACCTTGTAAAAATATAGCATAACTCCCATCATGAACTATTTTTTTCAATTACTGTAGTTAAAATTTTAGAGTGAGATATGTTTTAAAAAAATATATAAATGGTTATTCCCACTCGGTGGTACACACACAAGAGTACAATTCATAATCGTTACGATCTGCCGAAGCAGATTTGCTCTACCAACGTAAAAACTCATTGTGTTGGTGATGCTGCTATTGCGTTGGCAGTGGTGCACAAGTACAATTAATAATAAATACGTAACAACTCAATAATAACACTATGTGTGTGACCTTAAAAGGAAAAATATATATAAATAGGCTACGTTTCAGGCGATGGATCTTCTTTACGGAAAATACATAGAGAGATTAGAGAGAGATATGGATAATAAGAGTTGGAGGCTGCACTTTTACAAACATGGGGCCCGATAAGAATTACACTTTAAAAATGTGTTCTGTTAAAAAATATATATGATGACAAACTGGTATGTGAACTATTCACTATTCATTGATACGTCAATAAAAAAAACTTATAATCAGAAAATATATTTTAAAAATGTAATTCTCATGAAGCCAACGGTGTACAATGTAAATACATTTCAGGCAGGCTTTGCCTGGAATGCTTCAGTAACCGCGTGAAGCCGGGTTATTCAGAGGCGCTTTATAAATGTAAAATAAGAAAATAATTCAAGCACTTTGCCCAGAATTTCCCTTCGCGAAACATAAAATGGCGACCGTGACGTCACATCCGCCCACTCAAACGTCGTCGTCCGCGTTAGACAGAGGCGGCAGCTAGTGTGACGTTAACGTTTGCAGTATATTTTTTTGCATAGAGTGTTTATTATGTATTATTTCCTTAATATATTGTTACCTATTACAAATATTGTGTTTATATGTGATGACGGACGCTTGTGTTGCGCCCGAAACGTCGTGATTTAATTTATTTTATTTTATACCTACGTGACTTTACCGAAAGAACCAAAGAGTATGGATCCCTGCAGGCACGAAATCTTCAATTCTAGGATGTGTAATGTTGTTATTTAAACGTTTAAATGTTATGCTGTATTGTATACATGCGATGTAGCATATTGTGAGTGACTGAGGTTAAACTTCCAGAGGGATAGAAAGATGAACGTTTTTCTACACGAAGCCTAAATAACCCTTATGATTATAAATATTTAGAAAACTAATTTTAATAGGTGGACTATTTTTTTATTCTCTGGCACTTCCATAAGAGATAGAAGACTGCAAATTTTACCTTGATTAAGTCGAATTAATAATTTTACTGTAAATATCCCGACATGTAACTGTAAATGTTGCACCCCCCAACATTTAATAGATTAAAATGTGAAATATGTGACGTATGACACTTGCAAAAATAGCTATCAATGTAATATATTGCCGAGGTAGTGTTTAAACAATGCTTATGATCATTAATATGCTTAAAGTGTTATTCGGAATCAGTGTCTTTGTTTATCCTGGCGGAATGTGATAAGCTACGAATTTATTGTCCAGTCGGGGTACGGAGTCAGCGAGTTACATCAACAACAAGCAAACAATAAAGGATACACGCGTAAGATCGAGGGAAATTGAGCAAGTCACCACATAATAACTAGATATACATAACGCAGGAAGGTACAAAATGAAGAGTACGTACAAGCCTGCAGGTTTGTCAACATCAAATGCAAGCCTGGGCAGGACAGCAAAACAACATCAAGAACAACAACAACTATTATACATTTTGGGCCCCGTTTCATCGGAAGGCGGGCGAGGGAACATTGGAGGAGGATTACAAAGCGTACATTTAGCCTAAATAACATCCATGTACTTACTGCTTATTATCAGAAATATCCAAAATGTAATAGTACTTGTTATTGGACCTGTAAATGGTGGGTGGAGGACTAAAACTAAGACTTAGAAAGATTATATTTTTTGCATGAAGTCGTTTTGGATATATCTAACTGGAAACATAATTGAAAATGTTGAAGCCAGTTTTTTTTCTTACAGTCTGCATCAGTGTTTACGTAACCTTTAACTTTCGTTAGTTTGTGTGTCTAATTAAGTTATCCAAACATCGGGTGATCTGGTTTGGAAATGGTAAAAAAGTTGTAAGTGCAGAGGTTACATTTATTTTCAAAGGTGGGTTGCTGCAAACTCGCTAATTTGAAACTATAAATAGAGCAGATTTAATTTGTCTGTACGATATATGTATGTTGAACTTCTTTCGTACCGTACGTAGCCAACCGTGCGAATCGAAGGTGCGCGAAAAGGACAACAAACTAACGCAAAAAAGCAGTTCGCAAAAAGCTGAGTTTGATTGTGGACTTCAAACTCCTTTTGAAAAACGGTACCCTCAGTAAGGCGGTGGTAATATCACGAGGAAGTCATTTGTGATGTAAAGACTGAAAAAATAAATACATACTGGTTTAATGACTCATTGGAAGCTGATGACAAATGTGTATTCATCACAATTACAGAAACAATAAAATGAATAAAAATCAAGGCAAAATATCAACGTCGTTCTGAAATTTCAGTCTTATATGTTTCACTTTTACACATTTGTGTTGTGTTACACGTGATGCAATAATATTTACTGCTGAGCACATTTATGTCCCTTAATATTGCACTGACAATTGGATATATTACGGAATGTGTGAAGGCTGTTATGCTGTCATAGAGACTTCGATGGTATTGTTATGTAACCTTGATCAATGTAAAAGCACTTTTAATAAACTGTTAAGAACGCTTGTTTTTTTCTCTCAATCAATTGTGCTCCTGGGAATGTTTATTTAAAGTGAATAGTGTTTAGTAGTTTTGTATTATGGGTATACATAGCACCATTCAATTTCCATAACAATCTGTGCTAAGTTGCATTGTATATGCTGTGTCAATTAATCGTAAAAAATAGTTTGAGCCGCACTACACCCATATACAGCAACACACGTGTCAAAAACTGTACATAAAACACAACAGACAGACGTGTTTAGCTTGCATTGCACAAAACAAGCATAGTGACTTAAATTTCAGGTAAATAGCGCCTGAAATGCTTCACGCAATTCGAGGAAAGCTAAAGATTCAAGGGGGGGGGGGGGGGAGGGAGAAAAGCCTGGAATTTCAGGCCTGAAATGTGAGGTCATTTAGATGACATTTTCCATATATAAGCCTGACATTTTCAGGTAAAAAACACACACAGTCCTTGAGTTTAGAAATCTGAAAATATCCCACATTTTTATTGATGAGATGCAAACCTTGAAGAAATATTTTTTTAAATCAGAATATTTATTCATACTGGAGGAATTCGATGAGGTATAAAACTTTGTATTTCTTTCACAGATGTCCGGTTGGTAATAATTGGTGAATTCTAGGTAATTGTGTCGATTTTCTTTTTGCGAGGCATGAAAATCCAATTAGTCTTCTTAAATTTAATTTAGTCTTCTCAAATTAAATTAGTCTTCAAAAAATTATTCTAAAATTTGAATACAGTGGTACCCCGGAGATCGAACTTAACTCGTTCCAGAAGGCCATTCGAACACCGATTTGTTCGAACACCGAATTAATTTTCCCCATAAAAATTAATGTAAATGACATTAATTGGTTCCAGACACAAGACATCTCTCAATATAATGCATTTATACACGAAGTTTACAGTAATTACATGCATAAATCATACAAAAAACAAGAAACTCAATAAATAAATGCAATAAATGAATAAATACATGGAATAAATTAAACAAATTAACATGGAACTTCACTTTACCTGTAGTAAGGAGAGCTGATGGCTTGAGTGGAAGGTGGTGAGGAGGAGGAGGTGGTAAAACCTGTGTCTGGGCAAGCGTCATGCACGCTGCCCATACGCGTCTCAGCCGTACAGGTTCTTTCAAGTCGCGATTGGCCGTTAGACCTCCGAATTTCGTTCGGTTTCCGGGGCAAAAAATGTTCGGAAATATCGTTCGAACACCTATTTGTTTGAGTTCTGGTGCGTAGTCTGTTGTATTTCAGAAAAAAACATTTGCTCGATGTGTTTCAGGCATCTTCTTGGTTCTTTCGGTAAAGTCACGTAGAAGGGAAATAATAGAATAATAATAAAAAACATAATAAAATACAATTCTCAAAACACATCGAGCAAATTTTTTTTTCTGACATCGTTTTGGAGTGTAACACAAGTGCAGCCTCCAACTCGTATTATTATTCTTATTAACCATGCTTCTCTTCCCGGCCTCTCTTATCTACATGTGATATGAAGACGGACCATTGCCAGAAACGCCGCCCTATTATATATGTGTTTAGATTTGTATTTTAAGGTCACATTGTTATTGCCGAACGTGTTGAGTCTTAACTAATGTTACCGCAGCGGACGTTAAAGCCACGGCAACGGTCGTATCGGGTTGCATTATCAATGCGAGCCACATCGCAACTTAACTGCAGGCCAATAGCACTTGCTTAGATACATGGACACGATTCAGTTGCAAAATATGCATATCAGAGGTAAGCAAAAACAAAGATCATCCGTATAGCCTTGACAGACTGTTGGGGCAAGTGCTAATAGCGAGCACCTATGAAGACCGGCACGGCACACAAAGAGGTGGTTGGTCAGCACCACGCCCGGCCGCCTTTGCCTCCCCCCCTCCAGTAGCGATGTTGACACACCGCTCCATATACTAATTTGAGGCTGAGTCGACCTAGGGGGAGGCCCAGGACCGATCCGTTACAATAATTAACCCATAAATAAATCATGAATTGTAAATGTTTTAGACCCGGGCGACTTGTGTGTTGCGTCTGCACGAGAATTACAGCCCAGCCCGACTGCGAATCGGGTTAAGAAATTATCGCTGCAGTCCCGTACAGAGGGTTACCACTGCCAGTATAGTGCAGCACCTTTGGCCGTGAGCCGGAATCGAACTCGGGTCACCGGGTTCATAGTGCAGCGCGCTAACCACTACACGACAGCTCCCCACAGATGCTTGTGTTGCACCATATCACATACACACATAAGGGGCCGTCCATAAATGACGTCACGCACCTAGGGGGGGGGGGGGTCAGACATTTGTGACGATGTGTGACGAGGGGGGGGGGGGTTGAGAAATGTGACGTCACATCAAAATGCGCAACTTTAAATAAATATAGACAACACGTTCTCCTTAATTAAATATACTTTTTAATAAATGTTTTCTCCTACAACATCAGAGTGCAGCGGCACATTAAGCATGATTCATTTTCAAAATGGAAATATGGTTTGGGGGGGGGGGCAGATCTTTGTAACGTCATATTTGAGGAGGGGTCTGACTTTTTGTGACGCCGTGTGAAGTGGGGGGGGGGGGGGGTCAAAAATCGTCCAAAATCGCGTGACGTCATTTATAGACGGCCCCTAACACACACACATATATAGTGGTTCCTCGGTTTACGATGCCATCGATTAACGATATTTCGATAAATGATCCGCCTCCCGTAGGGACCGCTCATTGGTTTTTTAACGATACATTTTCGATTAACGGTATGTCTGTTTACGGTATCACGCGGACACGCCAATTTCGGCAAATCGGAGCGCTCCATTAAGTCGGACTCGGAAGACCCTCAGCCAATCAGCGACCCGCACCTTTTATGAGCGTTTTGAGAGCAACAGTTTTTAGGGTGAAAAAAGGGGTCAACTTCCAATCGTCTTGAACATGTATTTCCGATATTCGATTAACGGGGAATTTCGATTAACGACGAGTTTTCGCGGAACCAAATAATCTCGTTCACCGAGGGTGGGGTACAAGGCAGCACAGGGGTGAACGGGAAAAGCCAAGTGCACGGCGCGCGGGAGATGTACAAGGGAGGTTCAAAGCCATCGTTGACACCTTCGAGAACGAGAGAGGTGGGCAAACAAAGAGGTCGTTTAACACGGCTCGGCCGAGACGCGGCAGGAGACGGATACGAAGGTCACGTTGACACAGCGTTCGCGGGGGCAAAACTGAACCTCACTAGGTGTGCCTGGGTTCGATCCTGACCCGGACGCCTGCTGCTGTATATTTGGAGTTTGCGGTGTCTCTCTCTCTCGCTCTCTCTCTCTCCCCGTGGTCGCGTGGATTTTTCTCCGGGTCCTCCGGGTTTCCCCACCACGCCACCTCCGCGTTTAGAATCAACGTGACGCGTTTCGAGTATTTGGCCGCTATAAATGTCCACAATGATGATGATGATGGGCCACTTCGTTGAGCTGTCATTTGTGACGGCCAGGTGGCTTCTAAAAAAACCTAGCTGTGTCAACGTACCTGGTAAAGTAAAACAACAAACGTAGTTTAGTTTATATGGGGTTACACAATGAGAGAGGGCCCGTACGTGGAGGGTCAACGCTGATTTTGTAATGCGCGTAGCTGTTTTATTTCTATGTTTTATGTCTGAGGAGCGATGTGAATGACGTCAAATACGTCACGACCATAAATTAAAATTCCTATAAATATTTTCATGGAAAATTACAGTCCCGCAGCTTATATTATCATTCTATATTGTCCCGTGTTAAATTAAATTCTGATAGTCACTTTAAAGTGTTTGTAATTGCTCGCAAAGGAGTAACAGCAGTCGCAAACAGCAGTCCAGAAGGATCAACGTACCTCTGATTAGCACGGTTGACTCCGTACGGTGCGAAAGAGGGCGAACATCCATAACGTTGCTATAGACACATAACGTGCACAGATAGCTAGCATGCATGTATGTGGGCGTGTGTTATTACCATAGTGATGCGAACCAAACGCCATCGTTTCCCAAGCATTATAATTCTTAAAGTACTCGCCCGTCAATATAACATCAAGCTTATATCAGCATCGGTACACATATATAGTGGTCATTTGTATGTTAAACACCGTAATGGGTAATGTGCCACAGCTACTTAATATTCGTGATTTCAAAAGACGTAAGATAAATGGAAATATTACGTAGTGGCTACAAAAAATGTCATGATTTCAAAATACAATATGATAATGAATATTACGTGGTGTGAGATACATTTGCGTGATCCTATACTGTACTGCATCATAGAACTGCTTTCATTCCTTGAGAGCTGTTCTTTGTGTTTAGTTTGTTGTCCTTCCATCGCACCTCCGATTAGCACGGTTGGCTACGAAATATGTTCAACGTGCACATGTATAGCGATGCAAAGCCCCTTGTCAAACCACTGCTGGATTAAAGGCATTCACCATACGTAACCACGCTCGTCTCGCAGTGCACCAGCCACATTAACCGTGGCTGGTGTATTACCGCAGTGCGCTCACCACTGGGCCACCGCTCCCTAATTACGCATACATTGAAACGCCAATGTAACTTGCAATTAACCACACACACACACGTGGATTTAATTAATAACGCTGCTTAAACGAAACTACGGGAGTGAACACGCGTTATCGGGTGAGATGTAGAATTAAACGTTGCAGCATGTGACATGTGACTCGTTACGGATTTGACGCGATGCTTATTTAGATCTTGATAATACCGGTTCTTGGGTTAGATCTCGTAAATAGAAATGTGTCGTTAAACCCGCCACCAGCCGACACAGTCAATCAGCAAGGGTTGTCACGTAAACAGAACGTGACAATTCGTTACTGGTACAGCAACATCGGTGTGTTGGAGAGCAAATCCACAACATTCACAATCTGAGTACGACGTTTCGCCAGTAATTACAACTAGCATCATCAGGCGGCAGCCAGATTCGCGAAAGCCGACGCGTTGAGATTATTTAGTTGTGAGTTTAAATTTTACGTTCAATTACATAACCCAGTGCGCTTCGTTTGAGAGTTGTTGTTGTTGTTGTTGTGTGTCAATGACAAATCCACAGAAGAGTTGTTCACTGTTATTAGGCTGCGGGACTCAACAAAAATACATATTTGTATTTTCGGTGGATACGCGGATGATATTCGCCTTTAGCCACAATGCCCCCGCGGGGAAAACCGTGTACAGCAACGAGTTTTACGATTTACAGAACTTTTTTAAAATTTCCTCGGTGATATAATCTGCGATATTCTCCCCCCCCCCCCCATGATAAAAACATTCTTATTAATTGTGATTTCGTGAGAAACGCGACGTGCTGCTGACGTACTGAGTGAACTCCTCTGTCCTTGGCTGCCCGTGCAAGATTAGCGTGTCAATGCCAATCGATCTCTCAGTGCAAAAAAAAATCGATGTGGCGAGTTGATGTCCACCCATACATAGCCACGTGTCAACGCGTATCGATCCGTGGTTAATTTAGTTCAGAATCAGAATCTTT
This sequence comes from Lethenteron reissneri, assembly GCF_015708825.2. Taxonomy (NCBI): domain Eukaryota; kingdom Metazoa; phylum Chordata; class Hyperoartia; order Petromyzontiformes; family Petromyzontidae; genus Lethenteron; species Lethenteron reissneri. The sequence continues at coordinate 2,674,287 of NC_083785.1, forward strand.
GTTTATCGTGGAGAAATCCGAGGAGCTGTGCAGTTGTGTTTCGCGGTTGTCTGTGTTTAGTTTATTTATTGTTTTACTATTGAAGGGGTTTGTCTGTGCCGGAAGTAAGTGTGAATATTTACACGCCAATTTAAAAACCAGTCGTAATAAAATGTTTAAACGTTTTAATTCTCATCACGTCCCCAAGGTGCAGTCTTTCAACTGCATCATCCACTCTCCTTTGACCTCTCATAGATGTACTATGAAGAAGGGCCATTGCCCGAAACGTCGCCTATTAAACATATTTTCCTTTTTATGCCACACGGTGCTATCGCCGAATGTGTCCAGTGTTGTGTATTTAGTTACGTATTTAACTGGGTGTGATGTTCACTATATAGTCACCTAAATGTCATTTTTGTTTTGCTTAAACACAATGGCACCTTTCTGGAACAAATCTGCCACCCAAAGCGTCAACACATTAATACTCCCATAAACATAGCCAATGCTATACAGTGAGACAACACACACACACGTATATAATACTACGTAGAGCCGTTTATAATATAAAACAAATAACAGCAAACTGTGGATGTGAGATATTTGCTGTCGTACGCAAGTGCATGGAGATATATTGTTGAGTTGTGAATGTCGTCGTGATGATAAAGTCGAGAGTGCGGATCGCGTTCGTGCGAGAGGGAGAAACACTCTATCCCGTACAGATGGAACAGATGGGCTGTCCACATGCTGGCGTAGCGGCTTGCGCTGGCGAGAGTCTGGGGGGGTCGAATTTGGTTGCACGAATTGTGCTGAAGCAACGGGGGCAATGTCACATGTTGGCCTATGATGTGTGTGTGTGTTGAACTTCTTTCGAAAACGTACGGAGTCAACCGTGCTAATTGGAGGTGCGGAGGAAGGACAACGAGCTAAATACACAAAAGCACTATGGGAACCTCATTTGCCAGTAAAAATATGATAATTGGTTGTTTACCCTTCTATCTGGCAACAAAACTGACACCTTTTTTCAAGGACAGTGCACATTATCAGAGTTATGTCTTTTGTTTGTATAATGACTGCAGGTATTGCGGTCTATGCAAACATGACTCCTTGTAAAAAGGTGTGAGTTTTGTTGCCAGATAGAAGGGTAAACAACCAATTATTACACAAAAGCCGTTTTAAAATAAACGAGTTTTCAATCTAGATTTAAAAGGTCATAGTTCCAGTTGGCTTCCTAATATCGGAAAGGAAGAGCGTTACAGACGGCCGCAGAAGCGCTTCTAAAAGCGTCGCGCGATGCAAGTGACCACCGTCTTTGTTCGACGTTTAAGCCACAAGCCACCGCAGCCGCTGCTGCTGCTGCGAGGATGACTGCCGTTCGCACGTGAGAGCCGTCTGTCCAGCCGCGTGGTTTGCGTGTGCGCTTGTTGGATCGCTTGGGGCAGTGCGTGTGGGTCGTGATCCGTTGTTTTTGCTCGATCTCTCGGATGCTGCTCACGCAAGGTGGAGGAAGCTCGGGGTGTGGGGTATTGCTTCGTGCGTGAGTGTTGTACACACACACACACACCGTGTAATATACACACACACCGTGTTATACACACACACCGTGTTATAAACACACACACACACCGAGAGTGTTGTACACACACACACACCGTGTTATACACACACACACCGTGTTATAATCACACACACACACCGAGAGTGTTGTACACACACACCGTGTTATACACACACACACCGTGTTATACACACACACACCGTGTTATAAACACACACACACACACACCGTGGGTGTTGTACACACACACACCGTGGGTGTTGTACACACACACACACACCGTGTTATACACACACACACCGTGTTATAAACACACACACACACACCGTGAGTGTGACACACACACACCGTGAGTGTTGCACACACACACACACACCGTGTTATAAACACACACACACACCGTGGGTGTGAAACACACACACCGTGTTATACACACACACACACAGTGAGTGGTGTACACACACACACAGTGAGTGGTGTACACACACACACCGTGGGTGTGATACACACACACCGTGTTATACACACACACACACCGTGAGTGTGACACACACACACAGTGGGTGTGATACACACACACCGTGAGTGTCACACACACTCCGTGTAACGTGTTACATTTGCCACGCGCGTGTGTTGCGGCGTAAGTCGTTACGTGGTCGCGTCTATCGACACCCTGGTCGGGCAGCCTTTAAAAACGAGAAGACGTTTCCATCTCAAGAGATGTCCCACGAAGAAAGTATTGTACACACTTCGTAAATATAACACACAATGTAAAATGCGTTGATGCCAGACAGGGCGACCCTTGACTTTGTTTTTGTACAGTGTAGGATGCCACTCAAGTATATAATCGACTCATGCTTGTGTTCTACATATGTCACCACAAGCATGATGGTGGGTTAATGTAGACTTGATGTCTTGTATTAGGTGTCTATTTGGCGTTTGAACATCTTAACACATCTTGTATTTTTTTATTTGAAGCTTTCGTGACTGCGGGGATTCATATTCTTGGTTCTTTCGGTAAAGTCGCGTAGAAGGGAATGTAATAAAATAATAAAAATATAAAACAATACAATTTTCACGACGTTTCGATTGCAACACAAGCAATCATCATCAGGTGTGAAACCCACAGCAAGAAAATTTGAAAATCACCTGATCATCATTGCTTGTGTTGCAATCTGAACGTCGTGAGAATTTAATTGTTTAATATTTTTTTTATTTTATTGTTTTCCTTCGACGTGACTTTACCGAAAGAACCAATAATATACATCCTGTATTATTGACGGACACGGCTGAAGCTGATTTCTTTCATCGAAATTCAAGTTTCTCTTCTATTTTCAAACTCTCGCCTCTTTGGTTGTATTCGGTTTGCTGTTAAACTGAAGTCGCTGCGAGTTTTGCTCAAAATTGCTCAGAACGCTCAAGGTTTACTGGGGGCTTAACAGAGTTTGGAAGGAACAAAACCGCATCGCATTGAATGCGCGTTGAAGAGGCACAGCAGGAGTCAGATGCAGAGACGCATAGGAGGAGATGCTGAACAACCCGTAAATATGAAGACGTTAAAATGATCTATCCCGCTATTTAAGGAACGAAACAGGAGGATTTCTCTACAAATCTGGCTGTCCGCCTGATGATGCTGGTTGTAATTACTGGCGAAACGTCGGACTCAGATTGTAAATGTTGTAGATTTGCTCTCCAACACACCGATGTGCTGTACTAGTGACGAATTGGCACGTTCTGTTTACGTGACAAACTATACTAATTGGCTGTTTCGGGTGGTGGCGGGTTTAATGAGACATTAATATTTACGTAATCTAACCCCCCCCCCCTCCCAAAAAAACCTATATTATGGATGATATTGGTCGCGAAAGGCAACTCCTACGTGTTAAACTAGAATGAGATTATCAGCCGTTCACTTTGACGCCAAGAAGTCGCGAATCGAGATGAGGATGTGATGATCCCAGAAAAAGTGACATTTAACTTTTCCACATGCGTGTCGAGTGCCATCCCAGCTGATATCCTGCATGCTCTGTTCTTCTTTTTTTAAAATACATTCTGCATTTGATTCGTTTGTAATAGAAATATAATTAAAACCGCCGTTAAACATAGAACGGATGTACGAGTTACGTCATGCAACGCGTGCCTCTAAGTGTCCAGATGAAATCATTTCGTTGGATTTTATTTTAATTTGTTGTGTGTGCGTGTGTGAATGCGCTTTTCACTAATGTTGTCGTTTTACTAAGCAGTGTTAATGATTCAAACACGCTGATTAAAATATACATAAAAACAGACACACACGATACGTGTTTATTTGGTGTTTGAACAATTTAACGGCTGTTCTATTTATTCATCATCTTGATGCTGGCAGAAAAAAAGAAAACGTTACCCACAGACACGCAATCTCGTTTGACAAGACGCAGATTGGGCCCATGCCGTTGATCACGTGGCAATATCTGTGCCACTTGATTGACCACTACTTGTGCCACGTGATTAACCACGTGGCAATAACTGTGCCACGTGATCAACCACGTGGCACTATCTGTGTCACGTGATCAACCACGTGGCACTTTATGTGCCACGTGATCAACCACGCGTTGCACAAACCGTTGCAGCAGCAGATGCGGACACCCCGATGCACAAAGGGAAAATTTTAAATAAAACTCTCCCCAGTATCAGTGTGCGACTGTGGTCATCCAGAACATACACCGTGCAACGTGCGACGACGCGATGCCCCGATCCACACACACGAAGAAGGAGACATCACGGCGACGATGACGACGCACTGCGCTCGCTTCTCCTGACGCGGTTGTCTGCTGGGCTTGCCCCACCCGAATGTGAAATCGTAGTCGTTGCTCTTCATCTACATCAGCAGCCGCGCGAAAGAAGAAGAAGACGATGGCGAGCCACCGGTTGCGATCAACATTCGCACGTGACAGCTCATTGGGGGCAACAGCGCACGGCACCGTGCGTTTCTTGCTCGATGTGACGAACTCACGCGCATAATGACAAAGATCCCTGTCCCCCGTGTAGCCTTTAACAGACTGTGTGGGGCAAGTGCTGTTAGCGAGTAGCACCGACTACGAAATCCGTCACGGCACGCGAGGAGGTGGGTGGCCAGCACCACGCCCGGCCGCCTTTGTCTCCCCAGTGGCGATGTTTACACACCGCACCAGTCGACCTAGTGGAGACCAAGAACCGGTTCAGATAATCGTCACCGGTGTTCGTGGCCGTGAGCGGGAATCGAACTCAGGTGTCTGCTACGTTCGTAATCGCAGCGCGCTAAACCACCACTGCGCCACCGCTCCCCAGAGGCAAGGACAAAGGGACAATAAACAAAGATCCCCCGTATAGCCTTAACAGACTGTAGGGGCAAGTGCTGTTAGCGAGCACCTATGAAGGCCGGAACGGTACACGAGGGGGTGGGTGGGCCAGCGCCACGCCCGACCGCCTTTGTCTCCCCAGTGGCGATGTTTACACACCGCACTAGGTACTCATTTGAGGCTGAGTCGACCTAGGGGAGGCCCAGGACCGGTTGAGATAATCGTCACTGGTGTTTTCCGTGAGCGGGAATCGAACCCGGGTCGCCAGGTTCGCAGTGCAGCGCGCGAACCGCTACACTACCGCTCCCAAAAGCACACACACCTAGACACACACACAGACACACACACCTAGACACACACACAGACACACAGCTAGACACACACACACAGACACACACACAGACACACAGACACACAGACACACACCTAGACACACACACACCTAGACACACACCTAGACACACACAGACACACACACACACACACCTAGACACACACCTAGACACACACACAGACACACACCTAGACACACAGACACACACCTAGACACACACACACAGACACACACACACACACCTAGACACACACACAGACAGACACACACCTAGACACACACACACACACACGCACCTAGACACACACACACAGACACACACACACACACCTAGACACACACACAGACAGACACACACCTAGACACACACACAGACACACACACACCTAGACACACACACACAGACACACACACACACACCTAGACACACACACAGACAGACACACACCTAGACACACACACACCTAGACACACACACACACCTAGACACACACACACACACCTAGACACACACACACACGCATCGTGTGATCTTGTGTTTTAATTATCTCTCCCACTTCACGCGCGTTCCCGCAGGGACGAGGGCGAGGCGCGACTTTTTTTTTTAACTTTGTTTGTGACACAGTGCACCCAAAGCGAGCGCTCTTTTTCTTTGACATCGTGCACCCAAGCACACAGAGGCGCGCGTTCAACACTCGGTTTGCCGCCCGCCACCACTGCCCATTTGACGGGACAAAGCTGGCCGGGAGAAGCCGCGAATTGTGTGCGCGCTCTGCACGCCCACGCATCGCACGCCCTCTTTAAGAGGGCCTCGCCAACACAACACTTACATCTTGACTTCACACTTGCAGGGACGGAACACATTTACACATTCCATCATGGGCCTTAAGAGCTTGTGATCTCCAACTGTTCAGCATCTCCCGGGTCTTGGTTTACGCTCTTTTGGCGATCGGGCTTTCGTTCGCGTGGCGCCCAACTTATGGAACGCCTTGCCACTGGAAATCAGGCAGAGTCGGTAGATCGATTTAATTCTGCTTTGAAAACCCAAATTGCCCCCCCCCCCTCTTTAAGTTTGGCCGGTTGCCCCTGGTTCTGTTTTTGTTCTCTGCTTTTGATGCATTGCGCATTGGTATCCTAGGATGGGATGCGCATGAAACATTTGCATTATTATTATTCTATACTTGGTAACACGTTTTTGTTTGTAGAAATGGCTGGTCTGGTGTTCATATTAGTTTAACTATCCATACGTCAATAAAAAAAAATGGTTCGTTAAAAACATTTTATATTTGAAGTGTTCGTGACTGCAAGGATCCATACTCTTTGGTTCTTTCAGTAAAGTCACGTAGGTGAAAGAATAAAAAATTAAAATAAATAAATTATATCACGGCGTTTCGATTGCAACACAAGCAATCACCATCAGGTGTGACAACCACAGCAATTTTTTTTTTTATAGAAAATAATTTTTTTACAGTAAAAAAAAATTCTTGCTGTGGTTGTCACACCTGATGATGATTGCTTGTGTTGCAATCGAAACGTCGTGACTTAATTTATTTATTTTAATTTTTATTCCATTTAAAACAACCCTTTTAAAATAGAATGTCCACCATAACACAAGTGCAGTCTCCAACTCTGTGAAACAGAGCCCTCGTTCGAAACGTCGTCAATGATACGTTTCCTATTTGTGCTAATGCAGCAGTAGCAGAAGCAAGATGGTTTGCTACAGTTCACATTGAGTGTCCTGGCCAATTATATATCCTGACAATTCGCACCGCCGATTAGCGTGTTTGGCTACGTACGGTGCGAAAGAAGTTCATTCAATCCATACATATCTGATAATTCAGCAACATTTGTTTCACAAGCCTGATGCCCCTGATGAGACCCGTACATTCAAAACCCGTCCATAGTTCGTTTCATTCGAAAACATTATATTGGTCTGGAAAGTCTGATGTACTAAGTTAGACGTTTTACATCTGGAGCTATAGCTGACTTTACTGATCAGCACGTGCAGCTTTAGTTGGGCTCAACATGAATGGACATGGCGAATTACATTTTCCATAATTATCTTTGCAAGACGCGAACGACAAATATCCCAAACACTTTCGTCAAAAACACTGCTTGGCCCGAACATATAAAACAACCACCCTTCTTTACGGCAGGGAGATGAGAGGCCAACGGATGGTGTATTCGCTATGAGTTGTTGTGTTCATTGACAAGAACCGACGCTGGGTTCGAACCCAGGTTTGAGCCGCTGGTGGTTAATCGGGAATCTCCAGTGGAGCGAGTTGATCGATGGCAGTTGCGAGTTGAACCTTTGTGACCGGAACGGCCAACAAAAGCCCATGCGTTACGCGGTGTTGTTTCGCGACAATCATTCTCGTATTGTTCGGTTAATCCGGTCGATGCGAGCTGTGTTGGCGATAATTAACGCCGATGCCTGACACGTGGCGAACGCGGTTCAGACAATGGGGAGCGGTGGCGCAGCGGTTAGCGAGCTGAAACCCGAGTTAGATTCCCGCTCACGATCAGCATCAGAGACGATTATCTGAACCGGTTCAGGGCCTGATCTCATCCCTCCCTAAGTCGACTCAGCCTTCAATTGTGTAAACGTCGGCACGGGAGAGACATAGACGGCCGGGCGTGGTGTTGGCTACACCACCCCATCGTGTGCCGCGTCGGCCTATTTGTCAGATCGTTTCTGAAAATGAACTATAGCTCAGTGGGCATTAACCGGTAAAAAAATAAAACAAATTGTACGGCTCATTTTATAGGCGCGGCTCGCTCAAAGAAATTGCCCCGAACAGCCTGTTGAGGCGAGAGGGAGATCTTTGTCTTTGACTATTGCGAGAGAGAGAGGCCGACTGAAGTGAATTCTGACGTGGCTGTGTGTGTGTGGTGTCATCTCTGCACGTGTGTGTGTGTGGTGTCACCTCTGCACGTATGTGTGTGTGGTGTCACCTCTGCACGTGTGTGTGTGTGGTGTCACCTCTGCACGTATGTGTGTGGTGTCACCTCTGCACGTGTGTGTGTGTGTGGTGTCACCTCTGCACGTGTGTGTGTGTGGTGTCACCTCTGTGTGTGTGTGTGGTGTCACCGTTGCACGTGTGTGTATGTGGTGTCACCGTTGCACGTGTGTGTGTGTGTGTGTGGTGTCACCTCTGTGTGTGTGTGGTGTCACCGTTGCACGTGTGTGTGTGTGGTGTCACCGTTGCACGTGTGTGTGTGTGTGGTGTCACCTCTGTGTGTGTGTGTGGTGTCACCGTTGCACGTGTGTGTATGTGGTGTCACCGTTGCACGTGTGTGTGTGTGTGGTGTCACCTCTGTGTGTGTGAGTGGTGTCACCGTTGCACGTGTGTGTGTGTGGTGTCACCGTTGCACGTGTGTGTGTGTGGTGTCACCTCTGTGTGTGTGTGTGGTGTCACCGTTGCACGTGTGTGTATGTGGTGTCACCGTTGCACTGTGTGTGTGTGTGTGGTGTCACCTCTGTGTGTGTGTGTGTGGTGTCACCGTTGCACGTGTGTGTGTGTGGTGTCACCGTTACACGTGTGTGTGTGTGTGGTGTCACCTCTGTGTGTGTGTGTGTGGTGTCACCGTTGCACGTGTGTGTGTGTGTGGTGTCACCTCTGTGTGTGTGTGTGTGGTGTCACCGTTGCACGTGTGTGTGTGTGTGGTGTCACCTCTGTGTGTGTGTGTGTGGTGTCACCGTTGCACGTGTGTGTGGTGTCACCTCTGTGTGTGTGTGTGTGGTGTCACCGTTGCACGTGTGTGTGTGGTGTCACCTCTGTGTGTGTGTGTGTGGTGTCACCGTTGCACGTGTGTGTGTGTGTGGTGTCACCTCTGTGTGTGTGTGGTGTCACCGTTGCACGTGTGTGTGTGGTGTCACCTCTGCACGTGTGTGTGTGGTGTCACCTCTGCACGTGTGTGTGGTGTCATCTCTGCACGTGTGTGTGTGGTGTCAGCTCTGCACGTGTGTGTGTGTGGTGTCACCTCTGTGTGTGTGTGTGGTGTCACCTCTGTGTGTGTGTGTGGTGTCACCTCTGTGTGTGTGTGTGGTGTTACCGTTGCACGTGTGTGTGTGTGGTGTCACCTCTGTGTGTGTGTGTGGTGTCACCGTTGCACGTGTGTGTGGTGTCACCTCTGTGTGTGTGTGTGGTGTCACCGTTGCACGTGTGTGTGTGTGTGGTGTCACCTCTGTGTGTGTGTGTGGTGTCACCGTTGCACGTGTGTGTGTGGTGTCACCTCTGTGTGTGTGTGTGTGGTGTCACCGTTGCACGTGTGTGTGTGTGTGGTGTCACCTCTGTGTGTGTGTGTGGTGTCACCGTTGCACGTGTGTGTGTGTGGTGTCACCTCTGCACGTGTGTGTGTGGTGTCACCTCTGCACGTGTGTGTGTGGTGTCATCTCTGCACGTGTGTGTTTGGTGTCACCTCTGCACGTGTGTGTGTGTGGTGTCAGCTCTGCACGTGTGTGTGTGTGTGGTGTCACCGTTGCACGTGTGTGTATGTGGTGTCATCTCTGCACGTGTGTGTGTGTGGTGTCATCTCTGAACGTGTGTGTGTGGTGTCACCTCTGCACGTGTGTGTGTGTGTGGTGTCACTTCTGCACGTGTGTGTGTGTGTGGTGTCACCTCTGCACGTGTGTGTGTGTGTGGTGTCACCTCTGCACGTGTGTGTGTGTGGTGTCACCTCTGCGTGTGTGTGTGTGGTGTCATCTCTGCACGTGTGTGTGTGTGGTGTCATCTCTGAACGTGTGTGTGTGTGTGTGTGGTGTCACCTCTGCACGTGTGTGTGTGTGGTGTCACCTCTGCACGTGTGTGTGTGTGGTGTCACCGTTGCACGTGTGTGTGTGTGTGGTGTCATCTCTGCACGTGTGTGTGGTGTCACCTCTGCGTGTGTGTGTGTGGTGTCATCTCTGCACATGTGTGTGTGTGTGGTGTCACCTCTGCACGTGTGTGTGTGTGTGGTGTCACCGTTGTACGTGTGTGTATGTGGTGTCACCGTTGCACGTGTGTGTGTGGTGTCACCTCTGTGTGTGGTGTCACCGTTGCACGTGTGTGTGTGTGTGGTGTCACCTCTGTGTGTGTGTGTGTGGTGTCACCTCTGCACGTGTGTGTGTGTGGATAATAACGGGATGGTCGCCGAAGCGCGCTCGAGGATATTCCAGCGCTATGCGTGCGTACGGGTACGCACGATCACAACGCGAAGGTTGACAGCAGCCCCCCCCCCACCACCCAGCCCCCACCACCACCAGCCCCACACCACCACCCAGCCCCCCAACACCACCCAGCCCCACACCACCACCCAGCCCCACACCACCACCCAGCCCCCCACCACCCAGCCCCACACCACCACCCAGCCCCACACCACCACCCAGCCCCACCCAGCCCCACACCACCACCCAGCCCCACACCACCATTTATACCCCCACCACCACCCAGCTCCCCACCACCCAGCCCCCCACCACCACCACCACCCAGCCCCACACCACCACCCAGCCCCACACCACCACCCAGCCCCCCACCACCCAGCCTCCCACCACCACCCAGCTCCCCACCACCCAGCCCCCCACCACCACCACCACCCAGCCCCACACCACCACCCAGCCCCCCACCACCCAGCCCCACACCACCACCCAGCCCCACACCACCACCCAGCCCCACCCAGCCCCACACCACCACCCAGCCCCACACCACCATTTATACCCCCACCACCACCCAGCCCCCCACCACCACCACCACCCAGCCCCACACCACCACCCAGCCCCACACCACCACCCAGCCCCACACCACCACCCAACCCCCCACCACCACCCAGCCCCCCACCACCACCCAGCCCCCCACCACCACCCAGCCCCGCCCCACCACATAGTCCCCCCCACCACACAGCCCCCCACCACCACCATCCAGCCCCCCATCACCACCCAGCCCCTCCCCCACCACCCAGCCCCCCACCACCACCCAGCCCCCCACCACGTTGTGATTGTAATCATTCGTGTTGATTGACAACAAAGGGATTGCCCCCCCCCCCGACGCATCACGCGGAACTCGAAACACGCAGACTTCACTTCCCCCGCCCCCCCCCCCCCCGGGTTGTTATTTATTTGTTTCTTTTGTTTGTTTGTTTATCGTGAAATTAAATTTGGGAAAGAAAATATAGCCATCATTGCAGCGCTTTAGGCCGATAAATATACACCGGGCGACGTTGCCGGCAATGCGCCTTCTTCATAGCACATACAAAGGGCCAGTGTCCAAAATCTCGCCCCTACGTGGATGTAATTTTATTCTTTAAGGCCACACCGTGTTATCGACGTGCATTAACCACGCACGGTAGATGTGGTGAACGTGCAAGCAAACATGCTCTGACAATGTATGCAATGTCTATGAAACTCACAATGCATATATTATCATACACATTATCACAGCGTGTTGTTTGCATTTTCACCCGTTTTCATTTTCATTTATTTGGTATAGCCCTGTGAGCCATTCGGCTGTTGAATCGGGTGCAACCACAACAAACAAAAATACAAAAACATGAACAAAAAACATCTCACAAGCACGCGTGGTTAATGCAGACTTGATCACTTGCAAAAGTTACCCATTTGGTGTGTGAACATCACAACACCCCCTGTTTTATTGCCAGAAGGGGTCAGATCTATCCTTACTTTTCGTACATTCATATTGTTGTTGTCAACGTTGCACGGGATAGTTCGGCGTAGAGATTGTCTGATTGAGAGGCTCACGGGAGAATTTGGAGCTGACCAGACTTGTCCATTACTGCATCTACCAAACGGCGAGGCGGCGGCGTGGGGGGGGGGGCACGTGGATTTATTAATCCGCTCCAATCGCGCTGGGTGGTCCACACACACCCCCATCCCTCCCATCAGACTGTGAGTTGGTAGATTCCTGCAGCATCCATGGAATGTTTGGACAATTCCATTTTTTTCCCACAATTTATGTTCGTGGGAGGAAACCACGACCATGCTCACCCACCCTGCCTCCCTCCTCCTCCCCCTATGCGAATTAACAACTCAAAGTTCCGCACAGATAGATGCAACAATACATCGCTGTATACTGCCATATGGGCAGTCGCCCCCACCCACCCACACTTCATACGCACGGCGCTAATTGCAGGGACAGATAGGCGATTGCGTTTAATCATTTGGGGTTCTGAGACCTGCACGCTTTGCTGATGCGAGGGTCAGTGGAGTTGCCACCGGTTCAATCATTAACTGTGCTGATGTCATTCGCGTCTGACCGAGATGCGACTAAGAAAGGACTGGTGCGCTCGGATGTTTAGTAATTATGTCTGTAATTGCACACGCGCAATCTCTTCATCTGGTTATTATTTCGATTCCCCGTGAAACTGTCTCCCGTCAGAGAGTTATCGTACACTCCCTCGATGTGTTGAAGCGAGCGCGTACGTTTAAGGCTGAGCGGACTTAGGGGAGGGCCCAGGACGCCGTTCAAATATCCGTCGCTTGAGGTTGGCCGTGAGCGGCAATCGAACTCGGGCCGCACGCGGTGCGCTGAGCCCGGCACCGCCACTGACGAAACAAAGACAAAGATCCCCCGTGTAGCGTAGAACAGACTGTTGGGGCAAGTGCTGTTCGCGAGCACCTATAAAGGACAGCAAGGCACACGAGGGGGTGGGTGGCCACCGCCACACCGGGGCCCGCCTTTGTCTCCCTCGAAGCGATGTTCACGCATCGCACCAGGTTCTCATTTGAGGCTGAGTCGACCCAGGGAAGGCCCACGACCGCTTGAGATAATCGTCACCGGTGCTGGTGGCCGTGAGCGGGAATCGACCTCGGATATTGGGCTTCGTAGACCAGCTCACTCACCGCTACGCGACCACAGCGCTATTGTTCGAATACAAATCATTGTTGACCTGACCCTAAATCGTTCAGTGCGAACGCTAATTATCGACTCGAGTTTCGCGGTCGTAATCCGAATACTGATTCTGAACGGGGAAAGTTCCAACGCTAGCGTCAACTCCGTGATAAAACCCAGCCCAATGCTCAGCAACACCCCGCGCGTTCACTGCAACGTGATCCTAAACACACCGCGGACCTCACACGTGCAACCCGCACTGTGGAATCGTGTAGCACTCTCAAGCAGAATGCAGGATTAATACGGTCCTATAACGACAGGCATAACCGTGACACTAACGCCAACACTCATCATAAACACTACTACATACCGCTACAAGTACAATACTGTACTATAGAATAGTAGAGCACTCGCAGCAGAAAACTGCACTATAAAATACTATGGCTTGGTATAACCGTTACACAAACGCCAACAGTATTCCTAAACACTACACCTACCACTATAAACACAGTCCAATATAATCCTATAGCCATGACGTTGACTCCAATACTCACCCTAAGCTCTACATTGAATCACCATAGCCCTAACACGATCATGAATCCTACAACGCTACACATTCACGGCAGCACGAACACGAGGCCAGATCCTAGCCAGCCCACGTGAGGCGGTGTAGAGGCAGCGTCAGCTCGAGGCGTGGCAGCACTCACGCCGACAGGGCTGCCCCTGGCATCAGCCGCGAACCATTCACCCCCCAATTGCCGCGCGAGCGCTAATTAACCGTGGCAATTAACTCCGCAGTAGCCCGAACAATTATCCTGCACACCCAACACGGGCTGTAGACACGGCGCTACCAGCCCACGTGGTCCCTATACTGCACAAACCATGACAGCAGCTGCAGCAGCAGCAGATGATGCGGATCCCTGCTGATGATGATGATGACGATGCACAAATCGACAATTACAACTCTCTCCGGTCAGTGTGCGGAGACTGGGCGCGCCACCCAACCAGAAGAGAACCAGGGAGCGTGTCACAAACGTGAGGCTGTCAATTACCACGATTCACAATTACGATGAGGAAGAGGAGGCATGGTCACAGCGAAGATTCACTTGCAATCATCTGTCCCATCCACCACCTTGAATGCAAAATCACAGCTGTTGCTCTCTATACGGCAACATCAGTTACACGGATGACGAAGAAGACCCGTGGCAGTGACTATTGCACTGATCCGCACGTGGACTTTTATCAGAGGGACATGCGTAAGTTCATCTCTCTGTGTGTGTGTGTGCGCACTCAGGGCCGCTAATTGTAATTGGTGCTTAATAGCCATGATACTAAACACATTCCTGCGGAGGGAGCTGGTAGGAACGTTGGGTTGCTCGGTCAATGGCCAGGGTCAACAGCGGCGTATTCCGCAAATATGCGCGACCGTGAGGGCGGGCACAAGCCAGCGTGAGTAGGTTAAACGTTGAGTTTTATAAGGGCACCACGGGGTGACCAACCCCACTCCTCCCACCCCCCACCCAGCCCCACCCTCCCCACCCAGCCCCTCCCCACCCTCCCCACCCAGCCCCTCCCCACCCTCCCCTCCCCACACAGCCCCACCCTCCTCACCCAGCCCCTCCCCACCCTCCCCTCCCCACCCAGCCCCTCCCTCCCCACCCAGCCCCTCCCTGCACGACGGACACAATAATCCCCCGTGGGCTGGTGTAACCAGGAGGTTCCTACCAGTATAATCATAACAACCCCGCAGAAGTGACCCACTGTTTCCACTTGTAACGTGTGATGGTTTTGTGTCTCTTGGTCAATAACACCGCCCCAAGAGAGAGAGGGGGGGGGGGCGAGGGGGGGTTAAAGGGATCTTGAGATGTGCGAGGGGGGGCGCGCTAGCCGTATCAAAAGCGGTGCAGGACTACTGATTCAGGGTGGCGACGTTGACAAGAGAGGTCAAACGAGCAAGTGACCCAGCAAAATGAAAGTCAATTCAAAGTGACCTTCGAGTTATTTGATTTCCCAGCAGAGTCAAATGCAAGCTGACGTGCCCTGCCGCGAAGCCGGGTGGGGTGGCGGTGGTGGGGGGGGGGGTCGATTGAAAGGGACCTCACTCGAAACACTCAGCCGACATCGACCTCGCGGTGGGGGTCATAGAGGTCGTGGTGGACAGGTCAACTCGAGGAGACCGCGAGAAAGATATCGTTCTGGCGATGATGCACTCAGCAAGAGTAATGCAGTTCAACACGGAGGCTTTCACGACCAATATTACCCGTAATAAAGGTTTATTTGTTTGGGGTTAGATCGCGTCAATATTTAAATGTTTCGTTCAACCCGTCACCACCCGACACAGCCAGCTAGTAAGGGGTTTGTCACGTAAACAGAACGTGCCAATTCGTTACTAGTACAGCACTAACCGGTTGTGTGTTGGAAGAGTAAACCCACAACGTTTACAATTCGAGTTCGACATTTTGCCGCTAATTACAACCAGCATCATCAGGCGACAGCCAGGATTGTTCTTAAATAGAGGCGGGGATAAATGTGATGTCGTCACTTGTCAGCCAATCAGGTGCAAGAGTAATGCAGTCACTCGAATCTGCGTCTGAAAAGCGAAATTAGAATTGACCTAATAACGGAGAGTGATTAAGGTTGTGCAAAAACTAATTATAAAACACTTTACCTATGGAAGGGACTTTTGTTTCCGGCATCAAAATAATGAAAACAGAAACAATAAAGACAGGAGATGTCAAGATGGTCTCACTCCCTGTACGGCGGTTGCCGTGGCTCTGATTGGTTAGGCTAGGGCCTCATTAGCATAATTATGCACGGGCTCTCTCCCCCCAAAAGCGCCCCCCCCCTACCCTCCCCCTTCCCCTGCTGGCCCCCCTCCCCCATAGCCCCCCTCCCCCATAGGACCCCTCCCCCCTAGCCCCCCTTCCCCTACTAGCCCCCCTCCCCTATTAGTCCCCCCTCCCCCCTAGCCCCCCTTCCCCGCGAGCACCCCCCCCTAACCCACTTCTCCGCTAGCCCACCCCCATCCACCGCTTACCCCCCCCTCTCCCCTAGCCCCCTCCCCCCTAGCCCCCTCCCCTAGCCCGCCTCCCCCGCTCGCCCCCCGCCCCGCTAGACCCCCCTCCCCCCTAGCCCCCTCCCCCCTAGCCCCCTCCCCCGCTCGCCCACCCCACCCCGCTAGACCCCCCTCCCCCCTAGCCCCCTCCCCCCTTGCCCCCCTCCCCCGCTCGCCCCCCCCACCCCGCTAGACCCCCCTAGCCCCCTCCCCCCCAGCCCCCTCCCCCCCTAGCCCCCTCCCCCCTAGCCCCCTCCCCCCTAGCCCCCTCCCCCTTAGCCCCCTCCCCCCTAGCCCCCCTCCCCCCCTAGCCCCCCTCCCCCGCCACCACCCGCGCGACCCGCGGTGGCGTCACCATGGAGACGGCATTGAAACAGGGCGCGAGTGTTTAAAAAGCACCGGGGAGACAAAGGCGGCCGGGACGTGGTGCTGGCCACCCCACCCCCACTCGCGTGCCGTGCCGGCCTTCGTAGGGGCTGCTGCTGCTGCTGCTGCTACTCGCTAAGAGAACTCTGCCGAGCAATCTGGTGAGCTTTGTCTTTGTGTTTAAGCACTGGGGAGACAAAGGCGACCGGGACGTGGTGATGGCCACCCCCTCGTGTGCCCTGCCGACCATCGTAGTTACGACGAGCTAACAGCACTTGCCCCAACAGTCTGTTAAGGCTATACGGGAGATCTTTGTCTGGAAACGTGCTGTGAAAAAGGGGCCATTGCCCGAAACGTCGACTGTTACGTTTTCCCTTCTAACGTCACAAAGACAAAGATCATCCGTGTAGCCTTAACAGACTGTTGGGGCAAGTGCTGCTAGCGACCCATCAACAACAACCGCCATTCGCCACTAATACGTTTGTGCCAGGCTATGTGCACCTTGAGGCCACGTGAATTATCGAACGCCCGCTGGCAGGAGGTCACGGGCCGATTGACTGAGATGACTGAGACGAGTGCCTGATGCACCGCCTGTGCCCCCTGCTGTGCCAACTCGCTGTGCTTTAGGGTGTTACAATGGACGAGCGTGTCGAGCGTTGATTTGAAGTTTTCGTGACTGCAGGAATGCATACTCTTTGGTTCTTTCGGTAAAGTCACGTAGGTAGAAAAAATATTAATAGATCAACGACGTTTCGATCGCAACAATGTCTCTCTCGCTGGTTCAGCAGTTCCACTGCTGGATTATTTTGTTTGTGTTGCGATCGAAACGTCGTGATCTATTTGTTTTTGTACCTACGTGACTTTACCGAAATAACCAAAGAGTCTGCGTGTCGAGCGTTCTCTTCTTCTGCGATGCTGCCCTCTGCTGGTGGGAGTTGGTAACCGGCTCCCCGCTTGTCCGTGACCGCTCCTCCGGTGATCACGAACCCGAGGCTCAACTGAAACTATAAATCATCATCATAAGGCCTCCTTTGCCGGTAGCAAAATATAACTATAGGGTTTTTACCCTTTTTCTATCAACAAAACTGAAACCTTTTTTTTACAAGTAATCATGTTTGCATTAACCACAATACCTGCGGTCAAAATGCTAACAAAACACAACTCTGATAATGTGTGCATTGTCCTTGAAATTGATTGGTCCACACCAGAGACAGCTTTCCTTAGAGCCTAGTCTCACATGGTGTTGGACCAGATGACGCCAAAAGGCGCACAACTCAAAGACAACGCACCATCAGAGTATGAGAGCTCGGGGTAAGCATTAAATCATGAGGCCTCCTTTGCCAGTAGCAAAATATAATACTAGGTTTTTTCACCCTTTTTTCTGGCAACAAAACTGAAACTATAAACATTTTTGTTTATTTTACCAGGTAAAGCTCCGCTGAGCTGTATGGGTCTTTTTTTCTTTCAGAATGATAGCTCGACAAAATAGCTTATCATCAAGCGGAAATTTATAGCAGCTAGCCAAATATACTCTAAACGCGTGACGTTGATTCTGAATGTGTGGAGGGAAAATCCACCGCGCGCTCGAGAGAGAGACACCGCAAAGTCCACACACACACAAATATAGAGCAGGCGTCAGGGTCGGGATCGAACCCACGACCTCCTCTGTACCAGGCGAGGGAGTTAACATCTCAGAACCACCGAGTCAAATCGGGCGAAGGTAAAACGTCGTGCCCTCCTCTTGGCACGGTCGGCTACGTACGGCGCGAAAGAAGTTCCAACTGTACATGCATATGCGTCTTAGGTGACCGTCACGAATAAACGGGACCCGGCTGACAGCAGCAGCAGTGAACGCAGCGTGATGCTACCCCGATGGGCCGGCTTCATCCTCATGAGGACTCATCAGCACGGTATCGTATAGTCACCAATGCTCGCAAGAGGACCGTGACGCACTGCTCATCGAGGAAGTGTGTTAATGGGGGGGTTGTTGTTGTTGTTGTTTTTGCTGTTGTTGTTGTTGTTGCACAATACGTGGGGAGCGGTAGTGTAGCGGTTAGCGATACGGACCCGGTGATTGTGGGTTCGATTCCCGCTCACGGCCAACACCGGTGACGATTATCTGAACCGGTCCCGAGCATCCCTCCCCTGCGTCGACTCAGCCTCAAATGAGTACCGGGTGCGATGTGTCAACATAGTCGCTGGGAGAGACAAAGACGACCGGGCGTGGAGCTGCCCCCCTCCCTCATGTACCGTACTGGCCTTTATAGGTGCTACTCACAAACAGCACTTGTCCCAACAGTCTGTCCAGGCTATACGGGGGATCTTTGTCTTTGGTGTGGTGTAGACCCTCTTCAGATGTCACTCGCCACTGATGTGAGCCGTGTCCCGGGAACTCCTCGTGGTTCCCGGAGCACGGAGCGAAACGTCTTATAATCCGGGACAATCTCAATCGAACCGCGGTCACTTCGGGTGTTGCCTTCGATTCGTGACTTCCTGTACGCAACTTTGGATCTTTGTCGTTGAACACGCGCGATTTTCCATCACCTGCACCGTTCGTCTGCCAC
Organism: Lethenteron reissneri; assembly: GCF_015708825.2. Lineage (NCBI taxonomy): Eukaryota > Metazoa > Chordata > Hyperoartia > Petromyzontiformes > Petromyzontidae > Lethenteron > Lethenteron reissneri. The sequence goes on from NC_083785.1 coordinate 2,693,280, forward strand.
GACGGTGGTGATGATGGTGAATACACACAGTACACACAGTATACACAAACAGTATACACACAGTGCACACACACAGTACAACTAATACAGTACACACAGTACACAGTACACATAATACAGTACACAGTATACACACAAAGTTGTCCCACGTCCGGCGGCATACGCCGCAAACGAGAGAATGCAACTCTCTCCAGCAGCAGTGTGCCTCTGTGGTCATCCAGAACAGGCAGCGTGCAACGTAGAACGACGCAATGCCACCGATCCACAAAATACGAAGGAGACATCACAGCGATGATGATGATGATGATGATACAACTCCGCTCTCTACTCTTCACGCGATTATTATCTGCAGGCTTCACCCACCTAAACGTGCAATTGTAGTCGTTAGTCTGCGTCTGCAGCAGCAGCCGTGCGAATGAAGAAGACGTGAATTCAAACCGCATAATATAACGAGCTTTGGCTATAAACAAGGTTAGCCGCATGTACTCCACGCGAAATCTCACAAACTGAACCCGCGTAAAGCGAGGGCAACCCCGTATTTATTTAATCGATGGCTATTGATTGGTAAACAGTGGTCAATTTCAGCCGGAAAAGCCTCTTCCAATCTCGTTCTCGTTAAAGAACAGCGAACTGTCCACAGCAGCGAGTCCATAAATCTGACAAATACTATAATTATTATACTAAACCTGTTGTTTATAGGATCGTAGAAATGTAATGCCATGATGAAACAGGTTTATTATGAATAGGCGTACCTTGTACTCTAGTTGTAGTGCCTTACGCCGATAAACCTTACTAGAATGGTAGCCTCGTGACAGCGTTCCGGAATAAACATATCGACTGAGAGAAATGTCAACATCGCTTCTTTAAGGCTCAAGATACACGCGTGGAATAGCTGTACCAGTGGTGCTCAACTCTTTTTATATTAAAGTTTTGTTTCAACCGAGTAAACCCACCTGCCTGGACCCAACGTGCTTATCTAAGAAATAAATGTAAATAAATCAAATTAATGAACGTTTAATATATTAACCAATCGTCCATTGTGTGAGGTAGCATAACTAGCTAATAACTGTAAGCGACTAATAAACAACGCGTTCGCTTTTTATTTTTATTTGTTTTATTTTTATTCTTTTATTATTTCCCTTCTACGTCACTTTACCGAAAGAACCAAGAAGATGAACGCGTCCGCTGGTTGCTGTTGGAGTTACCACATTGGTTACGATCAATGGGTTTAGAAAGGTCTTTAATATCGCTCTGTTACCATACTCATGCATGATACAATGTCACACATTTCGAAATCTTCTCATCACGTAACACCCGGGGGCATTGCCCCGTTATCCTCCAGGGTCTCCGCGTGTCTCCAGGTTGAGAACCACTGATTCTAGATTTGAAGCTTTCGTGACTTCAAGGATTCATACTCTTAGTTCTTTCGGTAAAGTCACGTAGGTAAAATATTTTTAATTAAAATTAATAAGAAAATATCATTTTATTTTTTCATAAATTTTTATTTCATTTTTTTTACCTACGAGAACCACTGCTCGATACATCACTGTCTATGAATATAAAATATATGTATGCAAAACAAATGCTAATCATATACGAGCGTTACATTTGGGGATAATTGATCGATTAAAGGTTCACAAACCACAGAGAAGAGAACGACAAACGATACAAACGAATCAGATTGTTTAAACAAACAAAAAGACTATCCATCGCTGCTTCAATCAGAGAATCACGCGCGCATATTCGCGACAATTCACAGCTTGGGGCACGTGGTAAAACACTTTGCTGGCGATGCGACGAAACCACGCGATCTGTATCGTGCGGCGTTACCACGATACTCGTATCTCGCGTTTTTTTTTGTATCATCGTGAATATCGTGTTCGTGGCTGCGGATTTAATAAAATACGATTTCTTTACACATTCTACATCGCGACAAAATATTTGGGGGCTGGCAAACGCAATAATTGTTGTTGTAATAAGAATTAACTGGAGGTGTGAATGTATATATCTGTGGGGAGTGGTAGTATAGAGGTTAGCGCGCTGCACTATGAACCTGGCGACCCGAGTTCGATTTCCACTCACGGCCAACACCAGTGACGATGATCTGAACCGGTCCCGGGCCTCCCCTAGGTCGACTCAGCCTCAAATGAGTACCTGGTTCGGTGTGTAAGCATTGTCACTAGGGAGACAAAGGCGGTCGGGCGTGGTGCTGGCCCACCCACCTCCTCGTGTACCGTGCCGGCCTTCATAGGTGCTCGCTAACAGCACTTGCCCCTACACTCTGTTAAGGCTATATGGGGGAATCTTTATCTTTATATATATATGACATGTTAAACACAACGCTGTTATCCTGGAAAAATTAATGGAATTGACCGTGAGTTTCTGACTAATCACTCTCTGTGTACGTGTGTCCGCACGTACGTGTGTAGAACTTCTCTCGCACGGCACGTAGCCAACCGAGGCTCACCCTGAAGGCGCTAATTAATTAATTGATAATTCTAGATTTGAAGCTTTCGTGACTGCAAGGATTCATATTCTTATGTTTTTTCGGTAAAGTCACGTAGGTAAAACATCAAAATTAATTAAAATAAAATAAAACGTCGTGATTTTTGTCTTATTTTATTTTATTTTCATTAATTTTGATGTTTTACCTACGTGACTTTACCGAAAAAACCTAAGAATATAATTAATTGATAGTTTACATTATTTACTTGCGAGGTGCCTTCCGCCAGCGTCTCAAGGCGCCACCGATTTGCGTTTGCGGAGCGCCTCGGTGCCAATGAGGCGAGGCCTTTGCGGGCGGGCGGGAGTGACCGGGCAGGCGGCGATCGTTCCACGTTTTTGTTTTTTGGTTTTAAAGTGACAGCGGAGAACGACTCGGGGGGGTCCGGGCGGGGCTCCGTCTGTCAAGCGAGCGGAATCCGCGGGTTCCAATTGACACTCGCGGCCTGCACGCGGATTTAAAGGTCATAATGAACGGTCAAAAGTAAAAAAAAGGAACAACACACAAACGCTAAAAAGTTCGGAATGAACCACGGTCATGGTTGTGGAATTCCAACGAACGACGTTTCGTGGGTCTGACATCGCGATAATCGTCGTCGCGTCGTGAACATTTAGTATCGTATCGCGATAATTAAAACAAAAACGACCTTCAATTTCTATTTAAAGCTTTCGTGACTGCAGGGATTCATCTTCTTGGTTCTTTCGGTAAAGTCACGTAGAATGGAAATAATAAAATAATAGAAATAAAACATAATAAAATAATTCTCACGACGTTTCGGCTACAACGCAAGCAGCCGTCCTCAGGTGGAGAACAGGTCTGTCGAGAAGACTCTGTCTTCTCGACAGACCTGTTATTGTTGTAGCCCGAAACGTCGTGAGAATTATTTTATTATGTTTTATTTCTATTATTTTATGATTTCCATTCTACGTGACTTTACCGAAAGAACCAAGAAGAAAAAACCGACCTTCGTTCGTTGGCCCGTAGCGCGCACAGTCTGCGAAGAAGCTTTGCGCCAAACTCGTACCCCCTCGCGACAGCATTCCCGTACAGCCGTCGACTCGAGCGAGTCGTCGATTTAAGCAAAAATGCTACCTGGCAGGTGATGAAACACGAGGGGAAATCTGCGCCCTTGAGCTGCGGGGTTTGGTGTAGAGATTTTCTTGCTTTGTTATGTAGCCCCCGTGGAAGAAGACTGATCTCAAGGAGAGATTCGACGCGGGGGTTGAGACCCAGAATGTGGCAAACGGCCCGTGCCGAGTTTGACAGAGCAGATCATACTGCAGATCATACTGCAGATCATACTGCAGATCATACTGCAGATCATACTGCAGATCATACTGCAGATCATACTGCAGATCATACTGCAGATCATACTGCTGATCATACTGTAGATCATACTGCTGATCATACTGCAGATCATACTGCAGATCATACTGCAGATCATACTGCTGATCATACTGTAGATCATACTGCTGATCATACTGTAGATCATACTGCAGATCATACTGCAGATCATACTGTAGATCATACTGCAGATCATACTGCAGATCATACTGCAGATCATACTGCTGATCATACTGCTGATCATACTGCAGATCATACTGCTGATCATACTGCTGATCATACTGCAGATCATACTGTAGATCATACTGCAGATCATACTGCAGATCATACTGCAGATCATACTGCAGATCATACTGCAGATCATACTGCAGATCATACTGCAGATCATACTGCTGATCATACTGCTGATCATACTGCAGATCATACTGCTGATCATACTGCTGATCATACTGCAGATCATACTGTAGATCATACTGCTGATCATACTGCTGATCATACTGCAGATCATACTGTAGATCATACTGCAGATCATACTGCAGATCATACTGTAGATCATACTGCAGATCATACTGCAGATCATACTGCAGATCATACTGCTGATCATACTGCTGATCATACTGCAGATCATGCTGCTGATCATACTGCTGATCATACTGCAGATCATACTGTAGATCATACTGCAGATCATACTGCAGATCATACTGTAGATCATACTGCTGATCATACTGTAGATCATACTGCAAATCATACTGCAGATCATACTGTAGATCATACTGCTGATCATACTGCTGCTCTGTCAAACGCCAATCCGGCTGGTGCACTAAAACTCAGTCTTTATTGATACAATATGTCTGTGGATAGACAGAACGGAGTTACGTATGTATGTTTGTTGAACTTCTTTCGCACGGTACGTAGCCAAGCGTGCTAATCGGAGGCACGTGCTGTGGTGTCAATTGTTTAGCCACATAATGTTGCACTGTAACGGATTATGAGTTTATGGACGATTTGTTTGCCTTGAAAAGGGGTCGCATGGTTTGTATGGTGTGCAAAGACAAAGATCCCCGGTATAGCCTTAACAGACTGTTGGGGCAAGTGCTGTTTGCCAACACCTATGAAGGCCGGAACGGCAAATGAGGAGGTGGGTGGCCAGCACCACGCCCGACCGCCTTTGTCTCCACAGTGGCGATGTTTACACACCGCACCAGGTACTCATTTGAGGCTGAGTCGACCTAGGGGAGGCCAAGGACCGGTTTAGATAATCGTCGCCGGTGTTGGCCGTGAGTGGGAATGGAACTCTGGTCGCCAAGGTCGTGGCGTAGCGTATATATATTGCGTCCTCTTACATACATAGGGGCCGTGCATAAATGACGTCACGCGATTTTGGACGATTTTTGACCCCCCCCCCCCTCATCACACGGCGTCACAAAAAGGCAGACCCCCCCCCCCCCCTCAAATATGACGTCACAAAGCTCTGCCCCCCCCCCCAAATAAAACATGCTTCAAATCGCTTTAAACTATTGTCATTGTAGTACGTATTTAATGTGGCGCTGCACTCTGATGTTGTTGGAGTGTTGTTATAACAATTCTATATTTATTTAAAGTTGCGCATTTTCACGTGACGTCACATTTCTCAAACCCCCCCCCCCCCCCTCGTTATACATCGTCACAAATGTCTGACCCCCCCTAGGTGCGTGACGTCATTTATGGACGGCCCCATATATTGCCTTGCTTAAAAAGCCTGCTGATGGGATCCAGAAGGGAGAAGCCGTTGTAGAGTTTGTCCGCATCAACAAATTCTGCTGAATAATTTTGCTCTGGAAAGCCAATAGGCTGATGGACTAAGCACACATATTTTATATATAATTTATATGTGAAGACACGGAGCGGAGTTCTATTTGCTGTATAGGATCATTCTGTGATGCTGCTGCTGCTGCGTTGGCAGTGGTGAACACTCAAGGCACGGCGCTCAACAGATTGCGTGTCAGTAATAACGCTGCGTGGCCTGACATGGAAACAAATATAGATAGAATAGGCGACGTTTCGGACAATGGCCCATCTTGAATGTATCTATGTTGAACTTCGTTCGCACCATATGCAGCCAACCGTGATAATCGGAGGGGCGGGGGAAGGACAAACCAATTAAACACAAAAAACAGTTCTAAAGAAATTAGTTTTCAACATCGATTTAAAATCTTACTGGAATTTCAACATGCCTTACCTGTTAAAATAAAATACATATATAGTTTTCGTTACTCTTTGGGTCTTTCGGTAAAGTCACGTAGGTAGAAAAATAATAGATCACGACGTTTCGATAGCAACACAAGCGATCATCCTCAGGTGAAACAATACAGCAGGCGGACTGCTGAGGCAGGAGGAAATGTAGCGAGAGAGCTACTGCCACCTGGGATGATGGCTTGTGTTGCTATCGAAACGTCGTGATCTATTATTTGTCTACCTACGTAACTTTACCGAAAGACCCAAAGCGTATGGATTCCTGCAGTCACGAAAGCTTAAAATGTAGTTGAAAGTTTGAAAAGTGTTGCATTCAGGGCAGGGTGTATTGGAGTATGGCGCGCAATTCACAATTCGCATTGCGAGCCTTCCTTGGCTGTGGTCAGAATCTGAATCTTTATCTAGACAGAATCTCAAATATCTCGACCGGAGGAATCCGATGAGCTATGAGCTCTTTTTCACAGATGGCCAGTAGATGACTGCCCAAAGCTGATTTTGTTTTGTTATCAGGGCGTCGATCACTGCCTGTGGATAGAAACAGAAACGTGGTAATGTTTCATCTTCTTGGTTCTTTCGGTAAAGTCACGTAGAAGGGAAGTAATAAAATAATACAAATAAAACATAATAAAATAATTCTCACAACGTTTCGGCCACAACACAAGCAGCCTTCCAACCCAGCTTATATATATGCTCCAAGCTCGTGTGCCGTTTCATTCAGACGCTGTCTCCCCGACAGACCTGGTTTTCACCTGAGGACGGCTGCTTGTGTTGTGGCCGAAACGTCGTGAGAATTATTTTTTTATGTTTTATTTTTATTATTTTATTACTTCCCTTCTACGTGACTTTACCGAAAGAACCAAGAAGATGAATCCCTGCAGTCACGAAAGCTTTAAGTGGTAATGTTTTTTTGCAATGCGTGGAACAAGACACGTGTTTTGCAAACTAGTTTTGCTGACAGGGACACAAATATTTGGACACAGCTTGACCACTCGGCAAAATATATCTCCACCTCGGGTGGGCGTCGAAGGCGAAGAGGACTCGAATCGTGAGTAAACTGTGCGTGTCGTACACCCTCCACCACCCGGCACAGCCAACGCAATGAAGTTGTCACGTGATGAACCAAACGTGCCACGCACATTAAGCGACTGTTAACGATTTACGAACTGCCACGTTTGTTCACGCGACGACTTTAACAATCTTATCGTGTGTTGGCCTTCCCCCGCACCTCAGATTAGCACGTTTATCTACGTACGGCCATCTGACCCCCCCCCCCCCCAAAATAAATTTTGCATCCATAATATTGATTTGAAGCTTTCGTGACTGCAGGAATCCATACTCTCTGGTTCTTTCGGTAAAGTCACGTGGGTAGAAAAAATAAGAAAATAAAACACGACGTTTCGGTCGCAACACAAGCGTCCGTCTTCAGGTGAGAAAAAATGATCTGCTGTTGTGGCTTTATACAGGCACGGGGGGAGGGGCAGTTTGGCTGTGGGAGTTCACAGGGGGGAGGCGGGAGGGTTTGTGGCGTGTAGGGACGGGTGGCGCTCGAGGAATTAGCAAGTAAATGGACTTGAATTAGTAATCGCACAACAAGACACACGGGTGGGTGAGTGAAAATCAGAGGAGTTAAAACATGACGCGGTTTATCACATCCTTCCAATGATTGCTCAATCTGAATCCATCTTCTCGATGAAAGTTGTGTCTGTGTTTGTATATCTGGATGGCTTCATGAACAAATCTTTGATGGTGGCCCGAGGGTTTGCAGAGCACCTTCCCCCCACGTGTCTAACTCCTACAGCCAAACTCCTTCCCCCCCCTTCCCTCTCCCCTCCTGTGCCTATATAAAGCCACAACAGCAGATATTTGTTCTTCTCACCTAAAGACGGACGCTTGTGTTGCGAGCGAAACGTCGTGTTTTCTCTTTTTCATTTTTTCTATCTCCGTGACTTTACCGAAATATCCAGAGAGTATCCATAATATTGGTTGCGAAAGGCTTGCGGGTGTAAAAGTTGGAATCGAATCGATGCCACAGAGACAAGGATCGGGGGTTGTGGATCGAGTGCTTGTAAGAGATCACCCGATAACGACAAGCAACGGGTGCAGTCCACGCATACGTAGGAAGGGTTTCAAGCAGCGCATTGTGTCCGTGTGAATTAGAAACGTGGAACCTAACCGTGAGAATGAAACAACAACAATAACAACAGAAACGTACACACTGTGTGTCGAGGTAGATTCTGTGAATCTCATTTAGAGACCCAAAAAAAAAAACGCCTGGAGCAGAGAACTAAGCTCACATCAAGGATATCGCGTGACCCGATAGAGCAAGCGGAATGGTCTCGGGCTGGACGGGGTGCCGGGGGGAGATGGTGGGTTGGGTGGGAAGGTGGGTTGGGTGGGTAGGTGGATTGTGTGGGTTAGATTGATTTGGTGGGTTGGGTGAGTTGGGTTTGAAGGTGGTTTTGGTGGATTTGGTGGGTTGCGTGGGAAGGTGGGTTGTGTGGGTTGGATGGATTGGTGGGTTGGGTGGAATCGGTGGGTTGGGTGAGTTGGGTTTGAAGGTGGGTTGGGTGGATTTGGTGGGTTGGGTGAGTTGGGTGGATTTGGTGGGTTGAGTGGAATTGGTTGGTTGGGTGAGTTGGGTTTGAAGGTGGGTTGGGTGGATTTGGTGGGTTGGGTGAGTTGGGTGGATTTGGTGGGTTGAGTGGAATTGGTTGGTTGGGTGAGTTGGGTTTGAAGGTGGGTTGGGTGGATTTGGTGGGTTGGGTGAGTTGGGTTTGAAGGTGGGTTGGGTGGATTTGGTGGGTTGGGTGAGTTGGGTGGATTTGGTGGGTTGAGTGGAATTGGTTGGTTGGGTGAGTTGGGTTTGAAGGTGGGTTGGGTGGATTTGATGGGTTGGGTGAGTTGGGTGACAACAGCTCACGTAGGAGTAACAACCGCCGGACGAGAGAGGAACGTAGGAAGGAGACAGGTACCGGCGATAGGAACGTGGAGTTTCCACCACTGGCTCAGAGTCATTCGTGGGGGTGACCACTTTCCGCAGTGTTCGCTGCGGGTCTGTGTGGCCCTCACGGTGCGTTTGGTGTTAACGGCGGCGTTCGTCACGCGAGAACAGAAGATGTGCGCAGGGCTCCCTCGGGTGCAGTGAAGGAGAGGAACACAATATCCTCCGCCTCACAGCCTCGGGGAAGGCGGGCAGCAGTTAGGTACCGTCTAATTAATGTGGAAACACATTTAGAATCATGCGTTTAGAGTATTTGGCTGCTATACATTTCCACGTGATAAGCCACGTCGTGGAGCTATCATTTGTGGCCAGGTCGCTTCTAAGAAGAACTAAATAGCCCAGTGGGCTGTGCCAAGTAAAATAAAAATAGATTTATTTTTTTATTTTTAAGTGATTTGTTTACCTTTCCTATACTTTCAATCGATTTATTTAGCATTTTTTTTTTACTTTCCGACAGACCCCTACTGGACATCTGTTAAAAAATTAACCCGTAAAAACAAAGTTTTTCACTATAAATCCTTTATATGTACGGAATAAATAAGTGTGCCTCCAACACCGGCGTCCAAGTCCTCCTGAACGTTATTACATATGCGTGGCGGCTAGAGTCCTCTCGTCATCTGGCTTGAGATGGCTGCCACCTATGGGTCAGATGATTGCCTTCCACCATTAAGCAATTGGTAATTAAATATAATTTATTTTTTTCTAAAAAGTGTAACATTTTGGAAAAAAAATTTCACGAAAATAAATTGTCACGCACAACGAGTATGTGTGCAAAATGTCAGCTCGATTGGATCACGGGAAGTGGGTTAAAAAACGACCGAAATATTTGCACGGTCGTAAGTGCGCAAGCAAGCATGTGAACTTAATATAAAAGATTTAAAAAACAGCTTCATAGCTCATCGGATTTCTCCAGAATAAATAAAGATTCTGAGTCTGATAAATATTTAATCATCAATGCATTGGCCTCTATAGTGAAACTCCATACTAATGCTCAACACACTCTCCTCCAAGTTGGCCAACAACAACAAAACTCAACACGGCCCGTCAATACCGCTGTGGCCTTAATTGGAAAAAGAATGTAATTCATTAAAATGGCCAACCCCACACTACTTGCAGGAACTAATACATGTAGATATTCCAACAAGGTCCTTAATATCTTCTGATCTTCAACTGCTTCGCCACTCCCGGGTCTAGGTTTCGCTCTTTTGGTGACCGGACTTTCGTTAGCGGTGGCACCCAAGCTATGGAACGCCTCGCCACTTGAAATCAGGGCAATCGGAGTCGGTAGATCGATTCAAATCTGCTTTGAAACCCCGTCTCTTTAAAGTGGCCTTGTTCTGTTCTTGTTTGCTGCTTTTCCTGCATTGCGCATTGCGATCCTATAGGATGGAATGCCGCTGCATACATTTGAGTTATCATAAAATATATAATAGGTGACGTTTCTGGAAATTGCCCTTCTTCGTAGCACAGTCATTATGGACGAGTGTTATTGTCGTCTGTGCTCGTACACCACTGGCAGCAGCAGCAGCAGCAGCAACATCATCAAGGAATGTGTCTTGACCTCCTGGCTCGGGCTGCTATGCGGTCCTGGCAAAGCGTTGAATCCTCCAGCCCAGCTTCTCGCCACTCGCTTTGTGCATCAAGTCCCGCAGAGCCACAGCCACCCAGGCACTTGATATATCTACACACAGTACCTTATATTTCAAATTAGAGCACGGGCACTTTTTTTGTTAAATAAGAAAAATATACACACATACTCACCGGAGTGGTGAAGTATGGTCAAACGAACCCCCCCCCCCCCGCTCCTGTGATCGACACGACGTTGTTGACAGCTGTCGGTGGGCACCACGGTGGCAAGGAGATGTTAACTCCCTCGCCTGGTATGCAGGAAGTCGTGGGTTCGATCCCGACCCTGTATATTTGGAATCTGCATGTTCTGCCCGTGGTCGCGTTGATTTTTCTCCGGCTCCTTATTTAGAACTGTGCGTTTAGAGGATTTGGCTGCTATAGATGTCCACGTGGTAAGCCACTTCGTTGAGCTTTCATTTGTGATATCCAGGTCGCTTATGAAAAAAAAGAGCCATGCAGCTCAGTGGGCCTCACATGGTGAAATATAGTAAGAAAAGTTTATATTCTTGATTCTTTCGGTAAAGTCACGTAGAAGGGAAATATTTTTATTGTTTTATTATTTATTATTTCCCTTCTACGTGACTTTACCGAAAGAACCAAGAATATGAATCCCTGCAGTCACGAAAGCTTTAAATAGAAAAGAAAAGTTTCGTTTAGAATTTGTGAATACACATGGCGATCCATTTATAGATACCCCACTGATTTGTAATGCTTACTTCTCAACGGCTGAGTATTGTTGCAGTAAAAGATGTTTCTGTATGTTAGAGAGAGAGAGGAGAGAGAAAGTCGAGAGATGTAAACCCGTGTATTGAGATTGGTTGCCAGACATGTTTTAAATACACCCTTGTCTTCTCTAAAGTAAATTTTCGCTGTTGTTTGCGTGGGGTATCTATAAATGGATCGTCATTTGTATTCGTGTGTATACATCGGTGTGTGTGTGTATATATATATATACAGATTTACGTCTCCCCTTTTAACGTCGTGACTTTATTAACACCGCTACCTGATTCGCGTCGCCTCAACCCCACACTTAATTCGCTCTACAGCATCATCGTCCGCCCTGCCTCGTTATCCGTCGCTCCTCAGCCTCCACCACCACCCACCACTACTGCCCTGTACATCGCTTCGATTTACGTCGTCTCGATATTCGTAGTCGCACCTTTCCGGAACGCATCCCCGACGTAAAGCGAGGTATGACCGTACACCCTTCGTTTAACTGCGGTCATTTCTCCCTGCTCTTTGAGTGGGGGTATCTATACATGGATCGCCATTATATGTTTGTGTGTATGTGTAGTGGTGATACGCGCTGGCAAAAGGGATCGTGGAGCAGCGCGTGGTGATTGGTTACATCGAGTGGGTGCTCACATCGCGGTCCGCATAGGCTCCGCCCCCTCGGGAGCGGAGGGCTATGTAAGGCGATGCGCGCGGGCACTCGGGGAGTTGGTGACCAGTGAAGACAGAAGACGGAGGAAGAGATAGGCCCTGGGACCCCTAGCCCCGCTGCCCTTGTAAGGGCCGGGGTTCTGAGAGGCTCAGAGGCGAGGCCTTGGGATTCATGGTCCGACGCCCTTGTAAGGGCTCGGGCTGTGTAGCCCAGTGGTCGAGACCCGTAGACTGACAAGAGGGGTCTGATAGCTCCCCGTAGGGAGAGTGTAGCCGGAGAGCCTGAGTCAAGGCAGAGCTAGGCACGCGTACCCTACGGGGAGAGTGAGTACGGCCCGAGCCGAGTGCACATAGGAGTCTGATAGCTCCCCGTGGGGAGAGAGTAGCCAGAGAGCCTGAGTCGGGCAGAGTTAGGTGCGCGTACCCCACGGGGGAGACGGAGTACGTGGCCGAGTCAGGCACGTGTGACATAGGTGTTATCTCGGGTGGGACTGTTACGTGTGCAACCGCTGTGAATAAAGAGTGCTGCCCCGTCAACTCGTCTCCCGCCATTATTGAAGATATTACATATGCATATTTTCATCCTACCAGCGGGCGTTCGACGCTTCACGTGGCCTTAACGTGCACGTAGCCTGGCACAAGCGTCGTGGTGACGTCACCGCCACTGAGTGGCGAATGGTGGTTGTTGTTGTTGTTGATACATTGCGAAGAGCGGTGGCGCAGTGGTTAGCGGACTACACTCCGAACCCGGCCACCCGACTCCGATTCCCGCTCACGACCAATTGACGTGGCGAATATCCGAACCGGTCCGAGGTCGACTCAGCCACCGATGAGCACCTGGCGAGATGTGACAACACCGCCACGCGGAAGACAAAGGCAGCTGGGCGTGGTGTCGGCGCACTCACCCCCTCGTGTAGTGCCGGATTAAGCTAGTGCGGGGCCTGTAGCACATGTTATAAAGGGGCCCTAAATAAAATAAAAACACAAATATTCAAACACAAATGTTTTACTTGCATAGTAAAGTATTTTTTCCCATTTGCTATACAGCCAGATAATACGACAAATCGCTAACCTCGAACACCCAGTCGTTCATTAAAGTTGAAGGCGGTATAGTACTATAGTAATAGAGCAAATGCAGAATCACTGAACCGGAATTGATAGCTTGAAATCATTTAGCGCGAGGCACCTTGAAAGTGCGGGGCCGTAGCACGTGTAGCTACTTGCGCTACCGGGATAAGCCCGCACCGGCCTCGTGTGCCGTGCGGGCCTGCTTCATTTGTGCTTCTCGCGAACAGCACTTGCCCCAACAGTCAGTCGAGGCTATATGCGGGTGGGGGGATCTTTGTCTGTATCTTTATGTTAACTTGGTTACTGCACGCCAGGAAGGGGGGGGGGGGGTCCTGTGCGCGGTTACAAACACAGAGGAGATTGTGCGACCATGGGGACAATGGGTGGCAGTGTTCTGGCGGGCAGGTGCGGACACAACAGACAAAGATCCCCCGTGTAGCCTCAACAGACCGTTGTGGCAAGTGCTGTTCGCGAGTAGCACCCTTTGAAGGGCGACAAAGGGGTAGCCGGAACCTACGCCCGGCCACCTTTGTCTCCCCAGTGGCGCTGTTTGCGCACAGCGAATGTTACGCAAAAATCTCGACCACGAACAGAACGAGGAGCGACGCGATATGGTCTCTGTCGATCACCAAGTCCTTGCTTGAGCTCCCTCTTCTCCTCTCTCCCTCCCTCTCACCCGGGTTCTTTACCGCCTTTGTCCTCCTCAATGGGCGCTTAATGAATGTCAATTATTATGATATTATTCACGAGAATCCGAATATTTACGAAGAATACTGGAGGAATCCGATGAGCTATGAAGCTCTTTTGTTTCAACAGATGGCCAGTCCCATGCACGCCCCTCCAGCCAGTGCCAGATGATCCTAAGTAGCTAAAAGTAGCGGCAAATGTAGTAGCTACATGTGTAGTAGCTGCATGTGTAGTAGCTGCATGTGTAGTAGCTGCATGTGTAGTAGCTGCATGTGTAGTAGCTGCATGTGAAGTAGCTGCATGCGTAGTAGCTGCATGCGTAGTAGCTGCATGCGTAGTAGCTGCATTCGTAGTAGCTACATGCGTAGTAGCTTAATGCGTAGTAGCTGCAGGTGTAGTAGCTACATGTGTAGTAGCTGCACGTGTAGTAGCTACTACATGTATAGTAGCTGCATGTGTAGCAGCTTAATGTGTAGTAACTACATGTGTAGTAGCTACACGTGTAGTAGCTGCACGTGTAGTAGCTGCACGTGTAGTAGCTGCACGTGTAGTAGCTGCACGTGTAGTAGCTGCACGGTAGCTAGTAGGCTGCCCGTGTAGTAGCTGCACGTGTAGTAGCTGCAGTGTAGTAGCTGCACGTGTAGTAGCTGCACGTGTAGTAGCTGCACGTGTAGTAGCTGCACGTGTAGTAGCTGCACGGTAGTAGCTGCACGTGTAGTAGCTGCCGTGTAGTAGCTGACGTGTAGTAGCTTGCACGTGTAGTAGAGTGCACGTGTAGTAGCTGCACGTGTAGTAGCTGCACGTGTAGTAGCTGCACGTGTAGTAGCTGCACGTTGTGTAGTAGCTGCAGTGTAGTAGCTGCACGTGTAGTAGCTGCACGTGTAGTAGCTGCACGTGTAGTAGCTGCACGTGTAGTAGCTGCACGTGTAGTAGCTGCACGTGTAGTAGCTGCACGTGTAGTAGCTACACGTGTAGTAGCTACACGTGTAGTAGCTACACGTGTAGTAGCTACGGGCCCCGCACTTTCAAGGGCCCCGCGCTAAACGCTTTCAAGCTATCAATTCCGGTTCAGTGATTCTGCACTTGCTCTATTACTATAGTACTATACTGCTTTCAACTTGTACGAACGACTGGGTGTTCAAGGTTAGCCATTTGTCGTATTATCTGGCTGTATAGCAAATAACAAAATACAATTACCTTACTATGCAAGTAATACAATGTGTGTTTCAATGTTTGAAATTTAGGGCCCCTTTATAACATCTGCTACAGGCCCCGCACTTAGCCGTCATCCGGCACTGGCTCCAGCCCACAGTCCACAACGCCACTGGAGTAGCCACGGTCGACGCAGCCACAAATCGCTCTCGACATCGCGCAACTTTAAACGCCTCAACTGCGACTGCTTCATGTCCGCAACTCGAGCGAGCAGTTGGGGGGGTGGGGGGCGCAGTAAGGCGAGATTTGTAGCAGCCGCTACAAATCGACCCCGGTGCGCGCGGAACAAAACCAGTTGCGCAACCGGTCGCTGGCAATGTAGTTGCATGCAACCAGGTTGACGTAACTCGACCGCTAAGGCGTGGTGCCCGGCTCAGGATAATGACGTGCTGGGGTTTGTCGTTTGTTGTTGCGGAGCCAGGGAGCGGAAAGGGCTGAGTGAGTCGAGAGCGGGAGGAGGGGGTCGTCTTAACCGTGACATTTCGCAACGCAAATGTGTGTGCATCGTTTATTTATAGGCTTTACGTAATTAATCCGGGAGCGTAATTGCACTGCTGTGTGTCGTCACAGACCTCTTCACGACCGATGTGGGCCGCACCTCCGATGTATTGCGGCTGTCTGCGCACGGAGACGAAAAAATTCTAGATTTGAAGCTTTCGTGACTGCAAAGATTCATATTCTTAGGTTTTAACGGTAAAGTCACGTAGGTAAAAAATGTAAATTAATAAAAGTAAAATAAAATAAAAATAAAATAAAAATCACGACGTTTCGGAGGCAACACAAGCTTCCGTCTTCAGGTGGAACCGTCACAGCCCGATAGCTGTATCAAGTACATGAGAGATTATAAGAGATACCACTCCGTATATAATTATTATTATTTGGTTCTTTCGGTTAAGTCACGTCTAAAGATAAAATAATAAATTAAATTAAATAATAGCATACGACGTTTCGATTGCAACACAAGCAATCATCATCAGGTATAATGAAATAGCGACATAAAATCTAACCAGAAAACTATAGACAGACATATTAGCAGACAGATATCACCAAGATACATAGAGGGAGCAACACAGGAACCAGAGAGGGGTGATCATCTCTGTGGGGTGGCCTTAAATAGACAGAGGGGGGAGGAGGCAGAGAGAGGGAGGGGGTTATATAATTATCATTTACTGCAGTCACGAAAGTTCTAAAATTAAGATTGAACTCCGTATATATATTTATTTTATTTTACTTTTATTAATTTAAATTTTAATTTTTTACCTACGTGACTTTACGGAAAAAACCTAAGAATGTGACGAAATAAGTTGAGCATCACGCACGCGCGGAAGATGGGGCCCCACACACGTGACATTGCCCCCCCCCCCCCCCCCTGTGCCAAGTGTTGAACTCTCGTTGCTTCAGCTCGCCGGCAAGTCGGTAGACCAATTCGTGTTACCAAACCCAGGCTCTCGCCAGCACAAGGCGCTACGCCAGAATGTGGACAACCCATCTGTTCCATCTGTACGGGATAGAGTGTTTCTACCTCTCGCACACGTGGGGTGTTTTTTTTGGTTTGCAGGGTGCTCCGGTTTTCACCCACTTGTGAGCACTCATTAATTGGCTGGTAACACGTGAATGTGTCCGTGTACTTATTTAGCGCCGTACGTAGCCAACCGTGCCAATCGGGGGTGCCGTGGAATGTCAACAAACAAAAAACAAAAACTTAAAATAGACAACAGCTTAGAAAATTGTTGGTAGCGCCGGCTCAGCTCTTGACTGCTGCTGAATTGCCGCTTGTCTGTGGTTCCTACTGGACGTGTGTCAAAAAGAGCTTCATGGCTCATCGGATTCCTCCAGTATAAACACACACTGTGATCCTGATGGTCCCTTTGACGGGCCTCTGAGTCGTCCTCTCTCTCCCGGAACAAGTGAATATACTGCGCAGCAGTCAATGTAATGGTCACTACCTTCATAGAGTAACATTGGAGCGAAACGAACCTTTTCAGACACACAAGACAAAGATCCCCCGTATAGCTTCAAACAGACTGTTGGGGCAAGTGCTGTTAACGAGCACCTATGAAGGCCGGCACGGCACACGAGGGGGTGGGTAGCCAGCACCACGCCCGGCCGCCTTTGTCTCCCTAGTGTCGATGTTCGCACACCGCACCAGGTACTCATTTGAGGCTTAGCCGACCTAGGGGAGGCCCAGGACCGGTTCAGATAATCGTCACCGGTGTTGGCCGTGTGCGGGAATCGAACTCGGGTCGCCGTGGTTCGTAGCGCAGCGCGCTAACCGCTGCACCACCGATCACACACAGATTAAGAAACATGTTCTGATCGAAGCTGTTAAATAAGCGCGAGCTTAGGGACGCCTTCTAAGGTTACTTTTTCGCGAATCAAATCAATACGTCGGCATAATGCGCCGGGGCATACTTTAATCATGGGCATCTGCGCATTGAATAATCTTTAGAGTGGATACTTGTGCGCCGCATGAATTAACCAACGGCATCGTGTGTCGCAGAGTGCGTGCAATTTGGTGGATGTGGCCACCAAGCAAATACACTGTTTACATTTTAAACGTAAGTACGACAAAAAACAAAGGAAAGATACACGCAAACTGTAGGGGTTTAAGCGTTGTCGGCGAGCACCTATTAAGGCCGTCCGGGTTTTTAGAGCGGGTGGTAAGACTAGCCACACCACGCCTACGCATTGTCTCCCTAATGTGATGGCATGGCATCTAACACCGATTGAGGTATTCGTTTAAGGCTGAGTTAACCTAAAGGAGGTGCCGGTTTGCCGGTGGCTCGGATATCACTCGCCACTGATTGTTTCTGTGGCCAGGCTTTGTAGAGCGCGGTCCATACACTCACACACATCCACACACTCACACACTCACACACATCCACACACTCACACACTCACACACATTCACTCACACACATCCACACATCCACACACTCATACACATCCAACAACAACCGCCATTCGCCACTAAGTGGCGGTGACGTCACCACGACGCTTGTGCCAGGCCATGTGCACCCTGAGGCCACGTGAAGTGTCGAACGCCCGCTGGAAGGAGGTCACGGGGCAGACCCAGGTGCCACGGGTCGACTGACTGAGATGAACGAGATGACTGGCTGATGCACCACCTGTGCCCCCTATTTTGCCAACTTGCTGTGCTTTAGCCACCCGGCGCTCCGCTCGTTGTTGTGAGCATCGCTCCTCCGCCCTCCGTTGTTGTTGGAGGGCGACTGCCTCCAACTGCCCAGTAGCGTCCTTCACGAGCCTCCTCCACAGAGGTCGATCTTGACACCGCTGGTACCAGTCATCGGCAAGTCCACTCAGCTCCACGTCCTCCTGTACCACATCACTCCATCTCTTCTCTAGCCTGTGCCGTGCCCGTTTAGCCCCCTCGATCCGGCCGAACAAAAGCTGTTTAGGCATGCGGTGGCTGGGCATGCGGGTTACATGACCCAGCCACCGCAGCCTTGCGTGCCGGAGGAACTCACCGATGGAACTTTGCCCAGATCTTTCAAGGATGTGTGAGCTCCTCACACAATCCAGCCTGGTTAAACCCAGGATGGATCGTAGGCAGGCCAGCCTATATGTTTCCAACCGGCATCCACACACTCACTCACACACATCCACACACAGACATCCACACACTCACACACATCCACACACTCACTCACACACATCCACACACACATCCACACACTCACACACATCCACACACTCACACACATCCACACACACATCCACACACACACTCACACACATCCACACACTCACACACATACACATCCACACACACACTCACAAACAACCACACACTCACACACATCCACACACACACACGTCCACACACTCACACACACTCACACACACATCCACACACACACTCACACACATATCCACACACTCACACACATCCACACACCCATAGACAATCTCACCCACTCTCTCACTTTCTCTCTTACAGCAGTGCACGTATTGTACACATACAGCAGGTCATGACCAAATCACTCGGAATGCGCCCAAATCTCGCCACAGATCTCAGGGAAACGAGTCGAGATTTGATAGGACGAGTACATTGATGGGTGCCCACCACCACCACCACGGTGCATAACGAGGTTGTTATATCGGCCCGCCTCGGGCGACGTCGTAAGCAGCAGAGAGCGGTGGAACAAAACGCCTTGTTGTACCGTACTCTCTATGCTTACGGTAGAACAACTATCCCGCAACTGGCGCTTATACGGCGAACCATGTTCACGCAGGCCAGCTCCACGCTTCGCACACGGCGTGGTGCGTTGGGGGGGGGGGGGTGGAAGGCACACTCATCCAGCAGTGGATCGCAAACCCGGCTGTCAGGCGTGCAGGTGAGTACGGCGATGAGTAGGCGTGCGAGATTGGTGAGCGCGCGCGCGCGCGCCCACTCACCAGGGAATGTGACTCAGGCGGGCGCGCTGCGTGATGAGTGAGGGGGGTGTGTGGGTGTCTTTGTGTGTGTGTCTGTGTGTCTCGATATGCAGGATACAGGAGGGGAGCGGTGGCGCAGCGGTTAGCGCGCTGCGCTACGAACCTGGCGATCCGGCTTCGATTACCGCTCACGGCCAACACCGGTGACGATTATCTGGACCGGTCCTGGGCCTCCCCTAGGTCGACTCAGCCTCGAATGAGTACCCGGTGCGGTGTGTAAACATCGCCACTGGGGAGATAAAGGCGGTCGGGCGTGCTGTTGGCCATCCACCCCCTCGTGTGCCGTGCCGGCCTTTATAGGTGATCGCTAACAGCATTTGCAGCTACATTATGTTAAGGCTATACGGGGGATCTTTGTCTTTCTAGATGCAGTATACAGAGGGGAGCGGTGGCGCAGTAGTTAGCGCGCTGCGCTACGAACCCGTCGACCGGAGTTCGATTCGCGCTCACGGCCAACACCGGTGACAATCATCCGAGCCAGTCCTAGTCCTCTCCTAGGTCGACTCAGCCTCAAATGAGTACCACGTGTTAAAGTCACGCCCCCTTGCGTGTCGCGCCGTGCCCGCATTCACAGGTGCTACTCGCCAACAGCACTTGCCCCAACAGTCTGTCACAGGCTATACGGGGGATCTTTGCCTTTGTCTGCGGTTGGGATGGTCTCTTCCTGCATTGACAAACTCTCCCCTCCCATCCAGCGTGGAGTGTTACCGCACGCGGTGAATCACGCGGCCAGACAACTCAGTACGCGCGTCTCTCGATGATGAGCGAATGTCTAATCGCTTCGGTCGCCTGCCACTGTGTGTGTGCGCCTTGTGAGCTTGTGCGTGTGCTCTGTGGGTTCAGGGATACACTATTCTAGATATACACACGCAGTGCTGACACGCACACCACACACACACACTGTAGTCTTCCGTGTCTGCGCGCGTGTGCGTCTGTGTGTCCAGAGATATTGTAGTGTAGCACACAGTGCTGGTACAAGGGATACAGGAGGAGCACACACACACACACCAGGGCGAGCTGGAGGTAATCCGAGCTGGTCCCCATAGCCTATGTTGTGCTGCGTGGAGACAAGGACCGCCTGTACCTCGGGGTGCGCATGCTGTCTGGAGCAGCCGGCTGATGACAGCATGTCCCGGCCACTCCGCACGGACACGTGGGGATTCCAAGGTGAGGTCAATTAACCCATCCCATCACCCCTCTCCCATCCCATCACATCCTCTCCCATCCCATCGCTACCACACCCACCCGCCCGTGCGTCCGAATTGAAGTGTTCATTTATAGTGGAGGAATCCGATGAGCTGCAAAGCTCCTCGTTTCGCTGCCGTCCGGTAGGGGCGGGTCAAGCCGCGTCGCCACGTGTGCTGCTGTCTGTATCAGTCTGCGTATGGGGCTGTGTCTGCGCACCGGTATGTGAGTCTGCACGTCCTCACTACACGGCGATGTCACGCACATTCAGAGACGAGACTAAGATCACCCACTTCCCGTGTAGACTTAACAAGTGCTGTTAGGGAGCGCGTGTGCAGGCCGGTGCGGCACACGAGGGGGTGGGTGGCCGGCACAACGCCCGGTCGTCTTTGATCTCCCCGAGTGGTGATGTTTACTACACACCGCACCAGGCACTCGTTCGAGGCCGAGTCGCCTTTGGAACCGGTTCAGATATTCGCCGCAGTTTTTTGGTCGTTCGAGCGAGGATTCCGAACTCGGGTAGGCGGGCTCGGAGCGCAGCGCGCCGACCTGACCCGCACACTCGCTCAGCTGGAGTAGATCCGTCTGCGGAACGAGTGTGATGAAGGCCGAGATCGCTACGGGCTGCGTTGCGAAGTGCGTCGCCTGCTGCCTATAGCTGCGGTCCGTGGAGCGACTCGGCTGCCTCAAAGTGCACAGAGTGGCGCGGCTCTGCCGAGATCGTCTCCAAGCTGCCCTGTGCCCTTGCCTGCCTGTGGCGCCCCAACCTTCTGAGCCACTGCGCGTGTCGCGAGGCAGACGTTCGAGAGGTGGCGGCGGCGGTGGTGGTGGCGGAGTGGGGGAAGGCTGTGCAATGGATACCGTGCAGGAGAAATTTCGAATGTTCTCGGGGGGAAATGTGGGCCCTTGCTTCCGACGTGAGGAAGCCACCGGGGAGCTGTGCACTTTTAAACCATCGAGATCGACAAACTCACTTCTTTAGGGCTGTCTTTGTTTTGGTGTTTAGTTTGTCGTCGTTTTCCCCCAGCACATCCGATTAGCACGGTTGGCTACGTACGGTGCGAAAGAAGTTCAGCGTTGCGTGCATGCATACGTACATCGACGCACAGCGAGGCTGTGCGTGGCATTTAAAACAGCTCTTCTACGTGACTTTACCGAACGAACCAAGAATATGAATCCCTGCACTCACGAAAGCTTTAGGTCAATATTTATTTGGCTGCCGTTGTGAAATTTAGCTGTAAAGAAATTAGTTTTCAATTTAGATTTGAAGCATTACGGGGTAACATGAAATTGCGTTATATACCGAACTCCGTTCTGTGTCTCCACGTATAAATACACAGAACGTGCTTTCGGTCCAGCAGCCTCATTTGTTTAGCAGACAAATTGTATCGAGCAGCACCTGTTTCAGAGCGAGCAAACTCCGGGCCGCTTTAACTTGTTATTCATTTGTGGAGGCGGCGTGGAGTTCCCTTTATCCTTGACGTGTTTTTTTTAAATCCACGATGCTAGTTTCGGATTCCTTTGCAGAACGGATTATATTCCAGCCTGTGGCGATCTGCTCAGGAGGTCTGCTGCTGGCGGTCGGGCGTGGTGTTGGCCACCCACCCCCTCGTGTGCCGTGCCGGTCTTCATAGGTGCTACTCGCTAACAGCACTTGCCCCTACAGTCAGTTAAGGCTATACGGGGCATCTTTGCGGGAGAGCGGCAGTGTAGCGACTAACGCGCTGCGCTGCGGAGCTGGCCACCCGGGTTCGATTCCCGCTCACGGCCAACACCGGTGGTGACGATTATCAGAACCGGTCCTGGGCCTCCCGTGGGTCGACTCAGCCTCAAATGATTACCTGGTGCGGTGTGTAAACAACGCCACTAGGGAGACAAAGGCGGTCTGGTGTGGTGCTGTCCACCCCACGCCCTCGTGTGCCGTGCCGGCCTTCAGAGGTGCTCGCTAACAGCACTTGCCCCGACAGTCTGTTAAGGCTACACGGGAGATCTTTGTTTTGTTCTACATCGGTGAATTGCTTTTGCACCGTACGTAGCCAACCGCGCTAAATCGGGGGTGCGGGTGGCGGGGGGAAGGACAACAAACTAAACACTAAAAAGCTGTTCGAAAAATAAATGTGAGTTTTCAATCTAAATGATTTAAAAGTCCACAGCTCCACTGCCTTCCTTGAGGAGGGCAGACTGGTTATAGTAATAGGTTTTTACCATTTCAACTAGTACAAAAACTGACACCTTTACACAAGGCATCATGTTTGCAATTACCACAACACAAGCAGTCAAAATGCAAACAAAAAGAAAACTCTGATAATGATAATGATATGCACTGTCCAAAAAGAAACAGAGTTGTTTCTTTTTGTTTGCATTTTGACTGCTTGTGTTGTGGTTATTGCAAACATGATGCCTTGTATAAAGGTGTCAGTTTTTGTACCAGTTGAAAGGGTAAAAACCTATCACTATATTTTGCCACTGGTAAAGGAGATGTCTCATAGTGGCAGACTGCAGTTGTTTCAATGTACGGTCCGTCGTTATGGTCGCATGGCCACAGTCGCATTGCGGCTTGTTCTTTTGATGCATCTCCTCTATGAATATTTCAATGTGTCCGCGTGCGTCTCTGTGGGCCGACGCCGTGGCCCATAGTTCGGGTTTACAGGCCACCATCGCGCGGCCCTGGCTCGTTGTCTTCGCGACTTTCCACTGTTTCATTGGTTTCATGGCTTTATTTCGGTGATTTCGAAAAGTGTAATGGTTTAGCCATGTGTGTTTGTTGTAGTACAGAGTTAGACTGATGGCCTTAATCTAAGTTGTCTTGTGGTTGTTGTTGTTGTTGTTGGTTGTTTGACTTGCATCCCACTGGGATGTTTGCACACAGCGTTGGTGTACGGTGTTTTTTTCTGCAATATTTTGCTGTCTTTTCTTGGATTTTCTGTTTGCACTCAGTCACATATTCACTTTAAGATGTTTTTTTGTTCATGTTTTTGTTTTTTGTTTGTTGCGGTTGCACCCGATTCAAGAGCCGAGTGGCTCACAGGGCTATACCTAATAAATAAACTTGAACTTGAACACTCGCGAACGAGACGGCGCGCATCCGCCTGGCGGTGGCGATGTTCCGACGACTCGGTTGGTGACGGTGACAGCGACACGTGTCGATACGGAGGAGGAGGAGAAGAAGCAACTTCAAAGGGGCCGTCCATATATGACGTCACGCACCTAGGGGGGGGGGGTCAGACGTTTGTGACGATGTGAGACGAGGGGGGGGGGGGGTTGAGAAATGTGACGTCACATCATAATGCGCAATTTTAAATAAATATAGAATTGTTATAACAACTAAAATATTTTTTTATAACAACACTCCTACAACATCAGAGTGCAGCGCCACATTAAATACGCACTACAATGACAATAGTTTAAAGCGATTTGAAGCATGTTTTATTTTCAAAATGGAAATATAATTTGGGGGGGGGGGGCAGAGCTTTGTGACGTCATATTTGAGGGGGGGGTCTGACTTTTTGTGACGCAGTGTGATGAGGAGGGGGGGGGGGTCAAAAATCGGCCAAAATCGCGTGACGTCATCTATGGAAGGCCCCAAAGCCGTGATATGCGACGATGCGTGTGGGTCTCGATCGAGGTGGTTGCATTCTGGACCCGGTGTGCGAACGGCTAAATATCGCTGCCCGTGCCTCGTCGATGCATAAAAGCGGCCACGTGTGTGGGCTATCGAGTGTGCAGGCGGTGCAACGGCCCACAAAGTAGATATTTTATTTTTTATTTCACCAGTTAAGGCCCACTGAGCCATGTAGCTCTCTTTTCAGAAGGGTCCCGGACATCACAAATGAAAGCGCAACGGAAGTAGCTTCTTATCACCACGTGGCACTGTATAGCAGCCAAATACTCTGAGCACGTGATGTTGATTTTAAATGTGGAGGGGGAAACCGGAAAACCCGGAGAAAAGAAATCCACGCGACCACGGGGAGAGAAAGAGAGAGAGAGAGAGAGACGCCAACTCCAAATATACAGCAGCAGGCGTCAGGGTCGGGGTCGAACCCACGACCTCGTGTATACCAGGCGAGGGCGTTAACATCTCGCCACAAGCCGGATGAGCCAATGTTCCGGGCTACGCAAAGCCCCGTGGGGGTGGAACTGAGCAGTGGAGGGGTGGGTGGGTGGGTGGGAAGGGAGGCATTTTAATCCTTGTACCGGGGCCCGTGCCAACCGCACGCTACGCCCACTGAAACCAGTTATTTAAATAATGGATTGTTGTACAGTCAACGGTGACCGCCTCTGAAATCACTTCGTACGTGAACCTGGAACGACGGCGAGGACAAACAAAAAAATCAAACCGCCATGTGAATGTAATATTGGGTGGAGCTACTCGATGGCTGGAAACCCACCCCATCTATGATCTCAGGGGGCGCTGGATCTGCGCCCTTCCCTTGCCGCAGAAGTAGCCCCAAGAGTCACCCAGCCCACTTAGACCTCCCCTACGTGGACGACTGCTCCATGGATTAGGTGCAATTAGGACGGACGCGCGGGCTGGTGGGGGGCTGGTGGGGGCTGGTGGGGGCTGGTGGGGGCTAGTGGGGGCTGGTGGGGGCTGGTGGGGGCTGGTGGGGGCTAGTGGGGGCTAGTGGGGGCTGGTGGGGGCTGGTGGGGGCTGGGAGGGAGCGGGTTGCAAACCGCACGCGGCCGTGTTCTGACCCCGTGACCCCTACTGGACATGTATGGGGGAAAAAATAGCTTTATCGCTCATCCGATTTCTCGAGTGGGGATAAATATTCTGAGTGTGTGTTTGTCTGCGCCGTGGCGTGCGCTCCGAGTTGTCGCCCCCCGTGTTTGAGTATTTGTCACCGGGGCAAGGCCCCCACTGCCGGCTTCGTAGCTCTGTTATCTTGGAAGCCGCTTGACCATCGCAAATGATCGCTCAACCAAGTGGCTGATATCATCATCGGGTGGAAATTCACAACGGCAGCCAAATAAATCTTGACCTAAAGCTTTCGTGACTGCAGGAATTCATATTCTTTGGGTCTTTCGGTAAAGTCACGTAGATAGGTTGAAATAAAATAACAACAAAAAAACTACGACGTTTCGATCACAACAAGCACTCGTCTCCTCCTGATGACGATTGCTTGTGTTGTGATCGAAACGTCGTAGTTTTTTATTATTATTAATTTCTTTCAACCTATCTACGTGACTTTACCAAAGAATATGGCAGGCCAAATATTCTAAACGCACGTCGATTTTGTAAATGTGGAGAGAAAAACCGCAGGATCAAGCCCTGGAGTCGAGCATGAAATCGTAATCGCTATTTTATCTCTCGATTCCTGATCCGTAACTCCTTATATTGGTCACGCACACTACCCATGGTAACCTTATTTGGGCATTACACACACATATGTCGTGATCATAATTTAGGCCATCATATTTCACGGCGCCCTTGCGAAAATAGACGCTATATCTAGGGTTTGCCACCTTTTCCGCGAGAGACCAAACTGTAGACACATTTCTTAGTCCTGTTGTCCTTCCCCCGCACCTCCGATTAGCACGGTTAGCTACGTGCGGTGCGAAAGAAGTTCAACATACATACAAGTCAGCCTAGGCTCTATCAGCACTGTGCAATTTCACTCCAATAAAAATGCAATACAATATCGACCCGAACACGGGAAGATCTGCCCATGGGCCAAACTGCCTGTATCCACATCAAACCCGGATCGATCCCGGACAGTTGGCAACCCGAAATAAGTATCGTCATGTGCCTCCCGCATCGTTCCCTGCATTTCCATCTCCTGTTAAATGAAGGATACGCCTACGACTGTACGGTTACAATATATGGATACTGTACGTCAACATGGCATAATGATGATGATGGGTGTAGTATTTCCTGCTGTGTTGGTTTTGTGTTGCACAGAGAGAAAGACACACACACACACGGGGTCTGTACAGTTTCGTCACTCTGTTCTGTCCGTGTAGAAACAAAGACCCCCCGTATAGCTTTAACAGACTGTAGGGGCAAGTGCTGTTAACGAGCAGCACCTAAGATATGAAGGCCGGCACGGCACACGAGGGGGTGGGTGGCCAGCAACCACGCCCGACAGCCTTTGTTTCCCCAGTGGCGACGTTTACACACCGTACCAAGTACTCATTTGAGGCTGAGTCGACCGATGAGAGGCCCAGGAGCGCTTCAAATAATCGTCGCCGGTGTTGACCGTGAGCTGGATTCGAACTCGGGGCGCCGGGTTCGTAGCGCAGCGCGCTAATCGCTGCGCCACCGCTCCCCATCACCACCAACAACCACCACCAACAACTGCCCATCGCCACGAAGTCGCAGTGATGTCCGTTGAGTAAACACGGCGTCTGTGCCAGGCTATGTGCACATTGAGGTCCACGTGAAATGTGGATCGACCCGGAAGGCCCTTTGCTGCTGGCAGGAGGTCACAGAACAGGCCCAGGTGTCCTGCGGTGACCTCTGTGCCAGGCTAGGAGCATGAGGTCACGGTTCAGACCCAGCTGCCATGGGTCGACTGACGTGAGATGTCGACTGACACGGATGCACCGCCCACTGCGCCACCCCGCTGCGCTTTATCCCCCCGCTGCGCTTTATCCCCCCGCTGCTCGGCTCGTCGTTGTTGTGAGCGTTCGCTGCTCCTCTTGGCCCTCTCACTGCCAAGACCACCCCCACCACCCCCCCACCATGACCACCCCCACCACCACCCCCCCCCCACCACCACCCCCCCACCACCACCCCCCCCCCACCACCCCCACCACCACCACCCCACCCCGACCACCACCCCCCCCCACCACCACCCCCACCACCCCCACCACCATCACCACCCCCACCACCATCACCACCCCCACCACCACCACCCCCACCATCACCACCCCCACCACCATCACCACCCCCACCACCCCCACCACCACCACCACCACCCCCACCACCATCACCCCCACCACCACCCCCACCACCCCCACCACCCCCACCACCACCATCACCACCACCACCACCCCCCCACCACCATCACCACCCCCCCCCCCCACCACCCCACCACCCCATCACCACCCCCAGCGGTGGCGGCGGTCGTAGCGGAGGAGGAGGAGAGTCATAAAATATGGACGAGGGTGGGAACTTAACACCGATCGAACACAGGAGGCTTGGGGATCTGAATATTTGCTCCTTTGGAGAGAGAGAGATGAGGGCGCACGCACACGCACGCGCTCACTCACACTATCTCTCACGCTCACTCATACTCTCTCACTCTCACTCATACTCTCTCACTCTCACACTCTCACACACTCTCACACTCTCTCACACTCACTCACACTCTCTCTCCCTCACTCACACGCTCACTCACGCTCTCTCACACTCACTCACACTCTCTCTCACACTCTCTCACACTCACTCACACGCTCACTCACACTCTCTCTCCCTCACTCACACACTCTCTCACGCTCTCTCACACTCACTCACACTCTCTCACACTCTCTCTTACACTCACGAGAGTTGTAACAGCAGCGTGCATGAAGCAGAGGGGGTCGCCACCTTCCCCCACTGTAAGTGGCGTGGTGCAGGACAACTCTCAGCTCAGGGGTGTGCAGCCATCGCTCAGGTGGGGGGGCGGGGCTCCCGGGGGGGGGCTCCCGGGGGGGGGGGCTCCCGGGGGGGGGGGGGCTCTCGGGGGGGGGGGGCTCTCGGGGGGGGGGCTCCCGGGGGGGCGGGGGCTCCCGGGGGGGGGGGGGGCTCTCGATATTCGATGCGTCTCGCCGGGTCGCGCCTCGAGGCTGTAATTATTATACGGGGCGCTTCAAAACAATGTTAACACTTGTATGGGTCTATCGTTTTAGTAATGGGGAAAAAGAACGGGTAATTATAATAATACACCGTAACGTGATAACACATGTAACGTCAATGGCTTCATAATATAAGTTTTTGGGTCAGATCGCGTTATTTATAAATGTGTCGTAACCCTCCACCACCCGACACGGCCAAACAGTAAAAAATGTGTCACGTTTTTCAAAGAACAAAAATAATTCACTTCTTTACCCTTTGAAAAACGTGACGCATTTTTTTACTGTTTGGCCGTGTCGGGTGGTGGAGGGTTACGACACATTTATAAATAACGCGATCTGACCCAAACACCTATATTATGAATAATATTGGTCGCGAAAGCCTGCTACGTGCTAAATTCAATAGCTTCAACAAGTCAAGGGGTCTCCCACTTGTTCGCCATCATTGCAGAGGTCGCAACCGGGTACCCGATACCCGTACCCTACCCGATACCCGGCTACCCATACCCGGCCGGGTACGGGTACCCGATACCCGTACCCTACCCGATACCCGGCTACCCGATACCCGGCCGGGTACGGGTACAGGTACCCGTTTGCGACCCTGGTGCGGCCGGGTACGGGTAGGCCGTGAGTCACTGGTGAGTAACTGTTTGTCACTCATTTCCCAACGTCTTGTCTCTTCTCACAATTCAAGTTCCTAGAATCAACCCACCCGCGCCTGCAACATGACTTCATCCCAGAGGTCGCAATCAGGTACCCGATACCCGAACCCTACCCGGTACCCGGCCGGGTACCCGGCCGGGTACCGGGTAGGGTACGGGTACGGCCGGGTACGGGTACCCGTTTGCGACCCTGGTGCGGCCGGGTACGGGTACGGGTAAGGAATCAAAACCCGTTTGCGCATTTATCGCGGTGTTGTTGCAAATTCTCAGAGGTGTCAACATTTTCTCTTGAAGCACCCCCCCCCCCCCCCTGTGTTTGACGCGGCCACCTCTTGCCCTGAATCGCATCGTCGTTCAGCTCACGGTCTCGAACATTTGACGCTGTAGGGGAGGGAGCGGGGGGGGGGGGTAGGCGCGATCCGTCGTCGCATAATGCAGCCACGACAGCTCCGTCGTTACCTCTTCGCAACTTTACGTTGGCCGCTCGAATTTAAATTAAAATACAAAAAAAAAAACTTTGAACGTCAATGAAAGCATTTTCATAAAAAAATCGTTCAATTTACAAATAAGTTCCTGTTGGTGTTATTTGACGCTGTTTAACACCTAGTCGGCTTTCGCGACCAATATCATCCATAATAGAGGGTTTTTTGGGGGGGTTAGATCACGTAAATATATAAATGTGTCGTTAAACCCGCCACCACCCGACACAGCCAACTAGTAGGGGTTCGTCACGTAAACAGAACGTGGCCAATTCGTCACTAGTACAACACGCCACGTGTGTGTTAGAGAGCCAAGCCACAACATTGTTGTTGAAAACATCGTTCGTGGTGATTGTCAAGGGGGGGGGGGGGGGCAACGAGTGGAGGGGCAAGGCACCCCCCTACCCCCCCAGCGCTCGCTAAGCTCCTGGCCACTGCGAGACAAAGCCCGGTCACGTCCCTGTCGTCAGCCAGGGGGAACCTCCACCCACTCGCCCCCCCCCCCGTAGATCGACAATGAGCCCGACTGCCCTGTGAGTGTGTGTGTGAGTGAGGTGTGGGTCAGTGTGTGAATGAGGTGTGAGTGTGTGTGAGTGTGAGGTGTGGGTGTGTGTGAGTGTGTGAGTGAGGTGTGTGAGTGAGGGGTGTGAGTGAGGGGTGAGTGAGTGTGGTGTTAGCTATGAGTGAGTGTGGGGTGTGAGTGTGGGGTGTGAGTTCGGTGTGAGTGTGGGGTGTGAGTTCGGTGTGGGTGAGGTGTGGGTGAGGTGTGAGTGAGTGAGGGGTGTGTGTGTGAGTGTGGGGTGTGAGTGTGGGGTGTGAGTGTGGGGTGTGAGTTCGGTGTGAGTGAGGTGTGGGTGAGGTGTGGGTGAGGTGTGGGTGAGGTGTGAGTGAGTGAGGGGTGTGTGTGTGAGTGTGGGGTGTGAGTGAGTAAGGTGTGAGCGTGGTGTGAGTGAGTGAGGGGTCTGAGTGAGTGAGTGAGTGTGGTGTGAGTGAGTGAGTGATGTGTGTGAGTGTGGGGTGTGAGTGAGTGTGGTGTGAGTGAGTGTGGGGTGTGAGTGTGGTGTGTGTGTGAGTGAGTGAGTAAGGTGTGAGTGTGGTGTGAGTGAGTGTGGGGTGTGAGTGAGGGGTGTGAGTGAGGGGTGTGAGTGAGGGGTGTGAGTGAGGTGTGAGGGAGGTGTGTGTGTGAGTGTGTGTGAGTGTGAGTGAGTGTGTGAGTGAGGGGTGTGTGAGTGAGGTGTGGGTGTGTGGTGTGTGTGTGGTGTGAGTGTGAGTGAGGGGTGTGAGTGAGGGGTGTGAGTGAGTAAGGTGTGAGTGTTGTGTGAGTGTGGGGTGTGAGGGAGTGAGTGTGGTGTGAGTAAGTGAGTGAGTGTGGTGTTAGTGAGTGTGATGTTAGCTATGAGTGATGTGTGTGAGTGTGGGGTGTGAGTGAGTGTGGTGTGAGTGTGTGAGGGGTGTGAGTGAGTGAGTGTGTGAGTGAGGTGTGTGTGTGTGTGAGTGAGTGAGTGTGTGAGTGTGGTGTGTGTGAGTGAGGTGTGAGTGAGTGTGAGTGAGTGTGTGAGTGTGGTGTGTGTGAGTGAGGTGTGAGTGAGTGTGGTGTGAGTGAGTGAGGGGTGTGAGTGTCCTGCGTGAGTGTGGTGTGTGTGTGAGTGAGGTGTGTACCTGGGCTGCACAGTAACTCTCATCATGAAGAAACTCGACGTTTCGCCGCATGTTGTGGCCATGCTGCTCGACTCTGGGGGGCTGCCCCCACCCTGCACGGAGTGGCTGAGAGCAGAGAGACACGAGCATGAGGAGCACGCACACACAGCGAGAGGGGGGGGGGGGTCCCACTCGCTAAGCTACTCACTCCTCACTCATTCATGCCTCACACACACTCACACACACTCACACACACCCTCACTCACACCCTCACTCACACCCTCACTCACACCTCACTCACACACCACCCTCACACACACCACACCCCTCACACACACACCTCACACACACCACACACACACACACCACACTCACAATCACCCCTCACTCACACACACACCTCACTCACTCACACCTAACTCACACACACACCTCACTCACACACACCACTCACTCACACACACACCTCACACACACCACACCAATCACTCACACACCACACACACACCACACTCACACACACACCACACTCACACACACCCCTCACTCACACACCTCACACACACACACCTCACACACACCACTCACACACACACACACCACACTCACACACACCACACACCCCTCACTCACACACCTCACACATACCACTCACACAGACCACACTCACACACACACCACACTCACACACACCCCTCACTCACACACCACACACACACCACACTCACACACCATACACACCGCACTCACACACACCCCTCACACACACCACACACACCCCTCACTCACACACCACACTCACATCACACTCACATACACCACACACACCCCTCACACACACCACACTCACACCTCACTCACTCACACACACACCACACTCACTCCACGCTCACACCACACACACACTCCACACTCACACACACACCACACTCACACACGAGGAGTCTGGGTCGATAACGTTGACAATGACGTCACGAACAGTCGCCCCGACCGAAACGCGAGGCCCCCCAACCCCCCCCCCCCCCCGTGTTGAAATCCACCTCCGCGTTTTGCATCGGCACGTGACACAAGTGCCTCGGAATGCGCGCCCCGTTCTCGTGCCATCTCGGAAGCTAAGCGGAGTTGAGCCTGGGGGGACAGCACTGTGCGGTCTGGGCAACACGATCCTATTGTTGTCCTGTACTATGCTAGGGGTCGGGGTAGGCATGGCCGTAGCCGAGGGGCCGAAAGTAGCAGTAGCAGTCAGAATGGGCTAGGGGAGATGACATGGGGGGGGGGGGGTTGTTTTAAGGGAGGAACGGAATCAGGTTGGTGTAGCGAGGATGATTGTTGGTTATTGTGCGCTGAAACTTCTTTCGCAACGTATACGTAGCCAACCGTGCTAATCGGAGGTGCGGGGGAAAGACAACAAACTGAATACAGTTCTAAAGGAATGAGTTTGTCGATCTAGATGATTTGTGCATAGCTCCAGTGGCTTCCTAATATCGGACGGAAGAGCGTTCCAGACGGCCGCAGAAGCGCTTCTGAAAGCGCCGCGCGATGCGTGTGGCGACCACCGCTGCGAGGGATGAGCGGTGTTTGCTTGATAACCCTCATCGGGGCCTCGTCATTCACTGGCTGAAAACAACTTAAATAAAAACCTAATGTAGCAGCAGTGGCAGGACCCTCGTTACAATGAGCCATACGACTCAGCGTGCCTCTCCTGGATAGAAAAACAATCAATTGCTACGTATTGTATTGTTTGGGATTGCTGGGAACCTGGGTTCGATCCCAGGATCTCAGCCGTGCCATCAGCTACAATTCTTCATCTCTCTCTGGTGTGGATTAATAACAGCAGATTGAAGATGCAATTTTAGACGTTGTCATCCACTCAATTGTCTGTTCAGAAGCAGAGTGGGTCTCGCCCATCCCTCCCCAGCTGTGGCGTGTTTACGATGCGGTCGATTGGTTTTGCCGGGTTCGTGGCCACGCGCACTCGCAGGTCGCCGGATCTTTCGATGGCGCCGTCCGTGACATCGGCCCGGCCGCCTCGGCCACGTGGCCCGGTCCCGATTGGGTCGACGGCTCGGCCCGTTGGCGGGCGTGGAAATCTGAAAGCGAGATGTCCCGCAACCTCCGATTAGCACGGTTGGCCACGTGTGGTGCGAAAGAAGTTTCAAAGGACACACACACATACAGGTTCGACGGGAGTGACCCCGTACGGGATTGTGGCGGCTCCGGTAATACATCTCTCGGATGAGCGCGGCCATCACGAAGCCGATGAGGGACTGGAGCCGTCCCCCACGCGGTCGTCTGCGGAACTTTGCGTGCGAAGTGGAAGCCCCCGGGGCTCTGGATTGTCGGGTCACGAGGTGCCCCTAAGGTCTAAGAAGGAGGGAAGGGCCCAGGTGGGTATTACCACATTGCAAAATGTGGTAATACACACGCGGTCATCGGACATACACATCTATTAACCCGTGGTAAAACGAACATATTTTTTTCGGCTCAATGTGAATTCATTACTCGCTACACTCATTTCTTTACAACAACAAAAATATATCAGTTTTTCTAAATTTAGCTGCTGTGACAAAGGTCAAAACAACGAAACAAATAATGCAATTGTCGTGCGATGGCCGCTCAGTTGTTACTTCAACGTGGAATGGTGGACATACCTGGTGGACATACCTGGTGGACATACCTGGTGGACATGCCTGTCAACCCCTTATTAGTGCCCTAGCTTATCACAGACCAATTCAGACCTTACTGGTCACCCCCGTGTGACCCCGCGTGACCCTTGTAAATCTCAACGTCGGTCCCATCACGAGGGAGAAACACAAACAGATGGGCCATTTTTTTGCCCGTATTAAAACGGCTGCACGCCGTATGGACCTGAAAACTCAATTTCCCTGCACAAGAATACGGCGTAAACCGTGTGGGTTGACCGGCATGGGTGGGCCTAAAGGAGGGCCTACACAAACTATGAGGGCCTCAGAGCGGCGTTCTTCATCGCAAGGCCCGCGAGCACCTGACGGCCCCTGCTGGCCTCTGGCGCGGTCCCCGACAATACACGAAGAGTGAAAACACCGCCCCATCATCGTCATCATCATTATCATCGTCATCATCATTATCATCGTCATCATCATCATCGTCGTTATCATCATCGTCGTTATCATCATCGTCGTCATCATCATCGTCGTCATCATCGTGCTGCTGTCAAACCCCTGACGGTTGCAAATGTGTGACGGCCCCTCACAGCGATGATGTCTCATGGACGAATGTTGCCCCCCTACCCCACCCCCTCCCACCTCGGAAGATTAATGAAGAACACCGGCCCGAGGCCTGGTTTAGCCCGAGGGTTAATCCGGCTCTGCTCGGGTGGCATCTCCATTGTCCGACACTCCGACACAAGTGCTTGACAAACCCACGGCATCCTGCCTCTTTCACTGCCCCTCTTTGTATCACGCCCCCCCCCCCACACCAAATGGAATTTATTTCCATCTCAATGTGGGGGGGGGGGGTGGGAGGTTAGGATTTAAACAGAAAGAGAAAAAAAAACATTCCAGGAGGATAGATTTTTTTTTCCCCTTTCGCTGGTTTGGTATTTCAAAAAGTGCACTCGAGTTTCGGAAGAGTCTCTCGATGCGACACAGAACAAGAGCGGGGCCGTACAATGGTGCCTGTGTGCGGTCGGTAAGTGAGTGTCTGTGTGCGGTCGTTAAGTGAGTGTTTGTGTGCGGTCGGTAAGTGAGTATTTGTGTGCGGTCGGTAAGTGAGTGTTTGTGTGCGGTCGGTAAGTGAGTGTTTGTGTGCGGTCGTTAAGTGAGTGTTTGTGTGCGGTCGGTAAGTGAGTGTTTGTGTGCGGTCGGTAAGTGAGTGTTTGTGTGCGGTCGTTAAGTGAGTGTTTGTGTGCGGTCGGTAAGTGAGTGTTTGTGTGCGGTCGTTAAGTGAGTGTTTGTGTGCGGTCGGTAAGTGAGTGTTTTTGTGCGGTCGGTAAGTGAGTGTCTGTGTGCGGTCGGAACATTAGCGCTGTGCGGAGTCGGTAACATGGCTGTATAATTTATTTCGGGAGAACCAATCCACGCGACCACGCGGGGAGAGAGAGAGAAAGAGACACGCAAACTCCAAATACACAGCAGCAGGCATCGTCAGAGTCGGGTTCGAACCCACGGCCTTCTGCATACCAGGCGAGGTAGCTAACACCTCGCCACCGCGGCGCCCTGGCTGACGATGTGCTGTCTCAGCACCTCGTGTAGCCACCTCGCTGGCGAACCGGTCAGGCTCGCTGCACGGTGGACTCACACATGAGTTGTCTGGGCCCCCGGGATGGGAATACGACCTCTCAACCCCCGGGGGGGGGGGGGGGGGGGTAAGCTCACCCCTGTCTCGACTCTGACGTTGCTCTTCGCCAATTATGTTCCGATTGTGTTCTCGGCGTCAATGTCCAGAGAGCGGCGAGATGTGTGCCTGCCACTCCCTGTTTCGGGTTATTCCTGTTTTGAGTGCCCCCCCCCCCCCCATAGGAGCCTCCTCCCACCAGCCGGTGGGCTCAGAAAGGCTGTCCCCGTGTGAGACGTTCTGGCTTCGTGCTCGACTCGTGCTGCAGCGAAACAAAGGGCGGAGCTTGACTTGAGCAGTGGGTTCGGACACCTGAGTAGTGGGCGGGGCTACCTGAGCAGTGGGCGGGGCTACCTGAGTAGTGGGTGGGGCTACCTGAGTAGTGGGCGGAGCTACCTGAGTAGTGGGCGGGGCTACCTGAGTAGTGGGTGGAGCTACCTGAGTAGTGGGCGGGGCTACCTGAGTAGTGGGTGGGGCTACCTGAGTAGTGGGCGGGGCTACCTGAGTAGTGGGTGGGGCTACCTGAGTAGTGGGCGTGGCTACCTGAGTAGTGGGGGGGGCTACCTGAGTAGTGGGTGGAGCTACCTGAGTAGTGGGCGGGGCTACCTGAGTAGTGGGCGTGGCTACCTGAGTAGTGGGCGTGGCTACCTGAGTAGTGGGGGGGGCTACCTGAGTAGTGGGTGGAGCTACCTGAGTAGTGGGCGGGGCTACCTGAGTAGTGGGTGGAGCTACCTGAGTAGTGGGCGGAGCTACCTGAGTAGTGGGCGGAGCTACCCGAGTAGTGGGTGGAGCTACCCGAGTAGTGGGCGGTGCCTGTGAGGTGTGTGCGAGCCCACCCTCTAAATATTTGTCAAACCACTGCTGGATGAAGGCCTCCACATGGCACATTGTCAATGGGTTTTTTTACTTAACGTTGCCATGCTGGTGAGTGCTGATTGGTGAAGTGTTAAGAAATGTCTTTCCAGGTGGGGCGTGCGCCTTATAATCCAGTAGGTGTACGTGTCTGTGTGTGTGTGTGTCTATGTGAGTGTGTGTGTCTGTGTGTCTATGTGAGTGTGTGTGTCTGTAGTGTGTGTGTGTGTCTATGTGAGTGTGTGTGTCTGTGTGTGTGTGTGTCTATGTGAGTGTGTGTGTCTGTGTGTGTGTGTGTCTATGTGAGTGTGTGTGTCTGTGTGTCTATGTGAGTGTGTGTGTCTGTAGTGTGTGTGTGTCTATGTGAGTGTGTGTGTCTGTGTGTGTGTGTGTCTATGTGAGTGTGTGTGTCTGTGTGTGTGTGTGTCTATGTGTCTATGTGAGTGTGTGTGTCTGTGTGTGTGTGTCTATGTGAGTGTGTGTGTCTATGTGAGTGTGTGTGTCTGTGTGTCTATGTGAGTGTGTGTGTCTGTGTGTGTCTATGTGAGTGTGTGTGTCTGTGTGTGTGTGTGTCTATGTGAGTGTGTGTGTCTGTGGTGTGTGTGTGTGTCTGTGGTGTGTGTGTTTCTGTGTGAGTGTGTGTGTCTGTGTGAGTGTGTGTGTCTGTTGTGTGTGTGTCTAAGTGAGTGTGTGTGTCTGTGGTGTGTGTGTGTGTCTATGTGAGTGTGTGTGTCTGTGGTGTGTGTGTGTGTCTATGTGAGTGTGTGTGTCTGTGGTGTGTGTGTGTGTGCGCGACCACTGTGGGGAGCGGTGGCGCAGTGGTTAGCGCTACGCTGCGCTACGAACCC
Organism: Lethenteron reissneri; assembly: GCF_015708825.2. NCBI lineage: Eukaryota > Metazoa > Chordata > Hyperoartia > Petromyzontiformes > Petromyzontidae > Lethenteron > Lethenteron reissneri. The sequence goes on from NC_083785.1 coordinate 2,730,551, forward strand.
GGCGACCCTGAGTTCGAGTCCCGCTCACGGCCAACACCGGTGATGATTATCTGAACGGGTCCTGGACCTCCCCTAGGTCGACTCAGCCTCAAATCAGTACCTGGTGCATCGTGTAAACATCGCCACTGGGGGAGACAAAGGCGGCCGGGCGTGGTGCTGGCCACCCACCCCCTCGTGTGCCGTATCGGCCTTCATAGGTGCTACTCGCTCACAGCACTTGCCCCAACAGTTTATTGAAGGCTATACGGAGGATCTTTGTCTTTGGTGGGGTGTAGACCCTCTTCAGATGTCACTCGCCACTGATGTGAGCCGTGTCCCGGGAACTCCTCGTGGTTCCCGGGACACGGAGCGAAGCGTCTCATAATCCGGGACAATCTCGATCGAGCCGCGGTCACTCTGGGTGTTGCATTTCGACAACTCTGGGGGGGGGAAGTTGGGGGGAGGGAAATAGGGGGGGGGGGAGTTGGGGGGGGGGAGTTGGGGGGGGAAGGTGGGGAGGTGGGGGGAGAAGGTGAGAGGGGGAAGGTGGGGGGGTAGGTGGGGGGGGAAGGTGGGGGGGAAGGTGGGGTGAAGGTGGGGGGAAGGTGGGGGGGGGAGGTGGGGGGAGAAGGTGGGGGGGGGGGAGGTGGCGGGGTAGGTGGGGGGAGGAAGGTGGGGGAGGAAGGTGGGGGGAGAAGGTGGGGGGGGGGGGAGGTGGGGGGGAAGTTGGTGGGGGGGACGGTGGGGGAGAAGCATTGATTCGGTGGTGGCGTCTGGAGCTGGAGCTTTTCAGAAAAGTCGTGGTAGATTCACTGACCCCCCCCCACCCGCCAGGGCTTAAACAAAACAAAACAACTTCCTTGACGATGACAATAAAAGGAGGAATCGCCGAGGTGAAGAGACCGGACCTGGCCCGTCACGATAATCCCTCGTGAGCCGCGCACAACGAATTCATGAACCACTTGTGCCACCCACTGCCACCCATCGCCCACCTCCGGTAGCAACTTCAAGAAGGGCCCATTCAAAAACGTCCATGTGTCAATGAAGAAGGGGCCGTTGCCCGAAACGTCGCCTATTATATTTGTTTTTTTCCCACTTCAAGGCCACGCGCAGTGTGGTTATTGATGAACGTGTTGATATTCTTGGTGCTTTCGGTAAAGTCTATTTTTTATTACTTTCAAGTTATTTTTCTTTTAAATTTCAATGTTATTGTATTTATATTTTCTATCTACACTATACACTACACTACTATACACTACACTACTATACACTACACTATACACTACACTATACTCTACACTACTATACACTACACTACTATACACTATACTATACACTACTTTACACTACACTATTATACACTACACTATGCACTACACTACTATACACTACACAACTTTACACTACACTACTATACACTACACTACTATACACTACACTACGATACACTACACTATAGTATACTACACTATGCACTACACTACTATACACTACACTACTATACACTACACTATGCACTACACTATACTCTACACTACTATACACTACACTACTATACACTACACCAGGGGTCGGGAACCTTTTTGACAGGGAGAGCCATAAAAGCCAAATATTTCTAAATATATTTCATTGAGAGCCATATAGTATTTTTAACGTATAATAAATTAAATATGTCTTACTTTTAATGCGACTTCTGGTGCTGCATGGTTTTGCTGAAGGCCTTGTGTAGTCTGGTTCATACGTGGTGAGGTTGAGCTTCATGCAGGCGTGACCCGTGAAATGTATCTTCAAAACTAATTTCTGTTTACTTTAAAATGACACAGTATTATTAAACAATATCACAAGTATTTTAAAATCAGTTCCAAACTGATTTTTTATTTTTTATTATTATTATTTTTTTCAACTCAAAATTGTCTGGGAGCCATATGCCGTCACTGAAAGAGCCATATATGGCTCGCGAGCAATAGGTTCCCGACCGCTGCACTACACTATGCACTACACTACTATACGATGCACTACTATACACTCACTATGCACTACACTACTATACGATGCACTACTATACAACACACTACGTTACACTATACTCTACACTATACACGCCACATTGGGCTCTATCGAGGCCCGTCGTTAAGCGATTGGTCGTTAAGAGGGGTTCTACTCGTACGTTGTGCGGTGCCTGTTCTGGATGAGCGCAGTGTCCACACGGCTGGGGGGAGTTGGTAATGTTTGTCATGGGCACGCCTGTCAACCCCTTATCAGTGCCCTACCTCGTTACAGAACAATTCAGACACCTTATTGGTCACCCCGTGCCCCTTATACATCTCAACGTTCATCCTACAAAGTCCCATCACAAGGGATACATACATACAAACAAATAGACAAAAACATTTGCCCGCATTGAAACGGCTGTACGATGTACGAACCTGAGAACTCAATTTCCCTGTACAAGAATACGTAGTTAAACCGTATGGGTTGACAGGTTTGCATTTGTGCATCAGCAGGGGCACAACTATGGGGGGGTGGGGGGGTATGTGGCAGCGTCATGCCCAGCCGGCCACAAGAAGTGGGGGGGGGGGGGGCAAAGCAACATATTAACACGTTTTTTTTAATGTTAAGCAAAATTGTTATTCGACAAAAAAAATCTGATCACAATAACATATATAGTTATAGCCTACATATTATTGTTGATAACGGGTTAGACAATGAAACAACAGACACAAAAACTCCATCCGTATCGATTTCAGTAAAAGTGTCGTGGGGAGAAAGGCGGGGGGGGGGGTTGGTAGTGAGGGGGGGGGGCATAGCCCCTCCCACCGCCCCCGTTGCGCCGCTGTGCATCAGGTAGCAACCCCGCGCCTGCCACGGTTTGTGCAAACGTGAGCAAACGAGCGGACGGACGCACACCGCGCACACCGCGCACACCGCGCACACCGCGCACACCGCGCACACCGCGCACACCGCGCACACCGCGCACACCGCGCACACCGCGCACACCGCACACAAAATCCCCACGGGGAACAAGGTTTATTGATGGCAGAGGTCGCAAACGGGTTTTGATTCCATACCCGGCCGCACCAGGGTCGCAAACGGGTACCCGTACCCTACCCGATACCCGTACCCTACACGTACCCGGCCGGGTATCGGGTAGGGTACGGGTATCGGGTACCTGATGGCGACCTCTGGGATGAAGCCATGTTGCAGGCGCGGGTGGGTTGATTCTAGGAACTTGAATTGTGAGAAGAGACAAGACGTTGCGAAATGAGTGACAAACAGTTACTCACCAGTGACTCACGGTCTACCCGTACCCGTACCCGGCCTCACCAGGGTCGCAAACGGGTACCCGTACTCGGCCGGGTACGGGTAGCCGGGTATCGGGTAGGGTACGGGCATCGGGTACCCGGTTGCGACCTCTGGTTGATGTTGCTCCGACTCACAGCAGTGAGCGAACGTTTCCCCTTGGGGGCGCTTGAGGACTCGTGGATCTCGCGTGGCACGCTAGTCCGAAAGAAGAAGAAGAAGAACGCCAACCAACCAGCAGCAACATCAACACAGACCCCTCGACCCGCACGGTTTAGCCCGTATTATTGTGCAGGGAGAGTGGGGTTTCAGGTCCATGTGGCATACAGACGTTTCAATACGGGCAAAAAAAGTGTTTATTTGTTTGTGTTGATCCCTTGTGATGGGACTTTGTAGGATGAACGCTGAGAATTAGAAGGGGCATGGGCTGACTAATAAGGTCTGAATTGGTCTGTAATAAGGTAGGACACTGATAAAGGGTTGACAGGCATGGCAACCACCAGCAACAAACATATACATTATCCAGATGAGACCCACAGTTGGTCGAAACTGGTCCAGAGTTGACTTGCTTCGTCAATAATAATCGGGGCGACACCGTGGCGAGATGTTAAGTACCTCGCCTGGTATACAGGAAGTCGTGGGTTCGATTCCGACTTTTTTTCATTTCATTAGGTAAGGCCCACTGAGCTTGATTTGAAGCTTTCGTGACTGCAGGAATCCATACTCTTTGGTTCTTTCGGTAAAGTCACGTAGGTAGGACTAAAATAAAATAAATCACGACGTTTTGAACGCAACACAAGCGCCCTCACAAGCAGAAGCGACCTTGCCATAAATGATAGCTCAACAAAGTGGCTTATCGACATGTGTTAAATCAATAGCAACCAAATACTCTAAAACGCACGTTGATTCTAAATGTGGAAGGGAACCCCGAATAAAATCCACGCGACCACGGGGAGATCAAGCAAACTCCAAATATGCAGCAGCAGGCGTCAGGTCGGGGTCTAAGCCACGACCTCCTGTATACCAGGCGAGAGAATTAACATCTCGCCATCAAGTACAGGTGCTTGGTGGATTCTTGCTTCGCAAGGCCGTGAGAGATGAGGACATCGTGGGGAAAGGCCTCCATGGCTGATGATGATGAGCATACATTATGCAGAGAGAGTGAATTGGCAGCAGGGTACTGTTGAAAATTACTGGGTATCGGTGGGAAATGAGCCACTGGTCCCAGCTCTGGCTGGCCTTGCTGTGGATTGATCATGGCTGATGATGATGATGACGATTTGGCGACAGCTCCCCTGGCTGTGTGGCTCGTATCCAGTGGAAGTCACTTTTCCCTCTGCCCATCGCGTTGAATGGCGCGCCGATACAGCGCCGGCACAGCGGCGGCGGCATTTTAATTGCAATGTTCCTGAGCCTTTTGGCTCCCACGAGTTTGGGGCCCCCTCTGGCAACGCTTCACACGGCAGCTGCGTGTGCATGCCTCCGGAGGCAGCTGATGTAAAAGTCTTAAATGCAGCCTAATTACAGCGGCGACAAATAATAACGATAATAGTTACCGCTACCGGCGGGGTTCGCAGCGCACGCACGCACACACACACTGGACTCGCGACCCACAGGTGGCTGGTTCGACTCGCTCGCCCGGCGAGGACGTTGAAACGATGGGACCACGTTGTTTTTTTTAACCCCTCCCTCCACCACTCACCCCCCCCCCCTCTTAGAACGCGTAAATATGTGAATGTGTCGTAAACCCGCCGCCACCACCCCATGCAGCCAATTAGTAAGGATTTGTCACGTAAACATAACGCGCCAATTATGTACTAGTTCAGCACACCGGTGTGTTGGAGAGTAACGAATTAGCACGTTCTGTTTACGTGACGAACCTTACGAATTGGCTTTGTCCGGTGGTGGCAGGTTTAACGACACATTTATATCTTAAATTTGGAGCTTTGGTGACTGTAGGAATTACTCTTTGGTTCTTTCGGTAAAGTCACGTATAAAGATAAAATAATAAATTAGATAATAGCATACTACGTTTCGATTGCAACACAATAGACAGAGGGGGGCGGGGGCGCTGTATCGGCGCGCCATTCAACTCTCCGCCCCCGCCCCCCCTCTGTCTATTTAAGGCCTCGCCACAGAGACAATCTCCCTCTCTGTGCCTGTGTTACTCTCTCTATGTATCTTGGTGATATCTGTCTGCTTATATGTCTGTCTATAGTTTTCTGGTTAGATTTTTGTTGCTATTTTATTTATACCTGATGATGATTGCTTGTGTTGCAATCGAAACGTCGTATGCTATTATTTAATTTATTATTTTATCTTTATACGTGACTTTACCGAAAGAACCAAAGAGACACATTTATATTTACGCGATCTAACCCCAAAAAAACTCCTCTATTATGGTTCACATATCGTTACACGCATATGCAGTGTGTGTGTGTGTGCACGGTGTAACCGTGTGTTGGTGTGTAGCCTTCGAGCGTTCCACAATACATCATGTCCACATGCTGTCGATACGGTTTAATGTATCCAGCATACATACACATAGCGCCTCTTACATTAATGACGATGGTGGTAATGATGATGATGATGATACTGTACATAAGCCACATTTAACAAGTCTAGTACTGCGACGTTTCACTGGTGATTACAACCAGCTTCATCAGGCAATCAGCCAGAATTGTTTGGCTACACCACAGCTCGTCAATTGACAGGTCACGTGTGGTGGGTTAAAGTGTGGGTACTCCTATATTTTTTTAAGAAGTCGTCAGGCCGGGGTGGAAGAGTAGGCCAAAAATACCCTTTAGTTATTGAGTTGCTTGTTTATTCTTTTTTGCTCATATGGGTTTTGATTTTGATCTTTTTTTTTCAGCCAATTAATGATGAGTTGTGTTCATGATACACGCGGGAGAACACCAGAGCGAGGGGAGAACGCTTTATCCCCTTACAGATGGAAACAGCTGGCGATGAGCCCACTTGCTGTACTGCCCTCTGTTGGCGAGCCGGGCAAATGCCACCTCCTCGACGCACACGGGAAGAGGAATTCCACGTCCCATCTGCGTGCGATACACCAACCCTCCATGGCGCTGGACTACAGACCGCGTCCACAGCCCCAACCACGTCTTGTACGTTTTGACAAGCCCCTTCATCGGATCATATTCACATCGGGTACAATTATATAGCGCTGCTGTGGATAGGCGGGACTTACACTCCCGTGGTTGTGCCGTACGCCCACATTCCCCATTCCCGGCGTGGCTTTCGGGCTGCCAACGGATTCTTCCTTAAAGCTGCTTTGAAATGCCGTGGCGTTCACGCGATTCGTTGGACGCAAATCCTCACTCATCATTAACATCGGTGTTCACGCGACTCAGCGCCGTTTGCTGTAACATCTGGCGCGTTGTTTTATCTCCGCGCGTCGACCGGCAAGCCACGTTTAGGGTCCCGCTCAGAAGGTCTTCTGAGCAGCGTGGAGGCCTGACACGTGTCGTGGTTTTGTTGTTGTTGATGCTGCGTATAATCAAAATCAGCCGTGGTGGTGAGATGTTAACTTTACCTCGCCTCGTACACAGGAGGGCATGGGTTCGATCCCGGCCCCTGATGCGTGCTGTACATTTGCGAGTTTGCGGTCTCTCTCTCTCTCTCTCCTCGTGGCCGTGTTGATTTTTCTCCGGGTCCTCTGGGTTTTCCATCCGCGTTAAAGTTTGTTTAGTGTGTGTGTCCAATTGTGGGAAGCGGTAGCGGAGCAGTTAGTGCACTGCGCTATGAACCTGGCGACCCGAATTCGATTCCCACTCACCGCCGGCACCAGTGACGATTATCTGAACCGATCCCGGGCCTTCCCTAGGTCGACTCAGCCTCAAATGAGTATTTGCTGCGGTGTGTAAACATCGTCACTGGGGAGACAAATGCGACCGGTCGCGGTATTAACCACCCACCACCCCCTCGCGTGCCGTGCCGGCTTCCTTCATAGGCGGTGCTCGCCAACAGCCCTTGCCCCAACAGTCTGTTGATGGCTACCCAGTAGAGTCCTGGGGATTTTGTTTGCCTTTCACATTGCTCGTCCAGCTGCCGCGCTATTGTGGCCGGCGGAAGAGATTTTAATGCGTCCGAGAAATGTCTCGCTCAGCAGATTAGGGTTGCTTCCTGGAGCGGAACGAAAAAAATGTCGCAACAAACTGGCTGGTCAGTCCATCAAGTGAGTATCCGTCCATCATTCTCGTCGTTGGTATCATCATCATCATTATCAGCATTGGCCGGTATCGGCCGCTGGGTTAGCCTCGGGGTCACCCTTGCGCTCGCTGACCACTCACTGAGCCAGCTTGCAAAGTCAGCGGTTTGATTCCGTGACACTGATGATACCTCTAAACAACAAAAACTCTCTCCGGTAGTGTGCGACTGTGGTCATCCAGAGCAGAGGCCGTGGTACAAGGAGACTTCACAGCGATGATGATACACTCCCGCTACTACTCCTGGCGCGGCTGTCGGCTGGGTTCGGGCACCTCAATGTGAAATCGTTGCTCTGCATCTGCAGCCATACGGCGGCACGCCAGACATTGTAAAAGTCAAAGGCCGCCGGTTCAATCCCCCCCGCCCCCCCCAAAAAAAACCGAAGTTGAAACAAGGGGCATGACTATTAAATCCCACCCACACCACCCCCTCCGTCTGTCTACCCAGCGATGTGTGAACTGGCTCACTACGGGCAAGGCTGAACGGCCGGGTCGGTGAGTCGTTCGCAATAAAAGCAACATCATTATTCTTATTACAAGGAATGTTTCCCCAGGAATATTTTTTTCACGACGGGTCCTGCAAAATTTGCGCTGAAATGATAAATTATATTTGTTTAATCAACAATAATATTTCTTTTTTGACATCGCGCCCTATATACGCCTGGGCAGTGTTCTTAACTGATTTTGAGAGGGGGGGGGGTGTGGAGGGAAGAGCACTTTCGCCGATAAGACATCATCAGTGTGAGGGCCCGCCACACATTTGAAACCGCTTCGTGTGTTTGACATCACAATGGGGTGTTGTCACGTGTTGTGTGTTGTCGGGGGGGGGGGCACGTCAGGGGCCACACTCAAGGCCACCAGGTGGTGCCGCCAGTAGCCCGCGGGCCTTGCATTGCAGGGCGCTGGGCAAGGCGGGCGCTACGCCGACGTCGACGCTGCTTCACGTGTCTGACTGTGATCCAGCACTCTGGAGGCAGCAGCGAGGGTTTCTGGATCACCACCGCACAGAAGGGCCGTGAACCTCCCCTTCCCATGGGCGTCAAGCAAGTGGGCGAATCGCCATCCGTTTCCATCCGTACGGGGGATCTTGTATGTATGTTGAACTTCTTAGGCACCGTACGTAGCCAACCGTGCTAATTGGAGGTGTAAGAGTGTTGCCCCCTCGTGCAAGGCTTGGGTTTTTTTTCACTCTGGGCACTTCGGTTTCTGCCCACGTGTGTAATAAACACGACTCCAGACGATTTGTGCATGGCTCCAGTGGCTTCCTAATATCGGATGGAAGAGCGTTCCAGACGGCCGCAGAAGCGCTTCTGAAAGCGCCGCGCGATGCGTGCGGTGACCACCGCCGTCTTCGTTCGACGGTTGAGCCAAGAGCCGCCGCCGCTGCGAGGGATGAGCGGAGTTTTCGTGATGACCCGAATCGGGGCCTCATCATTCACTGGCTGAAAACAACTTAAAATCATCACCCGATACAGCAGCAGGACCCTCCTGCATGACGACCACGACTCGGTGTGGCTCTCCTGAATGCATGGTGGGCCAGAGTGTGGATACTCCCACCTCGACCAAGAAGACATCAGGCCAGAGTGGAAGAGTAGACCAAATCCTCTCGACAGGGATTATTGTGGCGACTCTTCTGCCGGCAGTGGAGACTCTTCTGACAGCATCCCTGGACTTTCATCTTTTACCTTAACGAACAACAAACAGCATGCGAGAGGAATTGCCAAAGTGTGACTTCAGCTGCCGCAAGAGTCAGAGGCCCTGCACATCGTGGGGTTTCAAAGGGACGCCAACGTGTGGAAAAATCCAAAAATGTGATAATATTTTCTATTAACTCTTCAATTCTCCATCTGAACAACAATAATAATAACAATACGTTTATTTAAATCACAATTATTATTTCAGTCACGTCCCTAAACAGAGAGAGAGATAAATTTGGAACTCCTTCAGTCTGCAAATCATCGCAACAAGTCAAAAAAAAAAATCGGTTTTGAAGATGACATCACAGAAATTCTCCTGGAGTGACTTCAATACGCAGGCTATTAAAATATATAAACGCGCCCCTCCTTTCTCCCCTCCAGACGCACCCATGCCCCGCCGTGTCACGCGGCGTCTTGAGAATCTAGGACTCTTACGCAGTCATTCATTCATCCATTCAGAATTGTCCGTGGACTGCAATCAGAATCAGCCGCGGTGGCGAGATGTTAACTACCTCGCCTGGTGTACAGGAGGTCGTAGATTCGATCCCGACCCTGACACCCGCTGTATATTTGGAGTTTGCGTGTCTCTATTTTCCCGTTGTCACGTGGATTTTTCTCCTGGTCCTCCGGTTTTTCCCCCTCCACATTCAGAATGAACGTCACGCGTTGAGAGTGTTTGGCTGCTATAAATTGCCACGGGATGACGAGCCACTTCATCGAGCAATCATTTGTGATAGCCAGGTCGTTTCTGAAAACAAGTAGCTATACAGCTCAGCGGGGTCTTACCTGGTAAAGCAAACAAAACGTTTAATGGTCTTAACATATACAATGCCCCTTGATATTTGAGTAACAATGTCTTTAGTGTACGTGGGATGGGAGATTGACGTGTTCTGTAACCATTCAAATGGTTGTTTTATCTCTCTCCATATTATTGAACGAAATAATAAGTCACCGTAACCACGATCGAGGAATTTTCGTTTCCGTGCAAAAATGTCGTACACAGGGCCAGCTAAGTTTTAAATCCAACAGCCGGTCCCGCATCTCTGATGATATTGTTGAACTGTTAATTCCACGTGAAAGCATTTCCTAGTTTTCACGCTGTGAAGGTTGACGGTTCCTTCTTCGAGTGCGACGTCTGGGGGCGGAAACATTTTACGTTGTGAAGCAGTTTGAAGAAGTTGCTCCACGTGTTTTACGATTCAGTCTCCGTCAATGGTTAAGGTTTCGTCTTGCTCGATCATGAGCTTCCTCTTCGCAGATTTCAAGCTTCTCGTTGTGACATCTCCGACCACCTAATTTTGCGTCCTCCAGCAGAAACAAAACACAAATGAACGTTTCCAAACGTCGAACTTTGGATGAAGCTCTTTACCGCGTGCTCATCGGTGACTTGGCTGCGAGCCCGTCACCTCAGCCGAGTTAATCGTCGCGTGGCTGCACGGATTAACATTTTAGCCGAGTTGTGGCATTTAGGCTCTGACATCATGAGCCCTTATGTAGCAATTGCGGTTCATCTGAGCCACCAAACTGAATTAGCGTGCATCGCAACGCCGAGGAGCGTGCGTACGTAGTGCGTTCAACTTTCAGTTCGCGCCGTACGTAGCCACCCGTGCTCATTTGGAGGTGCGGAACGAGGAGGGTAATGAATGCCCCCCCCCCCCCGTACGACCACAGGCATCCACCTTCCCGGTGGCGTGGTAGCGTGCCTGCCATGGGCCCTCTGGCGCTAGGAATTAAATGGGCCCCACCTGCCCCCACCTCTCTCCAAGTCCCTCTCCTTCTTCGTAGCCTGGCGCCTGCCTTCCCCCCCCCCCTCCTCTGTCCCGTAAGGCCTCAGTGCAGTTGCACTGCCTGCACACTCGACAGCTGCACCACTGTTAGGTTCCCCCCGGACTCTTAACTCGGTCCAGTAATAACGCTTTCAATGTAAGACTGGCTAAGTGGTCATTCGCTCATTCATTGACTCGCCTACCGGACTGTGAAGGCCTGAAAGAGACTCCTCTGTCCCTGACTAAACACACGAGCAAGCCGTGGCAAGCTGTCAGATTCCAAAACCGGTCGGGTGGGTTTCATGGCCGCTTTGTGGCAGGGAGTCTGAGGTCGAGAGAGCGAGGAGGCTTTTGACTTTTTAAACAACTTTTATTGCCGCCAGCAGCAACAGCACTGAAGGCGATTTCGATATGAAATACACAAAGTCACCAGCAAACAAATGAAAATAAACGCTACAAATCCACGCGCTGTGGCGCTAAAAGCACCGCGCACAACGCGAAAGAAAAGTCACGTGGTGGTGGTAGTGGTGGTCATCGCGCACGCCATGGTGACGAGCGAGCGCTTCAGAAGGTACGAGGAGAGGGAGGGAGGAAGAGGGCAGGAGGGAGAGGCAGATGGAGAGAGAGGAAGGTGATGTAGAGGAAGGGAATGAGAAGTCGAGGGATGAAGGGAGATGGAGGAGAAATGATGACTGAGAGAGAGAGGGGGTTGAGAAGGAGAGGGAGGAGGGGGAGATGGGGAGTGAAGGAGGGAGGGAGGGAGGGGGGGAGCAGGGTGGAGTGAGTGGAGGTGAGTGGGCGGAGCCCGTGAGTTGCTGCTGTGCGAGGTCTCGGACAGAAGGAAGGGGTGAAGGTGGGACCTCCACAGCCCACACTCTCAGCCAGGTGCGGCAGCAGCAGCAGCGACGACCCTCCGCTTCAACACACACAGCGACCTGCGAGCAGGCAGGCAGCCGGCCAAGGTGAGCAGCGGCTGCGTTCCATCGGCCCTTTGCGTTCAGTGTGGAATCTTTTTTTTGTCTTGGGCGCCGTACGTAGCCAACCGGAGGTGCGGGAGGGAAGGACAACATGCTAATCACGAAAAGTCAGTTGTAAAGAAATGGGTTTTCAATCCAGAATGCGTTTTCAATCTAGCAATGATTTTTCAATCCAGCAATGAGTTTTCAATCCAGAATGAGTTTTAAATCCAGAATGAGTTTTAAATCCAGCAATGATTTTTCAATCCAGCAATGATTTTTCAATCCAGCAATGATTTTTCAATCCAGCAATGAGTTTTCAATCCAGAATGAGTTTTAAATCCAGCAATGATTTTTCAATCCAGCAATGATTTTTCAATCCAGCAATGATTTTTCAATCTAGAATGAGCTTTCAATCCAGAATGAGTTTTCAATCCAGACTGATTTTTCAATCTAGAATGAGTTTTCAATCCAGAATGAGTTTTCAATCCAGCAATGAGTTTTCAATCCAGAATGAATGTTCAGTCTAGAATGAGTTTCAATCCAGAATGAGTTTCAATCCAGAAATGAGTTTTAAATCCAGATTGAGTTTTCAATCCGCAATGAGTCTGCAACCGTTTCGTGCCCAGGTTGTCATTTCACTCGCCCTCTGGCAGATCTCGGTGGGGCTGCGTGCCCGTGAGCTATCGCACCGCGCCACACCCTCCACTCCCGCAGAGCCCGCTTGCTCGTGCCTTGAGTTCAAATCCACACGAGGGTTGGCCCAATCGCATCACTATCAGCATCGACATTCCCACTGGGGTCTGTACAGTGAGCACCATACAGTGAGGGGATGCACCACTCGGCGGAAAGGTCCACAGAACAGGTTGTGTTTGTGATGAATGTCCCGGTACCCGGCATGGTAATGTGGAGTTTACACCCACTGGTGCAGGACTGCCGGCGGGTATGAGCGCCACTCAGTGCCGATGTGCACACTGCGCATCACTGCCTCGTGCAGGAGAGTCTGCCCGACTCCTGCTGCTACTCCTACTGTTGCTGCTACTGCTGCTGCTACTCCTGCTGCTACTACTGTTCCTACTCCTGCTTATCTTGTTGCTATTGCTACTCCTGTTGCTACTGCTGCTACTACTGCTGCTACTACTGCTGCTGCTGATTCTGCTGCTGCTACTGCTGCTCTTGCTGCTGCTCCTGCTCATCCTGCTGCTACTGCTGCTCCTGCTGCTACTACTGCTGCTGCTACAATACGAGAGAGCTGTGCTTGGACATGTGTGGTCCTGAGCTGCAGAGTCCACCGGGGTCAGACGGACACCTCGGGCACTTGAAAGATGCGGGGGAATTGAGTGCGTTGACGAAGTGGCTTTTTTTGTTTTGCTTCGGGAACGTAGTTTGTCAATCACTTAACCCTCGTGATTCAATGCAGACTTCTCACAGGCGAGCGCACGGTCGTGTCAGACTTGACACTCGGGACGAACTGACTTGCTTCATTGCACGCTGGGGCACTATTTGGACACACGTGTAGGGTGGACAACAGCGTTGTTGTTGTTGTTGTTGTGAAACATGGGAGGAGCCGGATATAGAGTTAGACCTGACACGCGAATCGTGCTACTGATGTGACGCCGAAGCATCGCACGTGTTCATCGCTGTGCTTTGCTTTGCCCAGCGGCTGTTTCATTCGAATGTTTGCCCCCCCCTGCCCCCCCGGCCCCCCCTGCCCCCCCCCCCTGCCCCCCGCCCCCCCCCTGCCCCCCCGCCCCCCCCTGCCCCCCCGCCCCCCCCTGCCCCCCCGCCCCCCCCTGCCCCCTTGGCTTGTGTGCGTGGTGGGGTGTCTCCGGACGCTCCGGTTTCCTCCCACGTGCGAACACTCACTAATCGACGGAAAACACCTTAATACGTCGAGGACCGCAGAGCGCTTCGGCAATTGTTGGTAGTGGCGGCTCACCCGCGTGGCTGCCTCCCCAACTCCACCGTGGTTCCTCCACCTCGCGCCTCGGAGTCGTTCGCTCTCTCTTTCTCTCTCTGTGTGTGTCGGTTGCGCATTAGAAGTTGACAGCACAGCACTGTTGCTGTATTAGGATGAATAACGAGTGGAGGACATTGCCACGACAAACGCAGAGACTGTGGCCACCGCGAATGGAGAGGCCCCCACACCCCCAGCCCTTCGTGTGGGCACGCGCATTCATCTCCCCGGCCCCAACCCCGATCCTGAATGGATCTGCACCTGCGCTGAGTACGGTTGGCTACGTACCGCGCGAAGGTTTTTTGTTTGTAACGAACATCAGTGGGTTCTTCACTCATTTTCAGAGGTGGGAGTGGGGAGCGTCACTTTCGCCGATAAGACATCATCAGTGTGAGGGCCGCCACAGCAGTTGAAACCACTGGGGGGGTTTGACAGCAGCACGATGATGATAATGATGATGATGCTGCTGAGTGGGGTGTTATCACGTGTTGTGTATTGTGGGGGGCCGCGGTAAAAGCCACCCGGGGGGGGGGGGGGGCAGTGGCTCGCAGGCCTTGCAGTGAACAACACAGCCATAGACAAGTTCCGCACACAGCGGATGGTAGTCCCCGTAAACATGCCAAAGTTGAGCCAACCTTGGATACAGTGTGCCGGATTAAGCTAGTGCGGGGTCTGTAGTATATGCTATAAAAGGGCCCTAAATATAAAAAACACGTAAATATTAAAACACATAAATGTGTAACTTGCATAGTAAGGTAATTGTGTTTTTTTTCATTTGCTGTACAGCCAGATAATACAATAAATCGCTAACCTTGAGCACCCAGTCGTTCATAAAAGTTGAAGGCGGTATAGTACTATAGGAATAGAGCAAGTGCAGAATCACTGAACCGGAGTTGATAGCTTGAAAGCATTTAGCGCGGGGCCCTTGAAAGTGCGGGGCCCGTAGCTACATGTGTCGTCGGGCTGAACAACTAATCGATTTCAAATCGAAATCGCAATTTGAAACAATGCGATTGGCAAATCGCAAAGGCTGCGATTTTTTGCGATTTGAAAAGTCCTCTTACTTTCTTATTGTTATTGTTTTATTTTTAATGATTAAAACTTTAATTTATTTAACTTAACAATTGTTTTATGTTTGATTGTTCTATTTAAATTACACCATTTTAATAAATACATGTTGGAAGCAATTCATATATTTTAAGTTCTCATCCTTGCATTAGAATATCTAGAGCAGTTCATATTATGATGGTATCATGTGGTAATGCTCCATCACATGTTTTAAATCTAATGTACAGTGAATATTGAACTGAAGCTTGACTTTAAAAAAATGTAATCGCAAATAAAATCGCAATATCTGTCAGAAAAATCACAATTGGATATTTTTCCCAAATCGTTCAGCCCTAATATGTCGCTACTTTTGCTACAAGGGTCATCCGGCACTGATGGTGGAGGTGGTGGGTGGAATTAGTGGTCGTGGCGATGATGGATGGTGGTGGCGGGAGTGGTTGGTGGTGGCGGTGGTGGCCGTGAATTTTAGTGGTAGCCGTGGAAGTGATGGTGGTGGTGGTTGTGGTAGCCGTGGAGGTGATGCTGGTGGTTGTGGTGGTGGTGGTTGTGGTGGTGGTGGTGGCCGTGGTAGCCGTGGAAGTGGTGGTGGTGGTTGTGGTGGTGGTTGTGGTAGCCGTGGAGGTGATGCTGGTGGTTGTGGTGGTGGTTGTGGTAGCCGTGGAGGTGATGCTGGTGGTTGTGGTGGTGGTGGTTGTGGTAGCCGTGGAGGTGATGCTGGTGGTTGTGGTGCCCATGACTGAAACCAGCCTGCGCCAGGGCTGGCTGGTTACGGGAGGGACTGGGCATATAAATAAATAATAACGCCGCGTTATTTATTTGGACAGTTTCAGCGCCGGAGGTCGAATTGAAGCCACGTGTTTGCGTTGGTCGCGTGAAGGTTGGAGCCGGGCGTTTGTGGTGACGAGTGTGTGTGTGTGTGTTTTGAGTCGGCTGATGAGACCCAGAAGGTCGAAACCGGTCCAAAGTTTGCTTGCTTAAACAAATGCGGCTGGGTAATGGTGCTCCGGAAAGTCAATAGGGGGCCGTCCATAAATGACGTCACGCACCTAGGGTGGGGGGGGGGTCAGACATTTGTCACGATGTGTGACAAGGGGGGGGGTGAGAAATGTGACGTCACATCAAAATGCGCAACTTTAAATAAATATAGACAACACGTTCTACTTAATTAAATAAACTTTTTAATAAATGTGTTCTCCTACAACATCAGAGCGCAGCGCCACATTAAATACGCACTACAATGACAATAGTTTAAAGCGATTTGAAGCATGTTCTATTTTGGGGGGGGGGGGGGGCAGAGCTTTGTGACGTCATATTTGAGGGGGGGGTCTGCCTTTTTGTGATGCCGTGTGACGACGGGAGGGGGGGGGTCAAAACTCGTCCAAAATCGCGTAACGTCATTTATGGACGGCCCCTAGGCTGATGGGTGGTCAAGATGTCTTGTGACCCCCCCCCCCCCCCCCAATTAATTGACCTCTCACATTTTCCCGTTGCATATTCATTTATGTTTGGAATTAAATGGGGGGGGGGGGGTCACAAGAAATATGGACCACCCTGCAGTTGGCCATACCGTTCGTGTGTCCTGAGCACTGTTCCCAACTCTGGTTGGCCTTACGTGATTGTTGAGGAATGTGGCTTGTTTTGGTTCAGAGGAGGCGGGGCTGGTGTGCCGCGACTGTGGTGTTCGTAAGCTCGCGTGTGTTCATGCGTGTGTGCCCTGGGGGGGAGGGGAGCGGTGGCGCAGTGGTTAGCGCACTGCGCCACGGATCGAGTTCGACTCCCGCTCAGGGTTGAAATCAGCGATGAATATTCGATTTGGTCTTGGGCCTCCCGTAGGTCGAATCAGCCTTTAAATGAGTACTTGGCGCGGTGTGTGCCAAACGTCAGCACTGGGGAGACAAAGGCGGCCGGGCGTGGTCCTGGCGTGATGCCGGGCCGTGTTGGCCTGCACAGGTGCTCGTTAGCAGCACTTGCCCCAACAGTAGGCGATATGGGCTAGCTCTATCTTTGTTTGTGGGCTGGGTGTATCGCTCATGAAACGTACGCCACGAATCGAGAAACACAAAAATCTGGTGACGAGACTGCTTTGGTGGTCAGTCTATGAGCCACTGCGCGGATATTTTACCTGCGGTGGCATCGCTTTTTAGTGTTTCCAATTATTTGTGCGGCTAATGCCAGTGAATTATGTGAACACCCTTTGAAATTCGTGGGATCGTCAAGTAAAGCACTGTGATTTATCCGTGCGAATACGTTCAAATGACTCAAGTTTTGCGACCTTAAGGTGGCACTAAGTAACCGCTCTGGCACACATGGACGAGTGGTGCACAAATGCCAACAACAACAACTCAACACATTCCAGAGTAGCCGTGGCCTTATCAACATGAAAAAATACAGTATATAATAGCCCACGTGTCGGGAAATGTTCCTAATTCAAAGTAAAAATACAATAATAAGTTGAGTGAAAATGCCCTGATAA
The DNA here is from genome assembly GCF_015708825.2 of Lethenteron reissneri. Classification (NCBI taxonomy): domain Eukaryota; kingdom Metazoa; phylum Chordata; class Hyperoartia; order Petromyzontiformes; family Petromyzontidae; genus Lethenteron; species Lethenteron reissneri. Next base: position 2,747,973 of record NC_083785.1, read on the forward strand.
TTGGTTCTTTACCCTTCTATCTGGCAACAAAAAAGGTGTCAGTTTTGTTGCCAGATAGAAGGGTAAAGAACCAATTATCATATTTTTACTGGCAAATGAGGTCCCCATAGTGAAAATGCCCTGTTTTTATCATCATCGAGATGGAGTGAAATATCTCCATCTGATGTACGGCATTTAAAATAAACGAGTTAGTAAAATAAACTCACGTAGAAGAGAAGAACAAAATATTGCTGTGGATTTCACACCTGATGACGATTGCTTGTGTTGCAGTCGAAACGTCGTGATAATTTTATTGTTTTATATTTATATTATTTTATTATTTCCCTTCTACGTGACTTTACCGAAAGAAACAAAAATATGAATCCCTGCAGTCACGAAAGCTTTAAATCAAAATTTAATAAAATAAAGTTTTAGTTTGTACTGAACCTGACAATCTGTGTTAATGAAATGCACCTGTTGTGTGTTTTGTCTGTAGGCACGCTGGTATGTACGTGTATGTATCTGTGCTCGTGGTAACTGATACGTGTGTTTAGGGTTGTACTCTCGTATTATTGTTTTGCACCTGCGTGTGTACAGGGTTGTTGGCATGTGGGGAGCGGTGGCGCAGTGGTCAGGGGCAGTGCTCACGACCAGTAAACAGCTGGGAATAGTTGAACCGGTCGACCCAGCTGTAAACGAGTACCTGATGCGCTGCGTGAACAGCAGCACTGGGGGAAGACAAAGGCGACCAGGCATGGTGTTGGCCACCTGCACCCCCCCCCCCCCCTTATGCGCTCGCCAACAGCATGTGGCCCAGCAGTCTACGCAGGAATCTGTCAGTCGGTACAGGCTCACGCGATACGCCAGCATCTGTGTGCAGAGTTTCTGGCATCGGCGTGTCTGTGTGCAGAGACACGCAAAAGACAAATGTCCCCCGTATAGCCTATACAGGCTGTTGGGGCAAGTACTGTTAGCGAACATATGAGTGGGTGGATGTCAAGCAGCACCACCCCTCCTCGGTCGCCTTTGTCTCCCCACTGATGATGTTTATAGACCGCACCAGGTAATCATTTAAGGCTGAGTCGACCTCGTGGAGGCCACAGGACCGGTGCAGATAATTGTAACAAATGTTGGTTGTGAGCGGGAATCGAACTCTGGTTCCCAGGTTCGTTGGTGCCGCGTGCTAACCACTGCGCCACACACAAAAGATCCCCCGTGTAGCCTTTAACAGACTGTTGGGGCAAGTGCTGTTAGCGAGCACCTATGAAGGCCGGCACGGCACACGAGGGGGTGGGTGGCCAGCACCACGCCCGACCGCCTTTGTCTCCCTAGTGGCAATGTTTACATACCGCACCAGGTACTCATTTGAGGCTGAGTCGACCTAGGGGAGGCCCGGGACCGGTTCAGATAATCGTCACTGCTGTTGGCCTTGAGTGGGAATCGAACCCGTGTCGCCGGGTGCATAGCGCAGCGCGCTAACCACTGCACCACCGCTCCCCACAGACAACATACACAAATGCACGTGCGTGTCTGTGTGTACAGCGTCTTGCAAACATTTGCATTGCTCCCAGTGTGTGTTTCTACAGTTAAGACTTTGAGCACTCGTGTGTACTGTGTGCATATCTATCTGTGTGGAGTTTGCACGCCTCTCCGTGGCGGTCCCATGCTGTGGCCCGGCTCTCGGCGAGCGATGCACAATGTAAGAAGGAGCACGGAGGCTCAACATAGAGACAAGGGGCTATCTTTCTTCACACGTGGATCTCCCAGTCTGGGCCCACATCTCGTCCCCCCCTCCCCCCCTCCTCTTCTCTGCTCCGACCTCCCCTGGCCCCTCCACTCAATTCCTCCTCGTGGGTCGTCCACTAGGGGCATTGGGGTACATGCACCTGTCCTGGCCTTGCCACTTTAGGTCAACTCAACCTTAAATGACGACCTGGTGCGGTATGCAAACATCGCCATTCGGGAGAGATAGGCCAACCAGGCCACACCACACCACCACGTCATACGCTGCTCCGGCCTTAATAGGCACTTATAAACAGCAGTTCACCTAGTCTATAAATAAAAGGATAAACCGGGCATGTTTTTTTCCCATTGTATTTTGGCATGTTCCGCTAGCATTGATATAAAGTTAACCATACACAAGAAAACTAAACTATTTTATTTTTACCATGTAAGACCCACTGAGCTGTAGAGCTCTTTTTCAGAAGCGACCTGGCCACAAATGATAGCTCGACGAAGTGGCTTATCACCGCGTGGACATTTACAGCAGCCACATACTCTGAACGGGTGACGTTGATTCTGAATGTGGAGGCAAAAAACCGGAGGACCCAGAGAAAAATCCACGCCACCGCGGGGAGAACACACACACCTCGAATATACAGCAGGCGTCAGGGGTCAGGATTGAACCCACGACCTCCTGTATATCAGGTGAGGTAGTTAACATTTCGCCACCGCGGCGTGGCCACTTGGTAAGGCCTGTCACGTGAGCAGAACGTGCCAATCTGTGACGACTTCAGCTCCTTCAGATTGTGTGTTAGAGAGCAAACCCGCAACATTTACATCATCATGCGATGATCATCCTCATGCGATTGCTTACATTTCAGGTTGGCAGTTCCTCGTGTCTTGAAGGCCAGACACACGATCTTCCGAGAATGTCAAGTGTTTATATTTCCCTGTGTGTGTTGTGTCAATGGTGTACTGTTTTGGTCTTGGGTGCTTGAGTGTTCGACTTTACTCACATCTACAGCATGTACCTGTGTGTGTATGTGTGTGACAGCTGGAGAATGTTTGCACCTTTATTTGCTTTCATAATAGCACGTGCAGTGTTTGGCACGTGTCTCTCGGTGTGTGTGTGTAGTGCAGGGGTCAGCGTACCGCACTACGAGCCCGGCGAACCGGAGTTCAATTTCTAGCAACGACCACCAACGCCAGTGGCGATTGTCTGAACCCGTCCTGGGCCTCGCCTAGGTCGACTCAGCCGTTAACGGGTGCCTGGTGCAGTGTGTAAACATCAGCGCTGTGGGGAGACAAAGGCGGTCAGCCGTGGTGTCTGCATGCTGACTGCGGTGAAGTGACGGAAGTGCCTCCACTTTCGAGGGACTTCTTGAGAAACTGTACAGGGGGTGTTTTGGCCTACTCTTCCACTTGTGGTGCCTCCATTCACACCGCTGCGTGACGGGTGGGGGGCATTTTAAGAAACTCGCACGAACGGAACGATGCTGAAATCCATTCGGGGGTTGTCAATGATCCCAAGCTCCCGTTCTCTCCCCCACATGTGCCATCGCTGTGAACCCCTTATCAGTGCCCTACCTTGTTACAGACCAAGTCACACCTTACTAGTCACCCCGTGCCCTTATACATCTCAACGTTCATTCTACAAAGTTCCAACACAAACAAATAGACAAAACATATTTTTTGCCCGTATTGAAACGGCTGTACAAGAATACGGGGTAAGCTATGGACTGTTATTTGTTTTGCGCGTGAAGACAGCGTGTTGTTGTTGTTGTTGTTGTTTCGGGAGGCGGTGTGGGATGCGTTGTTGATAACCACTCGTGCTGCCTCGCAGAAAGAAGGGGGCCCTGGGTTCGACTCCGGACTCGGGGCAGCCTTTTCTGTGCGGAGTTAATCCCCCTCCACGTTGAGAATCGACGCGCGTTTTCGAGCATTTAGCTGCCGCTATGAATTCGCACGCGATGATGAGAAGGCCAGCTTTGCTGCGCTATGCATTTGTGATGGCCAGGCCGCGTCTGAAACAAGATCTACGCAGTACAGCTCCGTGGTGGGCCTTAGCTGGTAAACTAAAGAATACAGGGTGTCCCGTGAGTCAGGAATCATAGACAAACACACACAGCTCTGTGTCATTGCCTCGCGGTCTGGATGCAGTCTGTTTAATTCAACAGCGACCTCCCTCTGACTCCGATTTCCTATGAGTGGGATTATCTAAACTCGTTCTTCCTTACTACTCAGAGACATCTTGGGCCTGCAGAAACAAAACGAATATGAATGAGTTATTTTCCCCGATGATTCCAGACTTTAATTTTAGTTCGTCTTCTGGAAACAGGGGTCGAGCGAATCCGCGGTGAGGCCACACGCATTGCGCCGCCTGTATGGACAATATGTATGTTGGACTTCTTTCGCACCGTACCTAGCCAGCCGCGCCACTCGGAGATGCGTGTGGCCTCACGGGGGCTGAACAGGCTCTGCTACAGACTTAGCTCCGGCTCATCTCGGATGGGAGTGGGGTCACTGGGGAGACAAAGGCGGCCGGGCGTGGTGCTGGCCACCCACCCCCTCGCGTGCCGTGCCGGCCTTCATAGGTGCTGCTCGCTTCACAGCACTTGCTCCTTTACAGTCTGTTCCAGGCGACACGGGGGATATTTGTCTTTGTAACTGTGATTCACCGCCTCGTGGGGGAGAGTGAGCATGGGTGGGTAGATCACACGGACTTTTGGGTGGTGCTAGGACCCAGCCAAACCCTAAGCACCATCCCGAGCACCGGCCCGGCTCTTCCACTGTGCGGTGCCCGCTGTGACGGGGATTTGCGACATTGTCCAGCAGGCAGCCAACGCAGACGAAGATCCCCCTGGGTTTTGATCTTCCACGAAGCTCCTGGTCCACCCTAAACCGCATCCAGTGCACGAGCCGTGGCAGCGGCAGATGCGGACACCCTGATGCACGAATGTGAAATTAGAAACTCTCTCCAGGAGTGGTCGTCCAGAAGAGACGCCGTACAACGTATCACGGATGAAGCGATGCCCCGATCCACAAACACGAAGGAGACATCACAGCGATGATGATGATGATCACTCCGCTGCTCCTAGCGCAGGTTGTCTGGCTTGCACCACCCGAACGTGAAATCGTCCTCGTTGCTCTGCATCTACATCGGTAGCCGTATGGAAGAAAGAAAGAACCAGGTTAGCCAAGGGGGGGGGGGGAGGGGGGGCTGCCTCTAAAAAAATAAACCCTGGCGAAAAGGTGACAAGGGTCTGAGCAAACGTGGCCTAAACCTCTCCTGGGCTTAGCTCCAGAAGCGCAAGGCGACCTCCGTTTAGAAGTAAGAGGAGGAGCACAGGGAGAGGAGATTGGTCTAATTGTGGCGGCTGGTGATGGGAAAATACCTGAGCCGCCCTTATCCCTTTCTGTCGACCCCCCCTCCGCTCCCAGCCAGCCCAACCCGAGCACCCTGGCGGGGAACGGGAAGTCAACGGTCTGTTGGTTTTCCAATTAAAAAACATAATCACGTGACTAACTTTGTTAAGTGACTGCCACTGGCTTTGTGTGTGCGGTCAGGGCACGCGCGCTACGAACCTCGGCCAAGACCGGTGACGATTATCTGAACCGGTCCTGGGTCCCCCCCCCCTTGGTTGACTCAGCCTAAAATTAGCACCTGGTGCGGTGTGTAAACATCGCCAGTTCGGAGACGAAGGCGGCTTGGCGTCGTGCCTTGCCGCCCCCCATAGGTGCTTGCTAGCAGCACTTGTCCTTAACAGTCTGTTACAGGCTATACGGGGGATCTTTGCCTTTCTTTGTTCGTCTCATTCACCCCAGCGTGGACTCAATGCCTCCCTTCCTCCACGACTCCCTGGGTCTCACTCCCACCTGCCCTTCCTGGCTCAGTGATTTTCTCAGTTTCCATGGACAGTGGTAACTGGGGCTGGCTCAGTGTTTAGGCACCAGGCTAGTGGCCAAAGAGCCGCTGTTTGAATGGCAACCCTGGATTGCCAATCTGAGCCACGATCCTAAACTAAACTAAGATTCAATCCCAGCCAGCACGGGCATCCTCGGGGTGGATTTCCACCATCTGTTTACCAAGCCGAGCCAGAAACAATTAGAATCATATGGATTTAAAATACTGGAGCTATAAAGATATTTTCCACAGATGTCCAATACCAGGGAAATCGAGCTTTTCCTCGGCTTGCAAATGCGATTTTTGAAGTTTTAGAGAATTCAATTGGGGTCACGGGACATCTGGAGCACCCTGGACGGGCGGCTGTGCGGTCGGACGTGGTGGCAATATTGGGTGTGTACTGTGTGTGTACTGTGTGTACTGTGTGTGTGTACTGTGTGTGTACTATGTGTACGGTGTGTGTACTGTGTGTGTACTGTGTGTACGGTGTTTGTACTGTGCGTGTGTATTGTGTGCGGTGTGTGTGTTCTGTGTGTGCAGTGTGTGTACTGTGTGTGGTTGTGTTGTGTGTGTCTACTGTGTGTACTGTGTGTGTACTGTGTGTGCAGTGTGTGTGTACTGTGTGTATACTGTGTGTGCAGTGTGTGTGTACTGTGTGTATACTGTGTGTGCAGTGTGTATGTACTGTGTGTACTGTGTGTACTGTGTGTGTGTGTGCTGTGTGTGTACTGTGTGTACTGTGTGTGTGTACTGTATGTGTTATGTGTGTGCTGTGTGTGTGTACTGTGTGTACACTGTGTGCGCAGTGTGTGTGTACTGTGTGTGTTATTTGTGTGCTGTGTGTGTACTGTGTATACTGACTCTGTGTGCTGTGTTTGTGCTACTCTAGGGCTACTCGGCACGCAGCTGCCTAAACCCTTGCGGGTTTCGCTTTGTGCGCCCCATTTTTTTGAACACATCCTGAACCGGAGGCTGTTCACTTTTAAATCATCTCGTTCGAAAAAAGTAATTTCTTTAGAACCGCTTCCTTGTGTTTAGTTTGTTGTCCTTTCCCCGCACCGCCGATTAGCATTGGTCGGCTACGTACGGTGCGAAAGAAGTTCAACATTGCGCACACCGCACAGAGCAGAGGTGATACACCTGTACCGGTGCAGAATGGGAGTGCAGGTGTGGAGCGGAACGCGTTGGTGGTGGTGGTGGGGGGGCTGTTGCTTTTGTGTTGTGGTTGTTGTTGTGGTTGTTGTTGTTATTATTGATGTCTGGGCGCCGCTGGAGCGGAACGCGTTGGTGGTGGTGGTGGGGGGGCTGTTGCTTTTGTGTTGTGGTTGTTGTTGTTATTATTGATGTCTGGGAGCCGCTGGAATGTTGGGAATTCGCCAACGGCGCAGACAGACGCCGAGTGGCCGCACCTGCCATGCCCCGACACGGCGTTTGCCGGCGACAGTCCGCGTGGGTCATTCCGTGTGGCCCAGTGGCCAGTGACGCATGAAGCCAATAAGTGCGGGGCCAGTAGCATGATGTTGTAAAGGGGCCCTAAATTAAAATAAAACAACATAAATATTAAAACACGAATTTTTTACTTGCGTAGTAAAGTTATTGTATTTTTTCATTTGCTATACAGCCAGATAATACGACAAAATCGCTAACCTTGAACACCCAGTCGTTCATAAAAGTTGAAGGCGGGATAGTACTGTAGCAATAGAGCAAGTGCAGAATCACTGAACTGGAATTGATAGCTTGAAAGCATTTATCGCGGAAGCCCTTGAAAGTGCGGGGCCCTTAGCTACTACACATGTAGCTACTACACATGCAGCTACTACTCATGTAGCTACTACACATGTAGCCACTACACATGTAGCTACTACACATGCAGCTACTACACATGTAGCTACTACACATGCAGCTACTACACATGTAGCCACTACACATGTAGCTACTACACATGTAGCTACTACACATGCAGCTACTGCATATGTAGCCACTGCATATGTAGCTACCACACATGTAGCTACTACATATGTAGCTACTTTTGCTACTAGGATCATCCTAGTAGCAGGAGGATAACGCTTTGGCTGGGCGGCGCAAGAATGCAGCGGTCAATGCATCGCATGTTTATCCTTCGTGAACGAGTATCAAGGACACAGATGCGGCGGCGAGCTGTTAACTGCCTCGCCTGGTATGGAGGGTGGCGTGGGTTCGATCTCGACCCTGTTGTATATTTGGAGTTTGTGTGTCTCTCTCTCTCCGTGGTCACGTTGATTTTTCTCCGGGTCCTCCGGTTTTTCCCTCCACATTTAGAAATCGACACCGCGTGTTCAAAGTATTTGGCTGATATACATTTCCACGTGATAAGTCACTTCGTTAATATATCATTTGTGATAGCCATGCCGCTTCTGAACATAGATTTATATAGCTCAGTGGGCCTTACCTGGTAAAATAAAAACGATATAGTTTAGTTGAGTATCATGATTTATCTCGTCGTGTTTTGTATACGTGCCTTCTGAACCCTGTCGCCACCGCACGTAGCCAGCCGTGCAAATCGGAGGCTTTGCCAACGACTTTCCATCCTGAGCCCACTTTGTAAATGTGCATTTTAATCGTTTGCGACTTTGCGGTCGATGCTTTGATGTTCGTGATCGAGTATTATTAATTGGTTGACGAATATCGGTTTACCAGCTGTTGTCTCAACACCCCGCGGGGTTGGAAAGCCACAATCGGGTTCTGGTTTGGCGGGGTAAATCTCCGTGCTGTGCACACATGTCCATGCACGCGTGGGATGTTCACGGTGTGTGTGTGTGGAGTGTGTGCAGTGCTGTGCAGTCTTCTTCTTTTGTAAGGCTGGTGTAGATGCAGAGCAATGACTACAATGTCACGTTCAGGTGGGTCAAGCACGGAAGTGTATCATCATCATCATCATCATCACCGCCGTGATGTCTCCTTCTTCGTGTGTGTGGATCGGGGCATTGCGACTGTGGGTGGCCACAGTCGCACATTGCTACTGGAGAGAGTTGCTGCCATGGTTTGTCACAACGGATGCGGTTTGGGGTGGACCATGGGCTCAAACCCAGGGGATCTTCTGCGTTGGGTCGAGCACAAGCGACTGTTTGTAAGTGATTGTGAACTCCGTTCAGCTCTCCTGTGCCGTGTCGACCCTGCTGGCAGTGCGTAGACCTAAGGGCTAAAATATCACCCGAAGTGTCACCTCGCCAGCGTTCAACAACAGACGGTACAGGTTATACAGCATTCGTGTGTGTGTGTGTGCGAGACTCCTGCGTGTCTGTGCGTGTCTGCCTGCGTTGACCGGCTCGCTGTGTGTTTGTGTGGAGCGACGCTCACAATAACGAGCAGAGCGCCGGGCGGATAAAATACAGCAAGTTTAGCACAGTAGGGGGGGCACAGCTGACAGCATCTGCCAGTCATCTCGGTCAGTCAACCTATGGCACCTGGGTCTGTCGCCTGACCTCCGGTCAGCGAGCCTTCGACACTTCACGTGGTCTGAAAGTGCACGTGGCCTGGCACAGGCGCCGTGGTGACATCATCGCTACTCGGTGGCGAATGGTGGCTGTTGTCTATGTGCATGTTTGTCTTCGTGGTGGGAGCAATGGCACATCATTTAGCGCACTACGCTACAAGGCCAGTGACCCGAGTAGGATTCTCGCTCACGGCCAACACCAGTGACGAATATCTGAACTGGGCCTCCCCTAGGTCGTCTCAGACTCAAAATGAATACTCGGTATGGTGTGTAAACATCGCCACTGGGGAGACAAAGGCGGCCGGGCGTGGTTGCTGGCCCCCCATCTCTCGTGTGCCGTGTCGGCCTTCATCGGTGCTTGCTAACAGCACTTGCCCCAACAGTCTGTTAAGGCTACACGGGTTTTGTGTGTGTGTGTGTGTGTAGGCAGCGGTGGTGCAGTGGTAAGAGCGCTGTGCCACCAACCTGACAACGGAGTGTAATTCCTCGTCACAGACATCTCTGAGACACACTTAAGCGGTTGTGCTTTCGCTACGTTGTCCCCACCTGAAGAAGGACGCTCGTGTTGCGCCCGAAACGTCGTGATTTAATTGAGTTGTTTTCATTTATTTTATTTTATTTTTTACCCACGTGACTTTACCAAAAAAACCAAAGAGTAGGAGTCGGTAAGTCTAATCGAGCCCAGCGCTCAAGGAGCAAGGAGTACAGCGGCAATGCATCGGCATTGTCGTCTTCCCCAGGGCGTTGTGATCTGTCTTGGTCTCCTGATGCAACAATCCATCTGGCACCTGTGCAGGAGCTGATTCCGTTGCTCCATCTCCCTGATGGTCGCCGCTCTCCGTCAATAGTCCCAATCACCGGCAAGCATCCGTCCTATGCACTCAGAATATTTACCCTGGAGAAATCCGATGAGCTATGAAGCTCTTTTTCCCAGAAAGTTACAACAACAAACAATTTTAAAAGACGATAGGAGTGGACAGTATAGGAAAGGTATGCAAATCACTCAAAATATATAAAAACACATAAAGTATAGAACTTGAAATTGCATAAATACAGCAATTCACAAAGATGTGTCTTGCCCAAATCCTGCTTTCTTAACGGGGACGTCTGTGAATTTTGTTATGTGCATGCATCGTCTCTGATCCACCTGTTGCTCTCCCCGTCTCTCAGCGTCATCCCGATCACGCATCTCTCCGTGCCTCTCCGCGCACGTTTCTGCATCTTTCATCTGGAGCTTGGAGCCTTGCGGCTCGAGCCCAGGCATCGTCCGTGGTGGATTTTGCTGCCTCGGTGCTCTGACAAGGGGCACGGATGTAACCTCCTAAGCCGCCCAGCCGAGTGCATTTCACCTGGCGTAGAGTTAAAGATGATGGAATCCTTTTAGCGCCGGCCCGCGGTGCCGTTGTTTCTAAAGGGCGGCCGGTGTTGGTGCAACGCTGCGGAGGATTACAGCCCGTGGTCACGTGTTGGAGTGTTGTCCATGGGGATTACAAAATGCAGTTGAGGTGGTCGTGTTTGTGTGTGTGTGTACACAGCACTGCGGGCACGCAATTCGTATTCCGCCCTTGCGTGTGGCTTAGAGAACAGCAACTTAAAGAGCCATATCCAAGTTTTGAAAGACATGGGTGGGGGGGGGCCTTCAGGCGAGGCTGAATGAACCGCTAAACTAAAAACTCCTAAACTATTTTTATTTTATTTTACCAGGTAAGGCCCCACTGAGCTGTGTAGCTCTTTTTCAGAAGCAACATGGCCATCACAAATGATAGCCCAACGAAGTGGCTCATCGCGTGGAAATATATAGCAGCTAACTGTTCTGAAAGCGTGGTGTCGATTCTAAAATGTGGAGGGAAAATCGGAGGACCCGGAGAAAAATCCACGTGACCACGGGGAGAACATGCAAGCTCCAAATATACAAATGTCAGGGTTGGGATCGAACCCACACACTCCTGCACACCAGGCGAGATAGTTAACATTTCCCCACCGTGGCACCCACTAACTGCTGCCGCTGCTGTGAGTGTCCGAAGTTCGCATGGGGTAGTAGCTCACCATGTCGTGCCACGATGACTGTCGCGTGCGCGGGTGACCGCGGACAATTTGACCGGAAGATCTTCAGGAAGCCTCGGGCTGTCTGTCAGAATTTCAGGCTGCAAAAGGCAAAACGAAATTTCGATTTAAAGCTTTCGTGACTGCAGGGATTCATCTTCTTGGTTCTTTCGGCGAAGTCACGTAGAAGGGAAGTAATAAAATAATAAAAATAAAACATAATTAAATAAAATAATTCTCACGACGTTTCGGCTACAACGCAAGCAGCCGTCTTCAGGTGAAGAATGAGACACTGCCAAGGTGAAGAATGAGACACTGCCAAGCTAGGAGCTTATATATATAAGCTTCACCTGAAGACGGCTGCTTGCGTTGTAGCCGAAACGTCGTGAGAATTATTTTATTTTATTATGTTTTATTTTTATTATTGTATTACATCCCTTCTACGTGACTTTACCAAAAGAACCAAGAAGGGGGCAAAACGAAATGTTTTAAACAATCCGCTATTTCACGCTATTCAGTGGATGCATTATGGTGCCTGGGAGTGTGTTGCAAGCCTCTTGATTCATGGGTGATCTTGTAGAAGCAGCCAGCGCTGGAAACGCCACAAACTCCAGCCGTACTCGTGGGACGCATCACTCTGTGTCGTTTGGCCTTTAGTGGGCGCCTGCTAGGCTTGGCGCACTTTCACAACTCCTCAGAGACGATGCTACGGTGTGGTTATCACCTTGGACTGGTTTCTCCTTTCAGCAGGATTTCGTCTCTTTGACCAATGAGGTCAGACGAGATGTTATCTGCCTCGCCTGGTATACAGGAGGTCGTGGGTTCCATTCCGGCCCTGACGCCTGCTGTATATTTGGAACTTGCCTGTCTCTCTCTCTCCGTGGTCATGTTGATTTTTCTCCAGCTCCTCCGGTTTTCCCCTTCACATTTAAAATGAACGTCATGCGATTAGAGTATTTGGCTGCTATAAATTTCCACGTGATAAGCCACTTCGTTGAGCTATCATTTGTTATAGCCATGTCGCTTCTGAAAAAGAGCTATACAGCTTAGTGGGGCATTACTTGTTAAAATAAAAAAAATACTTTAGTTTGGTTATAATAGTTGGCCAGAAAATACTCGACGAGTCTCAACACTCGCGTTCAGGACGGTGGTATTTCCGATGACGTGTTCCGGCGTTGACCGTAGGGGCAGGGTGCAGCTATGGAACACACTGCCACGGTCGACACGACGCACGTGGGGATGGTGTGGGGCGAGAGTCACGCGCGCCCGACCATTTTTGTCTCCCCACCTTTTTTGTTACATTAAAAATAAAACTGTACAACGTAACTCGTGTTTGGCAAACATCCCAATGCTGAAAAATGACCTGCGGATTACTCGATTGAGATGAAACATAGCAGGAATCATCGCCCCTCCCGCCCTGCTGACAGACTAATTCCTGTTTGCAGGCCAGATGCTCTGTCGACTTGTGCGGCACAGAGACAGCTCCCAGTGCGATGCAAAGTGCTCCTCAGGGTCCTTCATTGCAAGGCCCGCGGGGCGACTGGCGGCCCCCGAGTGGCCTTTAGGGCGGCCCCTGATGTGGGGCCCCCCGACAACACACAGATTGCGAACACCCCCCCCCCCCATCATCATCATGCAGCTTGTATACCTGTCAACCCCTTACAGTGCCCGAGCAATTCAGACCTTATTGGTCACCCCCGTGTGACCCTTATAAATGTCAACGTTCATCCTACAAAGTCCCATCACAAGGGAGAAACACAAACAAATAGACACAAACATTGTGCATTATGCCCGCGTTGAAACGGCTGTACGTCGTATGGACCTGAAAACTCAATTGCCCTGTACAAGAATACGGGGTGAACCGTGTGGGTTGACAGGTATGCTGCTGTCAAACCCCCAGTGGTTTCAAATGTGTGGCGGTCCTCCTCACGCTGATGATGTCTTATTGGCGAAAGTGCCCCCCCCCCCCCCGCTCTGAGAGTTAGTGAAGAACACTGCCCCAGCGTATATAGGGCGCAATGTCATTTTAAAAAAACCTATATTATTCATTATTAATGTTTATTAAACAAATATAATTTATTATTTCAGCGAAAATCTGGCAGGACCCGTCGTGAAAAAAGTATTCTCGGGTAAACATTCCTTGTAATAAGAAAAATAATGCATTTATTGACAATGGGCTACATATGGACGTGTATTAGGGATCTAACGACGCACCCGCTGTTCCGATTGTCACGAAATCCTCGCCATCGTATTCGAGCGCCGACTCGTTTTGCATCTCGTTATTTCAACGACCCGTTTTTTAATTTTAGTTTTTTTTATCCTAATTCGCGGTCGTCCCCACATCTACGCGGTCGTTGCGTTCGTCCTAATATGCACGTTAGCATCTCATTCGCATGCCGTTTAGTCGGCGAGCCTTTCAATTTGCTCGCACAGCTGGGGCCCCGCAGCCACGCCAAGAGTCGATAGGTCATTTGCATAAACCTCATCGTTCCTCGCACGCCGCGCTGCGACGCGTGAATTGTGGGACTAAAAAAAAATCGCTTTTTGAATCGATGGGTCAATCCTCCATTGAACACCCCGAGTAAATATCCGCGACATTGACCGCACGTGTGCGCACGCCAGCAGGCTTGCCGGGCCCTATCCTCTATCCCCGAGTGAACCCCAGTCTCCTGGCTCCACGTTTAAAAGGGATTAGAGGCTTGCACATCGTCTGTCGCTCAAACGCCGCTTTTGTTTTTAATTTCCCAATGGTGCCCCGTGTTCTGGAGTGGGATCCAGTTTATTATCCTTTGCAGACGTCGCGACGATAATAGCGTTGGGGTGCGGCGGTGGTGGTGGCGGTGGTGGCGGTGGTGGTGGTGCCGGTGGTGGTGGCGGTGGTGGTGGTGGCGGTGGTGGTGGCGGTGGTGGCAGCGGTGGTGATGGCGGTGGTGGTGGCGGTGGTGGTGGTGGCGGTGGTGGTGGCGGTGGTGGTGGTGGCGGTGGTGGTGGCGGTGGTGGTGGTGGCGGTGGTGGTGGCGGTGGTGGCAGCGGTGGTGATGGCGGTGGTGGTGGCGGTGGTGGTGGTGGCGGTGGTGGTGGCGGTGGTGGTGGTGGCGGTGGTGGTGGCGGTGGTGGCAGCGGTGGTGATGGCGGTGGTGGTGGCGGTGGTGGTGGTGGCGGTGGTGGTGGCGGTGGTGGTGGTGGCGGTGGTGGTGGCGGTGGTGGTGGCGGCGGTGGTGGTGGCGGTGGTGGTGGTGGCGGTGGTGGTGGCGGTGGTGGCAGCGGTGGTGATGGCGGTGGTGGTGGCGGTGGTGGTGGTGGTGGTGGTGGTAGCGGTGGTGGTGGTGGCGGTGGTGGTGGCGGTGGTGGTGGCGGCGGTGGTGGTGGCGGTGGTGGCAGCGGTGGTGATGGCGGTGGTGATGGCGGTGGTGGTGGCAGCGGTGGTGATGGCGGTGGTGATGGCGGTGGTGGTGGTGGCGGTGGTGGTGGCGGTGGTGCGGTGGTACGCGCCTGGAACACAGCACCATGGAGTGTAGTGGAGCGGTTTAACGCGCTGCGCTACGAACCCGGCCACCCGAGTTCGATTCCCGCTCGCGGTCACCAACACCGGTAACGATAATGTGAACTGGTCTTGGGCCTCCCTTAGGTTAACTCGGCCTCAAATGAGTACCTGGTGCGGTGTGTAAAAACATCGCCGCTGGGGACACAAAGGTGGCCGGGCGTGGTGCTGGCCAACCCACTCCCTTCGTGTGCCGTGCCGGCCTTCATAGGTGCTGCTCGCTAACAGCACTTGCCCCAGCAGTCTGTTACAGGCCACGCGGGGGATCTTTGTCTTTGGTGGCGATACGTACCTGGAACACAGCGCTGTGGAGGCAGGGTCGCAGCGATCACGATTTGGATTTAAGTCGAAGACGCGGCCCAGCGGTAGCCGCGTTCGTCGCTTGTTGCAGAGGTTCGCGGTTCGAATCCGGCGGCCGTGTCTGATTAATACAGCGGTGCCGGGCTAACAATAAAATACGTGCTGTCTGCTTCAGAGTGGATATTAACGATCCCGTGCCATCATTCGCAAGAGTAGGCCATCGTGTGCCAGCGTCATTGTCCAAATTTCCATAATGGCCCCACAAATTTTTCAGTTGAGAGTGGTAGAGTTAGATGAGAGGAGAGAGGTAGGAGAGTGCGTGGAGGGGAGTAGAGTGAGATGAGAGGGGCGAGATAGGAGAGCACATGGAGGGGAGTAGAGTGAGATGAGAGGGTAGAGGTATGAGAGAGAGAGTGTGGAGGGGAGTAGAGTGAGATGACTGGGGAGAGATAGGAGAGTGCATGGAGTAGCATTCACGAGTGTGTCACAGTGGCGGGAGGGGGTAGGGACATTGCGGGCATGGGAGATGTGCATACCGTGTCAACCCACGCGGGTTTCGCCCGTATTCTTGTTTTCAGGTCCATATGGCGTACAGCCGTTTCAATACGGGCAAAAAACATGTTTTTGTCGATGTGTTTGTGTTTCTCCCTTGTGGTGGGACTTTGTAGGATGAACGTTGAGATGTTTCAGGGCCACGGGGTGACCAATGAGGTCTGAATTGGTCTGTAATAAGGTAGGGCACTGATAAGGGGTTGACAGCTATGGAAGATGTGGGGGAGAGAACGGAAGCTTAGGATCATTGACAACCCTCGAGGGATGTCAGCGTCGGGAATTTTCGTGTTGGAGATGTTTTGCCTGGGCTGGTGGACCGTGTTGGAATCGGCGTGAGTTTGACGTCTGCGGGTCTACATGGCGAGCGGAAATTTAGCAATGTAGTTAGCAGGTCGCTGACCTGTCTCTGTGGATTCGTTTCAGAGTTGGCTTCTCGCACGGCATTCCCTCGTTATTTGCGAGGGATACGTTGTGGAGATGCTCGCGAAGAGCAAATTTCGCGAGAAATGTCATTGGCCTAAATAAATACCTAAATAAGTTGTGAAATACATTTTAAAAAATATCATCCATAATACAGCTTTTTGAATCTTGATTTAAAGCTTTCGTGACTGCAGGGATTCATATTCTTGGTTCTTTCGGTAAAGTCACGTAGAAGGGAAATAATAAAATAATATTAATATAAAACAATAAAAATTCTCACGACGTATCGACTGCAACACAAGCAATCATCATCAGGTGTTGATTGCTTTATGATGATTGCTTGTGTTACAGTCGAAACGTCGTGAGACTTTTTATTGTTTTATATTAATATTAGTTTATTATTTTCCTTCTACGTGACTTTACCGAAAGAACCAAGATATATAGCTTTTTGAGTTAGATAGCGTAAATAAAAATGCGTCGTTAAACCCGCCACCACCCGACACAGCCGATTAGTCAGGGTTATCACGTAAACAGAACATGGCAATTAATTACTAGTACAGCACTAACCGGTGTGTTGGAGAGTAAATCCACAACATTTACAATCTGAGTATGATGTTTCGCCGGTAATTACAACTAGCATCATCAGGCAACAGCCAGATTTGTGGAGAAACCCTGCTGTTCCATTTCTTAAATAGAGGGATAGATGCGATGGTGTCAAAAAACATCATGATTACACATATCTTTATCTCTCATCACTTTATCTCGTCACTTTATCCCTCTTTCTCTAAGCAGTCGTGGAGAGTTCCAGATGCGATTTGCAGATTGCCAACATCGCGGATGGCAATTTCGTGACAACAACGAAGGGAATACTGCACGCGTGAAGTGTTTCATCTGTGAACTCCGGTTTCTTCCACTCACAAAATACTCAATAGGGAAATGGCCAAACCGTCCCATTTAAACAGGAAATGCCTGAAAAAGCCTCGCCTCTCGGTCGAAGCTTTCTAGGAGCATAAGCGCGATTTTTTTCTTATTCCGACTCCAACAGCAACAACAACAGCCCAGCATTCGCCACTTAAGTAGCTTATGACGTCACCACGCTATGTGCACTTTGAGGCTATCACGTGAAGTGTCGAAGGCTCGCTTGCTGACAGGAGGTCATGGCACAGATGCCGGCCCCATGGGTTGACCGAGACCGTTGGCCGGGTCCCCACCCGCACGCTCGTACACAGCGCAACCCTCCGATCCTTGCGCTGCCTGCCAATCCAATACCAGGATCATCCTTTGAGGTAATGCTGGCATTGCGTAATCAGTTGGCGTGCTGGACTTGCAACCCGGATGTCGCCGCTTTGATCCAAACGCCCGGCAACGATGGTGCAAGTTTCCTAAATCCCTCCGGAGAGCACAAATGAGTTCACCACGGTCAGTCGATCATCAGGACACAAGTGTGGTGTTGTTGGTGGTGGTAGTTGAGCTAAAGCGTGGGTATTCTCATCTGAGACGTCCGGCCGGCAGGGAAGAGTAGGCAAAGCACTACCCTCGAGAGCTGCTCCCTATTGGAGACCTTTCCGACAGCGAGCGGCATGAGCAATAAATTACAGGGCTGCCTCTTTACCATTGCACGTCTCCTTAAACACACTAACATTAAACAATACACTTTTTATTTTATTTTACTAGGTAAGATCCACTGAGTTATGTAACTCTTTTTCAGAAGCGACCTGGCAATCACAGATGATAGCTCAACCAAGTGGCTTATCATCATGTGGACATTTATTGCAGCCAAATACTCTGAACGTATGTTCGTTCTGAATGTGGAGGAAAAAACCGCAGGACCCGGATATAATTCCACGCAACCACTGGGAGCGAGAGAGACACGCAAACGCCAAATATGCAGCAAGCGCCAGGGTCGGGATCGAACCCACTACCCCCTGTATACCAGGCGAGGTATTTAACAACAACAACAACAAATGGAACGTCCCGTGCAGAATCCTCCTCGATAATACATCTCAAAAGGCCCGACGTCTCTTCGTTTTTAACACGCAGGTAGGCGCGCTAAATCGGACGCACGTGACATCGTTCCAGGGAGTTTTGAACGGCAGCCAATGTGGCCGGATAATCTGGAAACATTCCCGAAGGCCGGCCATCATCGCGCCGAAAATAATTAGCCTGCCACTGGACCCCCACACGTAGCCCCCCCCCACCCCCCTTAAGAGGAATAAATGCGAGGATTCTAATTTAGCGGCCGATAAGTGACGACGAAAGCAAGAATGTGCTGCAGTCGTCGGGAGAACGGATTAGCTCGTAGCGTTGCGTAACGCGGCCGACGATCCGACGTGGTGCTCGTCGTCGGGGTTTTGTTGGGTTAAGTAACAGACCGTGACCCTTTGGTGCAACTTGAAAGGATCTGAAGCTCAAACTGCATTCGAAAGGGACATTTAAACGAAACTAGACTATAAGCAATGTTTGTTTTATTTTACCGGGTAAGGCCCACTGCTCTATGGAGCAATTTTTCAGAAGCGACCTGGCCACAAATGATTTGCTCGAAGAAGCGACTTATCGCGTGGCAATGTATAGCGGTCACATACTCTCAACGCGTGTTTCTAAACGTGGAGGGGAAAACCGGGGGGACCCGGAGAAGAATCCACGTTACCACGGAGAGAACACGCAAATTCCAAATATACAGGGATCGAACCCACGACCTCCTGTATATCAGGCGAGGTAGTTAACATCTCGCCACTGTAGCACCGCAAATTGCACGGTGCTGAACGCTGGACGATGTATCCACCATCGATATGCCGGGGAACCCTACCACGTCGGCATGCATGGTCGTTTCTGGGGTCGCAGCCCATTTTGTCTGACATCAATTCAGTTCCCGAAGATGCTCCCCGGCACACGCGGCAAAACGTCGGACTCCGTGCCGAACAGCACGCGCTGCAGACATCGGAGCGCTACATTTGCCGAGAGCGTAAATAAGCGGGACGATGCACCGCCTTCTTCGCATGTCTGTCCCGCCACGTAAAACAATAAAAGTGTTTTTTTATATTCGAAATTGGCACCTTTTGGGTGAGATCGTGTACGTATGATGTCTATTCTTTACCTATAACCCTCCACCACCTGACAGAGCCATGCAAATCAAGTTGTCACGTCGGCACAGATGGCAATCGATTTGGTTTTTCAGCGAACTGGAATGTTGAAATGCAAGCAAACATTGAACACGTTTATGCAACGCATACAATTGTGCGTCAACTCTTCCGCTACCCGAATTAAATGACTCGCCTTCAATGCAGCCTCGTGAAGGCTTCTTTAGATTATTTCTGTTCATACAACGCACCTCCGATTAGCACGGTTGGCTAGATATGGTGCGAAAGAAGTTTAACATACATACATGCAGTGTGCAGTAGTCAGTATTATTTTAAATGTGGGATCATGTAAGTTTCTATTTTCTACTTCTTTCCCACCGTACGTAGCCAACCAAGCTATGAGCTCTGTATGTTACTAGCATACACGATAACCTTAGCTTAGCATACACGCCTTAGCTTAGCAACTTATGTAACGGGAGTCTCAAACTTACACTTTGCTGCAGACAAAGCAGAATAAATTAATTTGAGCACGTTCTGTAAAACGATGGGAAACTCGATTTAAAGCTTTCGTGACTGCAGGGATTCATCTTCTTGGTTCTTTCGGTAAAGTCACGTGGAAGGGAAGTAATAAAATAATAAAAATAAAACATAATAAAATAATTCTCACGACGTTTCGGCTACAACGCAAGCAGCCGTCTTCAGGTGAAGACGGCTGCTTGCGTCGTGAGAATTATTTTATTATGTTTTATTTTTATTATTTTATTACTTCCCTTCCACGTGACTTTACCGAAAGAACCAAGAAGATGGGAAACTCATCAGACTGAAACTCGTGTGTGTGTGTAGGATATCCCGAAATCAGCTTTGCTTTGATTAGCAGACACGGCAGTAAATGTGTAAATGTGTCGTGAAACCCGCCACCACCCGACACAGCCAATTCGTAAGGTCTGTCACGTAAACAGAACGTGCCAATTCGTTACTCGCACAGCACACCGGTGTGTTGGAGAGTAAACCCACAACACTTTAGTACAGCACGTTTATATTTACGCGATCCAACCCAAAAAGTTACTGTATTATGGATGATATTGGTCGCAAAAGCCTACTAGGTGTTAAACAGACACGGCAATCTTCTTGGTTCTTTCGGTAAAGTCACGTAGAAGGGAAGTAATAAAATAATAAAAATGAAACATAATAAAATAATTCTCACGACGTTTCGGCCACAACGTCGTGAGAATTATTTTATCATGTTTTATTTTTATTATTTTATTACTTCCCTTCTACGTGACTTTACCGAAAGAACCAAGAAGATGAATCCCTGCAGTCACGAAAGCTTTAAATCGAGACACGGCAATGTAAATAAAAACCTGTGGTTGGCTGGTGACGGGAGTTGAACTGTCCAATAGGAGTTACAACTTCTCGCTGTATGATTTATGAATCGCATCTGTCTCGACGTCTTGAGTTTCATGAATGCAAATTACGTAATATTGGAGTGCTGCTCACTTAGCAGAGCGTCTCTAAAAATGCCGTTCGTGAATGAAACGAATAAACCAACGAGAAGCAAAGTAATAATAATACAGTGGCAATCTTCACCCCTTTATTAATCCACTGCTGGATGAATGCCTCCCAAAGCCGTGTATTTTGACCGTGCTTCGTAGCGATGCTCAGTGTGGGTTGGCGCAGGAGGGGGGTCTGGACCGGGTTGGTTTGGCTTTCACTCGCCACCGATGTCAGCTGCTGCGAGGGATCGAACTCAGGTCACCGGCTTAGTGGCGCAGTGCTCAGCGCTGCGCCACCACTCCTCCACTGGCGTAATGACGCAGTACTCAGCGCTGTCCCACCACTCCTCCACTGGCTTAGTGGCGCAGTGCTCAGCGCTGTCCCACCACTCCACCGCTGCTGCACGTGGTTACATATTTTAGGTGTACGCATGGTCGGAATTTGTTTTCGAAACGTTAAAGAAATTTTTTTTTATAATCGTTAAGATCAAGGCTGTATGCTTGATACGTCGTGTGACACGCAAGGCATTGATGGGACATCTGAAGGCGATGTGTCATGAGTGTGATTTTTTTCTGTGCGAAAATCAACTGTTAGTGGATGACTGCTGCCTCTTCGAAATATTCAGGCTATCACCCGCCCCTCATCCGATTTCATGAATTGTAGCAATGATGGGTCATGATTAGACTGAATAATCCAGTATTTTATGTTGTCTTATTTTGCATCTGTACACTTTTTACGTCACGTTCGTACACTTTTGGTGTACCCTCTCATCCTAAATATGACGTCGCCAAGTTATCGGCACATAACGTGCGTGCACTTAAAGTTATTCTTCGTTGCGCGCACAATTCGATGCATGTCTCACGAACATAAGAACCGACTTTCATCGATATGCATCGATGTATCCCTTACATCCCTACTTCACTATCACGCGATGTCAAGCGAGTGTCATTTTTACGAATCGTCAAAAACACGACAGTTGCAGAAACGTCGCATTGCTCTTCATGAACCATGCGGCCCGGCCAGATTTTCGCGAAAGTGTGTTCGTTTGTTATAATACCTCTGTTATCCGTTTCTTCAGCAGCTTATTCCGGCAGACGAAGCGCTCCTCGCAATCTCTGCTCTGAGATCGACGCCTGGCTTATCGGTGTGGATAGACTACGCCAGACGCGGCTGAGAAATAACGCGTGCTACGCAGTTCTCATCATTTCAAGGAATAAAAAAAAACCCAACCGGTTCGAGTCTAATTTTAGAAAGGCGAGCTAAAAATTACCGCCGGGCCCTTTCGGTCTCAACTCGGGTCCACTCCGTTCCGTTTCTAATTTCCAAATGAAGCCAAGCGCGTTCGGCGCCTTGGCAGGAGACGTTGGCAGGAGAACGCCGTGCGGAGGAAGTCGGCCGTGTCCCCGTCGTTCCAAAGTTCGCGATGATTTACGTGAAGTGACGCTCGTGCAGACTACTTTTATATGGGGAGCCGGGCAGCTTTGGTGACTCAGAAGCAGCCGGCTTGTGTCTATGACGCATGTTGGAGCTGGCACTATGTGGGGACCCCGCGGTGGAAAGATGTTAACTACCTCGCAGGAGGTCGTGGAGTTCGATCCCAACCCTGACGCCTGCTGGATATTTGAAGTTTGCGTCTCTCTCTCTCCCAGTGGTCGCGTGGATATTTCTCTTGAGACCTCCTGGTATAACACGCCACATTGAGAAACATGCTTTTAGAGTAGTTGGCTGCTCTCAAAATCAGGTCGTTGGAGGTATCATTTGTGGCCAGGTCGCTTCTAAAAAAAAGAGCTGTATAGCCCAAACATTTTTTTAATAGTAGTCCTGGACTCAAATCCTGTGATTTCTGATTTCTGCTGAGATTGAAAAGGAACAGGTTTTCCCGTGCCCCAAGTTCAGAGTCAGAACTGGCTGCTCAGAAAAGCCACCGTGACAAAACCGATTTTGCTCATTTCTGAAATGTCACATGAAGAGAACCATTCACTGTTTCCGCAGCTGCACATTTCAGTCGCGGCGGTGTGCGGAACGGTGGCGCAGCGGTACACGCACTACGCTACGAACCCTGGTGACCTGAGTCTGATTTGTGGACGTGCCCAGCATCAGTGGCGAGTGTCGCCTGAGCTGGTTCTGGGCTGTCTCCTCCACCAACGTGTATTGATCAGTGTGGTGAAGTATGGTCAAACAAACCCCCCCATGACCGACACGGCGTGCAAGTGCTGTCATCAAGCAGCGGATTGGCAAGGGGATGAAAGTTATAACCGTTAAGACAGCCCCCTTTGAAGGAAGACAACGCCTGGGTTGATATCGGCTTGTCGTTTCAAATCGAGATGTTTTAACTGCCTAGACGTTTCAGAAAATACTCAGCAGAGTTACTTCAATTTAGCTTAATATGTATACGTATTTATTATTCGTTTTGTTACTTATATTATAAAACAACGACTCTGGTTTTGCGTCGAACTCGGACCCATATCTAACAGAGGAGGTCGTTGCCGATTAACATCTGGGCAGTTCACCAGCATTGTTTTCAAGGAGGCCTGACTGCTGATGAGACACCGAATGGTCGAAACCG
This sequence comes from Lethenteron reissneri, assembly GCF_015708825.2. Taxonomy (NCBI): domain Eukaryota; kingdom Metazoa; phylum Chordata; class Hyperoartia; order Petromyzontiformes; family Petromyzontidae; genus Lethenteron; species Lethenteron reissneri. Next base: position 2,771,043 of record NC_083785.1, read on the forward strand.
GTCCCGAATGTTGCTTGAGTTGTGGCCCAAATGTTGCAGTCTCAGAAGGGTCGTGTGGCTGACGGGGATGTGTAAAACACAAACGGAATCAGAAGTTTATTCTGCGAGTAAATAACCCATTGAGCTACTCGGCTCTTTTTCAAGGGTGTGGAAGGATACATGCTGATGTACAGCTGTGCATATGTCGGTGGGGTGTGACAGTCTGCTTTTGTATTCATGTTTACTCATGACAAGAGGATCAACAACAACAACAGCCATTCGCCACCAAGTTGCGATGACGTATCCGTGGCACTTGTACCAGGCCAGGTGCATGCATCATAGCTGCCAACCCACATGGTTTACCCCGTATTCTTGTGCAGGGAAATTGAGTTTTCAGGTCCATACGGCGTGCAGACGTTACGATACGGGCAATATTTTCTGCCTATTTGTGATTAGTATAGTAGTGTATTAAAGTAGTTTCCTATAGTAGCGTGATGGGACTTTGTAGGATGAATATTGACATGTATAAGGGGCACGGGCTGACCAATAAGGTGTGAATTTGTCTAGAACAAGGTATGGCACTGATAAGGGGTTGACATGTATGGTAGTGTAGTGGTATAGTAGTGTAGTGGTATAGTATATATATATATTTGTTATTTTTTCTACCTACGTGACTTTACCGAAAAAACCAAAGAGTCTAGTAGTATACTATAGTAGCGTGATGGTGACTTTGTAGGATGAACGTCGAGATTTATAACGAGGTAGGGGCACTGATTCGGGGCTTCCAGGTACGATGCGCTTCGAGGCCCAATGGGGGAAGTGCCGGGGGGGACCGCCTCCGCTCAGACATCCGCCTCTGCCCTCTAGTGGCCATGTCCCTCCAACGCGCCCGCTTCTGGCAAGGCATGCAAGTGGAAGGGGGTGGTGCACGTTGTCTGCATCCACCCCCCGCTCTCGCTCGCTCAGCAGCCTCACCAATGGGACGGCAGAAAGCGCCGCCACCCCGACGCTCTTGAAACAGCGAGCGGGGATCGTGCGGGCTGGGAGTGGAGTGGAGGAGGGAGAGGAAGAGAGGCTGGCGGTGGTGGCGGTGATGATGATGATGATGCCACCACCCCCCTACCACCACAGGGTACCGCCCATTCAGTCAACTTGGGTTGTGATCAGAGAGGAGGGGGAGGAGGAGGAGGACACACACACAGAGACAGACTGTGAATGTTCAACGGGGAAGTTCTAAAGGAGGCGTGTAATTGCTGAGAGTGAAGTGAGTGCGAACAGAGTTTATTTGTTTTGCTGCTGCTGTTGTTGTTGTCAACTTCCATCGCTGCTCCGCCGTTGTCGCAGTCGTCTCGAGGGGATTTAAAGTCGGAGGTGAGTGCGCACACCGCCCGCACCACGGCACACTCGGGCGGCTCGGGATTGACTCGGGCGAATGTGACACCTCGCACCGCGTGGGGGACTCTCCTCCGTCTCCTCGCCTGTGGCGGGTGAAACTTGAAAACTTGAGTCTTAACTTGAGTTCTTGACGCCCCAAAACAATTGTCGAGGGTTTACCTACTCCGAGCCACGGCCACGAACCCCACCCACCCCACGTGGCTTCGGTAAGGGGAGAAGTCGGTGTTGGACGGTGTTGCTATAGCCCCTGCCCGGTTTGCTGTGAGAAGCACGGCGCCGGTTAACCTTGGCCACGTGGTGCACTGCCCGTGGCTTGTCGTGAATGCGTCCCTGCGACTCTGTGTGTCAGAGTCTCTGTGGGTCTCTACGTCTCTATGGGTCTCTCTACGAGTGTGTATCCACGAGTCTCCATGTATGTCCATGGATCTCTGAGTCTGTATCTCTGAGTGTCTTTGCGTTTATGTACTGAGTGCATCTCTGGGAGTATGTACCTGTGAGTTGATGTCCTATCTGAGTGCATCTCTGTGAGTCTCTATGTGTCTGAGTTAATGTACCACCTGAGTCTGAATGTCTGTGAGTCTCTATGTGTCTGAGTTTACGTACCACCTGAGTATGTGTCTCTACGAGTCTCTGCTTTGACTATGAAGCCCACCACTGTGGGCTTACAAAGTTTGCCATGCTTCCCGTGTTTGGTGAGACACGGGGGGAGTGAGGGCGTTTCTGTGTTCACAACCACCCGATGCACTCGCTCCACTCGCTGTTGCCAGTCGTTCGTGGGGGTTGTGATTTCGTTTTAAAAAAATATTAACTATTTTACCCCAACCCCTCCTCGCAAGTCGATGTACACGCGTTGTTTGGCATCCTGTATCTACAATTCACGGACCAGCAAGCCATCATAGAACCCGTGTCCCAACCATTCAACTACTGAATCTACACCAGTGGTTCTTAAACCTTGACTGCAGCATTTGCACCCCTTTGGCTCTCAATCCTTAAAACGTGTTTATTTTACAATGTTGATTCACACGTAGGATTCTAAACTTACGTGACCGTGCTTAATTTGCGTTCTCGATTATTTACCTTTAAAAAATTATTTGGCCACGAAAATAGGTTTTCCTCTTTTCCACAAAAGGCGCCTTTTGCGTCCTGTGGTCTAACACCTTTTGAGACGAGGCTCCAAAGAAAGCTGTCTCTGGTGTGGACCAATCAGTTTCAAAGGAAATTCATATATCATCAGAGTATGTTTTTTGTTTGCATTCCGACCACAAGTATTGTGGTTAATGCAGACATGAGTCCTTGTAAAAGGTTTCAGTTTGGTGTTTTAACATCTTAACACACCTGTTTCGTTGCCAGAAAAAAGGGGAAAACCTATTCTCATATTTTGGTACTGGCAAAAAGGAGGTCCCATGATGATTCGGCCATGCCTCGCCACCCCCAGGGAGTGCAGCGAGATCACGCCCAGGTTAAGAAGAGTCCAATCGCTGCCTCCGAGACGTTCAAAGAGCACTCGTCATGTCGTGACTGACGCCAAGCTGCGCTACGCGAGCCCTGAAGAGGGTCCGTCGCTCTCTTTAATTCTTAATTCACTTTTAAAAGCTACGGAGTTACTGGCGAGATTGCGTTGAGATTTGGTGCCCTCTGCTTTCGCCACGACTGGCAACGCAGTCGCAGCAGCAGCATCATCATCATCATCACCACCGAGTTCTATATTTGTTTAATATTTGTTTAATACTGCAACTGCTTCCCTTGTTTATCAACACACAGCGTTGTTTGGCTTATGAGATCATTTGCCTTTTACAGTGGTAGGATCCATCGCTCCGATACGAGGGCTTGGTGTGTGGGTGTGTGCTTTTCAAAAAGTGTCATTGTAGTGTTTTTACAGAAGGGGGGGCTGGGGGTGGACTGCGTTCTGTACGATACGTGAATGTATCGTAGTACAGTAATTGATATTCTTTAATTCTGGTTTAATAATTATTGATATATTTGCTGTACAATGTTAGGCGCGTGTGTGTGTGGTTTAGTAGAACATTGTACGTGCATTTCATAGATATTAAGTCAAGTGTATGTACACATTTAGATTCGCGGTCAGCGTACAGGTTCACGTTGTACGCCACTGCGTTGGGGGAGCGGTGGCGCAGTGGTTAGCGCACTGCTGCCATGAACCACGAGGAGTCGGGTTCCCGGGACACGGCTCACATCAGTGGCGAGTGACATCTGAAGAGGGTCTGCACCCCACCAAAGACAAAGATCCCCCGTGTAGCCTTAACAGACTGTTGGGGCAAGTGCTGTTAGCGAGTAGCACACCGATGAAGGCCGGCACGGCCCAGGGGGGTGGTGACCAGCACCACGCCCGACCGCCTTTGTCTCCCCAGTGCTAACGATGTTTACTACACACCGCTCCGGGTACTCATTTGAGGCTGAGTCGACCTAGGGGAGGCCCAGGACCGGTTCAGATAATCGTCACCGATGTTGGCCGTGAGCGGGAATCGAACTCGGGTTGACCACCCCCGCCCCTACCCCTCCCACCCCTCCCTCGCCAACCTTCACTGACCGTTGTGGTGAAGTATGGTCAAAAAAACTCCACGACCGACATGACGTACGGAGGCCATTAATTATCATTTCCAACTTCGTCTACTTCAATACATTATTCATTGTATTCGTGTCCTTACTGGCTGCGGATTCTTAAATAGACGCTCATCACTAAATCTTCACTCCAGTGCCAAATGTACACCAATCATATTCTCAGCTGCCCCCCTTTTTAAATCCTTTATATTAAGTTCGCTTTCTTGCGTGCTTGCTTGCTTGCTTAGGACCGTTCAAATCTTTCGGTCGTTTTTTAACCCACTTCCCGTGATCCAATCGAGCTGACATTTTCCACACAGACTCGTTGTGCGTGACAATTAATTTTCGTGAAAAAAAATTCCAAAATTTTACACTGTTTAGGGATTTTTTTTTTATATTTAATTACCAATTGCTTAATGCTGGCAGACAATCATCTGACCCATAGGTGGCAGCCATCTCAAGCCAGAGGACGAGAGGACTCTAGCCGCCACGCATATAAAGGATTTAGAGTGAAAAACTTTGTTTTTACGGGTTAATTTTTACCCACTTTTGTTGCATTGCAGTCACCCATTACGCCACGGTGGCGAGATGTTAACTTCGCCGCCTGGTATACAGGAGGTCGTGGGTTCGACCCTGATGGCTGCTGTATATTTGGAGTTTGCATGTTCTCCCCGTAGTTGTGTGGATTTTTCTCTCGGGGTGTCCCCTCCACACTTAGGATCAACGTGCGATGAGAGTATTTGGCTGCTGTAAATGTCCACGCGACAAGCCACTTCGTTGAGCGATCCTTTGTGACGGCCAGGTCGCTTCTGAGCAAGAACTGCGTAGCTCAGTGGGGCCTTACTTGGTAAAATAAAAAAAAGCTTATTTTTTTTTGTTATGGGGAACTATGGGACACACGGTGATTAGGACAGTCAACTTCATCGCCAGCAACGTGAGTTCTATTCTAAGCCGCGTGAGCAAGATTCTTATTTTAATTTTCGCTTAAACCTCCCCACGGCCCTCTCGGCCTAAACTTGGTGTCCAATCTGGAGCAATGTCAACACTGGAGAGACACAAAGGTGGGTGGGCATACACTCCACCCCCAAGCATCGTGTGCCATGCCGGTATTAATCATAATTATACGTGCTCGCACAGTTTCATTTGCCCAGGCTAAAGGGGGTATATTACCAAATTCGTAAAAAGCGCCCAGAGCAAATTGACGTGCAGTAATGTTGCGACATCTGTGTGTGTGTGCGCGCGTATCGCGCAAAATGTAGCTTTGAACAAAGCAACGGTCGTTATCATTGGGATGCCGTACCCAGTTTCACGTTCGCTCCGGTTATAGTTCTGGCAAGTAGTACCCTTAAGCCGCTCAGATTGCGTTTCGGTGATACCCAAATAGCTGCGGCAAGGTGATTCTGATCGGGCTGGCGGGGCCTTATGACGGCCACCGAAGCCAGCCTTGGGCATAGCCGACAGGTCAGTTTCGCGCTGAGCTGCCCAGAAATGTGTGCGGGCAAGTTGCCAAAGCGTCTCCTGCCACGTGGATGTGTGGCGTTGACCTGAGCCAGCACGCCACTGTGTGAGTATGGATGTGTGACGTTCTTGCTCTGCCACGACTGGACATCGTTGAAAAATAAGCTTCGTAGCTCATCGGATTCCTCCGGTAGAAATAAAGATTATGATTGAACTTCTTTCGCACCGTTCGTAGCCGGCCGTGCGAATCGGAGCTAAAGGCGTTGTGAAATCTGACATTTCGCATTTTACAATAACCGCAGCAGCAACGACAACCGCATTGCAAGTGGTGTACAACAGAAAGCAAACAGATCGCTTTAGGGGGGGGGGGGTGAGGGACGGCATTTGGTGAAGAAGGTCAAAGCAGGGGACGCCGTGAAGAGGGAAGGCTGAACACGACGTGGAGAACGAGTCTGTTACGGGTGGCTCCGGTGGAACATTGTCACCTGTTTGTTGGGGTCTGCCATGGTTGTCACATGTGGTACTTTAAATCGAATTTTACGGTCGCATCTCATTGCGTGCGCTTAGGGCTGTCATCATTTCACCTCCCCCCTCCCCCCAGAGATTCAACGAATTGTCACGATTCAGGATGATGATCCATTTCAAGAATCAGTTATTTTTGTTATGCAATGCGTGGCATTTCTAGTGATCGAGAGCGGTCCCTCTTGGCTGTAGGGCGGCGATGTGGAGGTCACACGACCCCATGACGCACGGTGTATGTGAATCAAATGCGATCTATCGACCCTTGCCAACATTTCGACGCATGAATCGCGAGCCCTGGGAATCGAAATCGGACCAATCCATCCTTTGGCAAAAACAAAAAAACGGTGGCGTGGCCGGATGAGGCAGCGATTGTTGACGTGTTTGTGCGTGTAAGCGGCAGAAGATCCCTGGATTTGATCTTCCACAAAAGCTCACGGTCCACCCTAAACCGCATCCACTGCACAACACCCTGGCAGATGCGGCCCACCCCGATGACACGAATCAGGAAATTAAAAACTCTCCAGGAGCGTGCGACTGTGGTCATCCAGAGCAGACGCCGTACGAGCGTGCAACGATGCAATGCTCTGACCCACGAATACAAAGGAGACATCACGGGCGGTGATGGACTCAGCTGCTTCCGACGCGGTTGTCTGCCTCGACGCCACCTACATTCTGAAATTGTAGTCGTTGCTTTACATCGACATCAGCCATACGAAGTAATAAGAATAAGAAGCGGCAGTACTTTTTTTAGAGGAGTGGCTCGTTGTTTACATCGTTTAATTGCCGTTTCAGCATAGGCGTTTAAAATGAAGCTGCCACACCCTGTGTGTGTCAGTGACTGCAGCGCTGGCAGTGACTTGTCGTGGCATGGATGATGACATCAACGTTGTTAGTGCAGTACAGTGCTTGTACATCCCGTGCAGCGCAAATCCCTCTTCATTTTGATTCAAAGCTGAGCCTCTGTTACAACAAAGCCCCCTCCCTTCCCCTACCCAAGCGTACATTGGCTAGTGAGCTGTGAATTATTTCACAAGTCTCAACCAGCCACCCGTCAAGGGTCTATTTTTTTTTAATATCGCAACTCCCGAGACCCGCTTGGCTCTGCTTGTGTTCAAATCAGTGAGTTGCGCTCGCTCCATGCTTAGCAGCCTAAATGGGTTCTCTAAATTTGGCTTGGAAAATATATCCACGGAAGTGAATTTCAACAACTTAACCTCAAAACGTGAAGTTTACAGGGATTGTATGCACCGGTGGTCATCGGGCGGAGACCATAAATCCCGCTGTGAATGATCATTTGTATTTGGCTATGGTGAGGGACCCAAAACGCGAACCCACAATATCAACGTTTGCGGCTGGGTTATGGCATATTACTCCCTGAGCCATGGTGGAACTGCTTTGAGGAGCCTCAGCACACAGCCACCTGCAGGCCAAGGCTTTTTCCGTTGGCATTTCATTAAATGCCGGACTGGATAAACAAGTGAGCGGGTGCTGGAAGTACAACGCCTGTTTTTTTAATGAGTCACCTGATTCAGTCCTGGATGGGCTTGGGCCCACAAAGGTGGTAACGATTGAGAATTAAAATTAATCTCTGTACCGAGACACACGACGCCTCATCTCGATGTAGCGATCATCCGTTCCTGGCTGCGTTATTAATAGATGCGCGATAGGGGGGTTCATCTCACCGTGTGGGCCCCCACCCCCTCAAACCCAGCACGGGGCCCCCCAAAGTGCGGGGCCCGGGGCGGTCGCCCCGATTCGCCGTGCCCTCGGGGGACGTGTCTGACTTATTGCCGTATTATTTTGTGCGGCGACTCTGACATGATTTAGGAGACGCTTTGACAGGGTCACGTGACAGATGAGTTTTTAAAGATACGGCAACAATGTGTGACAGATTAACGATACGTATACTGCTACCGGTAAGTCGATACGGTCATTTCATAGGTAAGTAAATAATCGATATATATATTATACACGGTGTTTACGTATCGTACACATGTGCGATCGAATGCCCGGGTGTCTTCGTCTCTGTGGCCACACACACACACGCCACTCTCACTCCCTTTGTGCGATGGAGCGCTCTCAGCCCCCTCGATTGGCACTCTCCAACAAACAACACCCGGCCCCCATCAGGCCCCCAGCGTGTCGCAAACGACGGCCCCATCCGACCATTCGACGGCAGTCCGAAACAAATATACTCGCGGCAGCTCCCGAAGCAGTCGGAATGGATGTCAGATCTCGACACCAATCTGTTGCAATCCCACAGAATGCCATACGAAAGTCTACATAGGCTGGGCGAGAAGGCGGTGGTGGTGGGGGGGGCTGTCATCACCTTTGTTGTTTCTTAGCCAAATTGACGGCTATAATTCCCCCGAGGTGGGTGGGTGGGGTGGGTGGGGGGGGCTCGAGCGAAGCTTTTCGAAGTATGCGGCGGCCTCGCCGTCGTCGTCCACCACCCCGAGGGCGCAGTGCAAGCCGCGCCACGCCGGCGTGGCCAGGATTGTCCACATCGCCCGCCTTATCATTGTCAGAGAAAGAGAGAGCGAGTGCGAGTGAGCGCTGGCCAGAATCCGGGGAGCCGGGCTGTTGCAGCGAGTGAACAAGCCCTGTCTGGCCCCCCCGTCCCGCAACACAACTGTTGTGTGTGTGTGTTGTGTGTGTTGCGTGTGTGTGTGGCGCGTGTGTGTGTGTTGTGTGTGTGTGTTGCGTGACGTGTCACGCAGTCAACATTGGCTTAGGAGATGTTGACTGCCTCGCCTGGTATGCAGGAGGTCCGTGGGTTTGACCCCGACCTCTAACGCGTGCCGTATATTTGGAGTTTGCGCGTGGGTGCGTGTCTCCGTGGTCACGTCGATTTTTCTCTCCGGGTCCCTCGGGTTTTTTTTCCCGTCCACGGTGTAGAATTGAACGTGCTTGTCAAGTGTTTGGCCGCGATGCATTTCCACGTGATGATAAGCCACTTCGTTGAGCTATCATTTGTGATAGCCAGGGCGCTTCTGAAAAAAAGAGCAATATAGCTGAGTGGGCCGTTACCTGGTAAAATAGACAAAATGGTTTAGTTTGAGCTTAGCAGCCGGAGAATCTCCCCACTGGAACGAGCGTCGATGCAATGGTTATTATTTCCAGCCCTCAGATAACGGTGGAAATTACACGTTTTTGTGGCGAGGGCAGTCTAACCTTGGGATTTATAAGCGGCAATACCGCCTCTTTCACATATCCATCCCTGCAAAGTGTCGGGTTTTATTTTTTTACACGTCCCATCAGCCCAACACAGCCTTCTGGGATGTGCATAATTTCAGCAGCATTGGTTAAACGCAAGCAAACTTTGGACCGGTTTTCACAACGTTCAGCGTCTCGTCGGCAGAGCCAGGCTTGCCTTGACTGGCGTACTGACAGATGTGACACAAAACTATATCATACGTAATGATTAGTGTCGTCGAAAAAACGTGTAACAACGTTCATAGATAAACAAGACAACGTGCCTCTTTCTCATAACCCGTCCCAGCAGCGGACGTCCTATGGGTGGTCGCTATTGATTTGCCTTAAAATGGTACCGATTTTATTGACCCCCCCCCCCCCAGACCCGGGAGGGATGATTGGCCAAGTTGACTCCCTGACTCACAACAACCTTCAACCTGCGAGCCGGGTGCCCCAACCGCAGTGCCACCCATCGCGGGCGCGCGCCGTGTTCATCTCACGGCGTTTTGTGAATCCCAATGCAGGAGCCTCTTGAAAAGCAGTCTTGAGACTCGGTGAGGTTCTGCCGAAATAATAAAAGCCACGGAAGAAAACCACGAATTCAAGCACTGCCTTAGAAACGGTGGCAACGAGCAATTAGGTTTTGGAAAATTGCTGGGCCGAGCGATGTTAAACACACGTGGTAATAATGACGTGGAAACAATGACGTGGAAACAATGACGTGGAAACAATGACGTGGAAAACAATGACGTTAAACACACGTGGTAATAATGACGTGGTAACAATGACGTTAAACACACGTGGTAATAAAAATAACAGGTTTTTGTTATTGAGTTATGTTTGTGCACAGCAATTGTGCAGTGTGTGAGGTGATTGTGATACTGTATACTCTACTCAACGTCTGTGTCATCTGTAAACTCAGGTTAAAACGTGTTATTGTTATTCACTTTACCATTGGAATGTGAAGTATTTCGACAAATCATTAGCGTACAGTCAGACGTTGACACGTCACGTATTGTGGTGGGTCTCGTCTGCCCTTTGTTCCTGGTGTTTGTAGATTAGTTCGTTGTAATCATCATCTAGTCTTCACGTATTCTCTACACCTCCGACTAGCACGGTTAGCTATGTACGGTGCGAAAGAGGTTCAACATAAGTACACGTACTTGACACCACTTATTCGTAATTCAAATTAAATACACGCATCATTCCCCCCAGGTGTATGGCGGTAAGCTCGCCGCAGCGGCAACGCATGTGCCCGCACGGCCAGAATGTCCTGGGTTCGAGTCCGACTCGGGCACCTTCCTGAGTGAAGTGTTGTATGTTCTCTCCCCCCCCCCTCCGCTCTGCACGTTCCTCCCATAGCTAAAAGAAACAAAAAACCCATACGGTGTCATCAGTATTTCACCCAAACATCCACATGCTCTAGAGACGCATTGCCTGCAAATAGCTCAATTGGGATTGTACACAAAGCAGCATTGCCCCCCCCCCCCTCGACTGGGGGAACTTGACAGGACCCTCCCGAAAGAGAATCTTGAGACTCAGTGAGGCTTACCTGGCTAAAAGAGTGGAATTATAATCGCCGTAAAAATCGTGAGTGGGCATTCGGGTCTAATCACCGATTTAAAAGACGCACGTACTGAACCAACCTCACAAGACAGCGCCCGCATCTGTCCCCTTCAAAGGCGTTGTAGCCATACAGATCAATGCGTGGCGATTTAATAAACAAACCAGCGAGAGGTTCACTTGGGCAAGAGACCCGCATCTTGGAAAAAAATATAAATAAACTATCGTTGCGTTGGTAAAGAAAAGCGTCGCTGTCTTTTTTTTCTGTTGGCCAAATTTTTCGCGCACACAAAAACCAGACAATTGGCGACAAGTTTATCTGGTTCCATCGGTCACCATTCCTGTTGGGTCAAGTAGAGTAATTGGCGAGCAGGCTGAGTGCTCTAAAATGTGCTGCGTGCTTCAAATCCTGGGTCGATCTCACACAGTTGCGGGCAGGATGTGAACCCGGCTTCCCATTTTGGTTGTACGCTCACTATAATCGGTCTGGCTTGAGGTCAAAGATTACTTTCCTTGCCCACGCTGCCCGATCACAGCCCTGCGGAGGCAACCGTGGGAATTTCGCATTCATGCACGGCATGGGCGAGGCCTCTGCATAGGACAACAACGTCCGTTTGCTTCTCCCACGAAGTGGGACTAATTTTAAAAGGGGGCCCTCAGAGGGATGATGGGGCAGAGTAAAATCCCAAGTGGGATTCGAACTCGTCGCGATCGGAGTGCATGCCGCTCTCTCTCTCTCTACCGCTGAGCCACCTGGCCGGTGTGACTTCACTATATCGTGGTGACGAGATGTTAATTACATCGTCTGGTATACAGGAGATCGTGGATTCGATGCCGATGCCTGCTGTATATTTGGAGTTTGCATGTCTCTCTCTCTCCACGTGGTCGCGTGGATTTTTCTCCGATCCCTCCGGGTTTTCTCCTCCACATTTAGAATCGCCAACACGCATTGAAGAGTATTTGGCTGCTGCTATAAATCTCCACGTGATGGTAAGCCACTCTGCTGCACTATCATGTGTGATAGCCAGGTCGCCTCTGAAAAAAGAGCTATGTAGCTCAGTGGGTAATTACCTGGTAAAATAAAAAATATAGTTTTCAATAGTTTACACCATTGGGCGCACACACACACACACCCCGACCCCTAAGCTCGGGTTAACGGCTAAGTGGCATCCTTCGTCTTGTGGTTTGGGAAGGGGGTGGGGGATGGTGGCGCTTGTCCGACAAAGCGTGATGGATTCTTCCTGCGATTGTTGCCATCCTCGCAAGCTCCGCAGCGACGGTGGACGCACTCCGGCAGCGTGGGGCCGACCACGACGGCGACCGCGTGCGGGCCGGCGTGCGGCGTGACCTCGGTAATAGCATCGGGACGATGTGGTGGCGTGGCTCAGAGGTCGGAGTGCCATAGGCAAAGGTGCCCCCCCCACCACCATATAGCCTTTAACAGATGGTAGGGGCAAGTGCTGTTAGCGAGCACCTATGAAGGTCGGCACGGCACACGAGGGGGTGGGTGGCCAGCACCACGCCCGGCTGCCTTTGTCTCCCCAGTTGCGATGTCAACACACCCGCACCAGGTACTCATTTGAGGCTGAGTCGACCTAGGGGAGGCCCGGAACCGGTTCAGATAATCGTCACTGATGGTATTAGTCTTGAGCGGGAACCGAACTCGGTTCCCCGGGTTCGTAGTGGAGTGCGCCACCACCGCCACCACCGCCACCACCGCCACCACCGCCACAACCGCCACCACCACAGGGATTCCCTGGGTTCGAATCGGGGTTTGTTCGGCGGTGATTGAACCGGGTGATTTACGTTTTTAGCGATTTTTTTATGTTCTCAGCCGAATCACCAATGATGGCTCACGCAAAAAAAAAAAAAACGCTATCACTGAACGCATATATATTAAGTTACTTTCATTTGGATGAATTCCAGCCTCTGAGAATAATAAACAAGAATATCGGTTGACTGTTTTTGTGACAATGTTACTGTCGGGTATGTGGGGAGGTATGTGGGGAGGTGTGTGTCCCCCCCCCGTCCATTCTATAAAAGATAAAAGGGCCAAATGTTTGATTTGGGAAGAGCTGTGCGACAAATATCTTCTGCAGCTATTCCTTGACACGCGCTTGAACCGCCCGAGGAGGTTCACACACGTTGCATTGTTCTTCGTATTCCATAAAACCGATCGCATATTTAGAATTAATGGGGAAAATATACCGAAAAAATATTAATTCTAGATTTGAAGCTTTCGTGACTGCAAGGATTCATGCTCTTTGTTTTTTTCGGTAAAGTCACGTGGGTAAAAAATTAAATAAATGAAAACAACTAAATTACACACACTTAAGCGGTTGTGCTTTTGCTACGTTGTCCCCACCTGAAGAAGGACGCTTGTGTTGTGCCCGAAACGTCGTGATTTAATTTAGTTGTTTTCATTTATTTTATTTTTTACCTACGTGACTTCACCGAAAAAACCAAAGAGTACGAAAAAACATTAGCAAGTAACAAGAGGGAATCACAATAAGTGTTAAATACATTCAGATGGATAGGTCTGCAGAGTCATGCATGCATACGATCCTATTATTGTAACATACGTGCCTACAATCCTATTATTGTCACGTTAGCCTGACCATTAGTACTTGTAACGCCACAACAGAATGTAGTAGGAATGTCACGCAGATGTAATCAGGAAGATGAGGCTGTCATGGGTGGGACAGACGGTCTGAGACCAGGGGGGAGACCTCAAGGTAGATGGCGTGACAATGTAAGAGTGGACCTTGCAGGCCGGCTTCTTGTCTATGTAATTGTTAGATCTGGCAGAAGGAAGCGACGGCTAGGCGTGATGGTATCAGTCGAAACTGGTTGTGATTACTCCTAGTCGGGACTTTGAGGCGTTTCATGTTTTCGACCCATGCCTGGATGCGTTGTTTTTTTATTTGTTTCATGCTAAAGTGTCGCTATCTTCGCTATGGAGGTTGGCCCTTGGATAACAACGCTTGCGCAATCGCCTCTGTTCTTGTTTCACCCGGTAACCCAGCTCCACCTTTGACTAAGAGACAGCGAGTCTTTAAGTGGGTTCTCAGCTGGTTGAATTAAGGCTCTGTCTGCCGGTCTGTTATTTCTGTCTGGATTGATGCGCCACGTACTTCTGCGTGTGTGTGTGTCTGTCTTCCCTCCCCCATCCCATCACGAGGCAACCTCCCTCCCTCCCCTCCCTCCCCTCCCCGTGTTAAATCCCGACGTCGCCAAATGCAGATTGCTTCTTGTGCGCGTGTTGTGAAGAGAGTCAAATTCTCCTCCCGCTTGCAAAAAGCCACAGGGCCCACAAGGGATTGTCGTAATCCAAAGTCAGTCTGGCAAAGTGTCACAACAAGTCACTTTGTAAGGTCAAATGTCATTGTTTGGGGGCCTTGTGTAAACTAAAAAAACTAAAAACATTTTTTTTTATTTTACCAGCTCAGGCACACTGGGCTATACAGCTATTTTCCGTAAGCGACCAGGCTATCGCAAGTGATTGCTCAGCGAAGTGGCTTATCACGTGGAGATTTATAGCAGCCGAATACTCTAAATGCGTGTTGATTCTAAATGTGGAAGGAAAAACCGGACCACCCGGAGGAAAATACACGCGACCACGGGGAGAAAATACACACTCGAAATATACAACAGCAGGCGTCAGGTTTGGGATCGAACCCACGAGCTCCTATACACCAGACGAGGTAGTTAACATCTCGCCACCATGGCACACAAACCACAATGTGAGAATGTTACATGTGTCCGTGTGTCCCACTTTGCTGTGCAGGTCTGTGCATTTATTTGTATTTGTGTTTATCTCTGACCCATCTGCTTCAGTCTCTTTCACTCTCATTGCCTCTCAGTGTATCTGTCTGTCTGTCTGCCTTCTACCCTTACTTTGCTTCTGCGTGTCTCTGCCGCTCCTACACTGTGGCCTCGACTCTGTCAGAGGAGTTCAGCGTATATACGTACATACAATTCTGTCTTTGTGTGCTTGTCACTGCCTCTCTCTGTCTGCACGTTTGCCTCACCTGCTATTCACTCTTAAAGTCTGCCTCTGTGTGTGTCTGGTCTGCCCACTCTCTACCCTCTCATCCCCCAGCCCCACGCTTAGTATTTCACCAATTGACACACAGATTAGACGTTGCACAGTAGAAACCCCGCGCTGAAAGACGGGGGGTGGGAATGGAAATTCAGGTTAGACCGGGGCCTGGCGGACTCGAGTTCTCGCCGTGATTCTACGGATGCCTCGCGTCTCGAGCGCCTGCTGGGAAGGTGGTCCCCAGCGCCACGTGCAATTTACATCGCTGACCATCGCAATCTCATATCAGGACACGTCATCATTACCACGTGTGTTACTACGTCATTGTTACACGTCATTGTTACCACGTGTGTTTAACGTCATTGTTACCACGTCATTATTACCACGTGTGTTTAACATCGCATACGCGGCCCGGCAATTTTCCGAAACATAATTGCTCGTTGCCCCTGTTTCTAAATTTACTGTATCAATTTAGCTGTAACGGTCCCACCTGATGACGGAGACTTGTGTTGCCTCCGAAACGTCGTGATTTTTTTTTTCTATTATTATTTTATTACTTATTTTATTTTTACCTACGTGACTTTACCGAAAAAACCTAAGAGTATGAATCCTTGCAGTCACGAAAGCTTCAAATCTAGAGGACAGTCTGGTTTGACAGCCACTGTTGACTACCCATGTATGAATAGGGGTGCCACGGTGGCTAGGAGATGTTGACTACCTCGCCTGGTATGCAGGAGGTCGTGGGTTCCATCCGGACCCTGATGCCTGCTGCTGCTGTGTATTTTGAGTTGGCATGTTTCTCCACGTGGTCGCGTGGATTTTTCTCCGGGTCCCTCGGGGTTTTCCCTCCACATTTAGAATCAATGTCACGCGTTTAGAGTATTTGGCTGCTATAAATTTCCACACGATACTTCGTCGAGCTATCATTTGTGATAGCCAGGTGGCTTCTGAAAAAGAGCTACATAGCTCAGTGGGGCCTTACCTGGTAAATAAAAAAAATAGTTAAGTTTTAGTTTAGTTTAGAATAGCAAACTCACTACTGGGAGTTCCGTGAAGACGTATTTTCCGTTCGCATGGCAGTCCCTGGGAAAGATCCCGAGAGCAATGTTACACGAGTGACCAAGAACACGGCCGTAAATAACGTTCTGTTTGTTTACGAGGTGAAAAACAACATTTTAGCGGCGAAAAAAAAAGCATGCAAGACCCTCGCCTCGAATGTTGCAACAAGACGATGCCGAAACGGTCAACGAATTTCGGGAAAAATTAAAGAATCCTGGATAGCACTCACGGATCTGCAAAACACAAATGCGCGGCTGGTGCTGAACTTATGGAGCATGTATTAGGTCGTTTATGAAATAGTTTTTTAGCGCAGTACCGTCCGTTTTGAGAGAGTGCGGTTTAATAGAACGTATACTTCATTGTTGCTCAATTTGAGGTGGGTAAGAAACTGAATTTCAGACAGTTTGTAATTTACGCTCACATTATATCCCGACTGTGCAGTCAGTGTCACATCACGAGACGGATGTATTGTCTTGGATCTCTCGCGTGGCGGTCCGATACTTGATCAGAGGGAGAGCGGCCGATAGGAGCGGATTCCACAACGCTACCCCTGAGATTGCCTTCAAGTGACCTCTGGTCCACACACGGTATATTGGGAAGCGTTTTCCCGCCCGCTCTGCACATGATGGCAATGTTCGTCGCATGGCAATCGAACCGATGTTCTCAGAGCTGGAGAATTTGACACTTTATTGTGATGGTTCCTGCGCAGTCATTGGTGACCGGGCGGAGGCCATCATCGCTCCACTACTCTCCAGGACCCCGATTTAATCCACGGGCGGCTGCCTGGATTTGACCCCCAGGATCTCAGCGGTGCCGGCTCAGCGGCTCTGACCTCTGAAGCCACCCCGGCCCACCTCCTGTTACGTTCCTTTTTTAATTAACTTTTATTATTACGCGGCGCTTAGTGATTTGTGGACGTCAAGGAGGGGACGGGCAGAGCGCGTTGTTGCGTGCAGTCGCGGCAAGGCCCCGCGCCATCGTTTTCCACGCACGCCGAATTTGATCTCTTTTTTTCCCACAACACGAGCCATCGCCGTTTCACCTCGCGGAAAAAAAAATTGCCGTGAGTTTGTTTACCCGTCCCCGTGCCTCGCGAAGGGACAGAAGGCAGCGGCGCAACAGGCTCAATCTTCCAAAGCGAGCGGTGCGATCGTTGCCAAAGTCTCCATGCACTCCCCCCCCCCTCCCCACCAGTCTACCCAAGGCACGCTAAGTTTGGTAGCCGTGCGTTTGGCTGCGCGAGTCTCCGGCTGTATAAGGGCCTTGGCTCGAGAGTTGCGCGCCTGGGCGGGCGGCCGGCCGGCGAGCGGTCGGGCGGGAGGCTCCGTGGAACGCGACCGAGTGGGTGAGCGGCGTCGTTGTTTTCCCCCGCGGCGTTAAGCGTGGGAGCAGCTGGCCGCGGCGTCGCTGTCCCCCGCGCCGCGTGCCGTAACAAACACGCGGCAGCTTGCGGCACTCGCCACCCGAGTGGCGGCGATGTCGTCGTCGTAGGGCTGCTTCTGCGCTCGTACCAAGCTAGGTGCACTTACCAGGCTTGATGTTAACCACCTCGCCTGGTATACTGGAGGTTGCAGGTTTGATGCTGACCCTGACGCCTGCTGTTATATTTGGAGTTTGTGTGCTCTCTCTCTCCCCATGCTCGCGTGGATTTTTATCCGGGTCCCGGTTTTTCCCTCCACGTTTAGCATCAACGTCACGCGTTTATGGTATTTGGCTGCTGCGATAATTTCCACGTGATGATAAGCCACTTAGTTAAGCTATCATTTGTGATAGCCAGGTGGCTTCTATATAGCTCTTTGGTCCTTACCTGCAAAATAAAATGTTTAGTTTATCATTCTAAAACGTAAAGGTGGCTGTGCACTGGGTCTCTATAATGCACCTAATGCAATGCCTTGCCTAGGCCTCGATTACGTGACCGCACAGAAGTGTAGCAGCCCTTTTTCAGTTCCGCGACTAGATTTGGGGTTAGTTGATTATACTTTGCCATGCTGAACAAACCGAGTGTGTTTTATGGCCGGGAGTGTAGACATACCGGAGCATAAAAGTACCGTACAACAATTTTGCCATCGGGCTCTCTACAGTCCATCCACAGAGCTCCACAGTCCAAGGTTATAGTGAATGTGCCGCTGCGTTTGGACCTGTAGAACGTTGAGGAAACGTGAAGGAAACCGCCAGTCACGTGGCCTAAGAATTACATTCCACTCGAGGTGTGAACACCTTGCGAGGAACTTTTAAGGCACCTCCGATTAGCACGGTTGGCTGCGTACGGTGCGAAAGAAGGCCACGGGGCCCCGAGGAGTTGGGTGTATTATTGGTGTGGAGAAACCGTTATATGAGGGAGACACTATCCACCAAAATGACTGATGGATATTCTAGAGCAGCGTTCTTCACTAATTTACAGAGGGGTGGGGGCCACTTTTGCCGATAAGACATCAGCAGTCCATAATAGAGGTTTTTTGGGGGGGGTTAGATCGCGTAAATATGTAAATAAGTCGTTAAACCCGCCACCGCCCGACACGGCCAACGAGTAAGGATTGTCACGTAAACGGAACGTGCCAATTCGTTACTAGCACAGCACGCCGGTTGTGTGTTGGAGAGAAAATCCATTACATTTACGAAGACATCAGCAGTGCTGCCACACATGTAAAACCATTGCGGTTTCACAGCACGATGATGATGATGGGGGGGCGGGGTGGGCGCACTAAAGGCCGCCAGTGGCCCACGTGCCTTGCAATGCTCAAGAGCTCTGCTCAAGAACCATATAGGCCAAAGAGGGCAAGTCCTTTTAGCGAGCGCCTATTGATCTCTGCATCGGTACGTGAGGGAGTGGTGTGGCGGCAGGGCACCGTGCCTGGCCGCTGTTGGCTCCACTTTGCTGATGCTCACACAATCAGCCAGTTGCTCCCGTCGGGGTTGAGGCTGAGTTGACCCAGAGGGATCTTCGGGAGAGGGTCGTGCACGACGTGCCACCATTGTCGCTCGTTACCAGGGATCAAGCCAAGGCGGCCGGGATCGTAGCTGAGTGTGATTATCGCTCGGCCACTACGCCGCATCAACACTAACACTTAGCCGGTGCGTAAAGCGGATGAATATTTGATTACTGGCAGCCTAACGATAATTACTGTAGGGCCTTCTTAACTAAATCACTTGGTCCGGTATTAAGGTAAGCAATTTTAATAATAATATTCACTCATTACAGCATTGTCTTTGTTTTTCACGGGAAAGCCTCACTAAGTCTCAGGGCTTTTTGTTTTTAATGAATGCCCCGCTTTGGTTAAGTTTGGCCAATTGCATTAAATGAATAGTTGTTGTATGTGGGTAGAATTTTTTACGTCCGGGTTTTACGCCCTCGTACACAGGCGAGAACGTTCACACTTTGCAAATAGGGGGTAGCAACTGCTGATGGGTACCGCATTGACCTGGCAATAGGCCGACGTTCCGGGCAATGCAACTTCCTCAGGACGGAGACGTTGACTCGCAGTCAAAGATCGTACTTGACACTTCAGGCGGCATCATGGCTTGCGTGATCCGCAGCCTCCGATTAGCGCGGTTGGCTACGTACGGTGCGAAAGAAGTTCAGCTTACGTACAAGTGGATGTCGTTTCTAAGTTCCATACCAGCGTGGATCCACGCACGCGATCTCTCAAGTGGCTGGGTCCGTCACAGGCATGCACGTCTCCTCCACTCTTAAAGCTGGCAAGTGTAAAACTGCAAGAGAAACCCCACCCCCTGTCCCGAACAATAGGAGTAATACATCCGAGTCAATCAAAATTAATGTTTGCATTCCGCTGCAAACTTGAAAAACCACAAGTGGTACGAGGATGCACAATTAACTGGCAATCGACAAAAAAAACACCACCCTTTTCAAAACGCCACGTTTATTTTCTTATCTTCTTTTTCTTGAGAGAGAAAGTGAGCATAACGTAATCTGGAGAAGAGACAATAATGTTTTGTCTCACATTTCCATTATTTTTTTATTGGGTGCAATTGCAGACCACGTGAAGCGTAGCCACCACCGCAACCCAGGATTCTGTTCATATGTATGTTCAACTTCTTCCGCACCGTACGTAGCCAACCGTGCTAACCGGAGATGGGGGGGGGGGAAGGACAATAAACTAAACACAACAAACAGTTTCAAAGAAATGAGTTTTCAATCTAGTTGATTTAAAAGTGCGTAGCTCCAGCGGCTTCCTAATATCGGAAGGAAGAGCGTTCCAGACGGTCACAGAAGCGCATCTGAAAGTGCCGGGCGATGCGGTGACCACCGCCGTCTTTGTTCGATGGTTTAACCAAAAGCTGCTGCTACGAGGATGACCGGAGTTCACGTGACGGTGGTTTATGCTTCATGACGAGATGCCAGGCGCTGCACGTACGTCGTTATTCCAGTGGTTTCGACCGCCTGTGTCTCTTCAGCGGGGTCGGGCGTGCCGAACGACAGGCTCGCGCTCGGTTACGTGAAGGACATCGATTGCGCTTCCGGATTTGAGAATTCTTCAGCTGCCGCTGCACCGCGCACAGTGGAGGAATTCGAGCAATGCTGTGGCGGCCACTTCACGAATCACTTAAGCCTCTCTTCCACGCTCTCTTACTGCTACAATTTAATAACAACAAAACCTGAAGGAACTCTCGCGGTGCCATTCGAACGTGAAAGGAGCTACCGAACGAAGCCCCGTCACGCGCAGAGGCGATGTCTCTCATCGCTCTGCATCGTTAATTTTTTTTACGGGGATGCCGTGCACGCTCCCCCGCTTGTCTGGAGCCCCCCCCCCCCCCCCCCCCCCAGTGGTTCTCTACACAGCTGAGACTCTTACTGTTTACCTCCAGGGTCGACATCTCTTGTTCCCCCTTTGCCTGTGACTGTGTGTGTCTCTCTCGCTCTCACTGCTAAGTGTCGTCTTTGCCTGTCCTTCTAACAGCTTAATACTTTGGGACGGAGGGGGGGGGGGTGTTGTAATTTATCACGCTCTCCCCCGCCCTCCCCTTGCGATTCGATTCTAGTGTGGCCGCAGCGGGGTCACGTGACCACATCACATACAAACTAACCACGGGGAGAACATGCAAACTCCAAATATAAAGGCGTCAGGGTCAGTATAGAACCCACGACCTCCGGTATTAAACTATTAAACAATTTGTATTTTACCAGGTAAGGCCCACTGCCCACTGAGCTATGCAGCTCTATTTTTCTGACGCGACCTGCCCATCACAAATGATAGCTCAACGGGGAGTGGCTTGCCATCACGTGGAGATGTATAGCAGAAAAAAACTTGCATATTTACGCGATCTAACCCAAACAAAATATGCCTCCTTACAGATGATATTGGTCGCGAAAGCCCACGTGTTACACTGGCCAAATACTCTTGAGTGTGTGTTGGTGATTCTGAACGTGGAGGGGAAACATCGGAGGGATCGTAGAAAAATCCACATGCCGACGGGGAGAGGGAACAGGCAAAACTTGCACCGTACGTAGACCGTACTTGTCAGAGGCGAGTGACACTCACTTTACTCTTCTTGGTTCTTTCGGTAAAGTCACGTAGAAGGGAAATAATTAAATAATAATAATAAACATCATCAAATACAATGACGCTGTCTTTCCGACAGCCCTGTTCTTCACCTGAGGACGGCTGCTTGCGTTGTGGCCGAAACGTCGTGAGAATTGTATGTTATTATGTTATATTTTTATTATTCTATTATTTCCCTTCTACGTGACTTTACCGAAAGAACCAAGAAGATGAATCCCTGCAGTCACGAAAGCTTTAAATCGAAACTCACTTTACTGTCACGTTCCGTTGCTGTTAGTGACTTGGCCAGATTTTAAAAAATGGCAACGTCCATCAAGGTGTTGCCCAAATCCTGTTGCATAAAACCCACGCTTGTGCATTTCATTTTTTCCCCAAACTTGATGAATACATGAAGAAGTTCTGACGAGCCACTTCGCACGGAGCCGTGGGTTTTGATCTCCGCAATCGTCCAGTGCCCCGGTTTCTTTCGCGCATTGCAACGCCTGCCTTCGGGCGTGTGTGTGTGTTGTGTGTTGTTAAATCTACTGTACTCTTTCTCTGCTCGCAATCACCAAACACGTCCTCTGTTGTAAAGTAGAGTTTAAAGACACCTTCAATGTCGGTGTTTATCAGAGTAGGGGCCAACAGAGTGTCAGTGTCTGTGTCGTATCTCTTACTAGCACAGCGATATGCCTGGCTGGATTGCAGTGTTTGGAGTTTGCGTGTTTTTCTCTCTCTCTCTCCCTGTGGTCGCGTGGATGTTTTCCCCGGGTCCTACGGTTTTTCCCTCCACATTTAGAAACACGGCTGAAATGGACAGTTTTTGGTGTTTGCGTGTCTCTTTTTTTAAATCCTTTATATTAAGTTCGCTTGCTTGCTTGCTTGCGTGCTTGCGTGCTTGCTTGCTTGCTACGACCGTGCAAATCTCTCTGTCGTTTTTTAACCCACTTCCCGTGATCCAATCGAGCTGACATTTTGCACACAGACTCGTTGTGCGAGACAATTAATGTTCGTGAAAATTTTTTCTCCAAAATTTTACACTGTTTAGGGAAAACAAATTAAATATTTAATTACCAATTGCTTAATACTGGCAGACAATCATCTGACCCATAGGTGGCAGCCATCTCAAGCCAGAGGACGAGAGGACTCTAGCCGCCACGCATATAAAGGATTTATAGTGAAAAACTTTGTTTTTACGGGTTATACTTATTCCTCCCTGTAGTCGCGTGGATTTTTTTTGTTATTCTAGTCCCCTCCAGGGTTTCCCCTCCACATTTAGAAAACATGCATGGAGATTATTTAGATTATTCAGTATATGCTGTGGATTTTCACGTGATCAGCCACTTTTCTTGAGCTATCACTTGTGGCCAGGTCACTTGCCAAAAAGAAGCTAATGGCTCCGTAGGCCTTACCTAGTAAGATAAAAAAATATATCTAATTTTTATTTCTTTTTAAAGTTATTTGTTCACCTTTCCTATAATTTGCACTCCTCCCGTGTGTTTGTATTTGTTGTCACGTTCTGACCTGCCACTACTGGACATTTGTGAAAAAGAGCTTTATAGCTCATTGGATTCCTCCAGGATAAATACACATCCTGAGTCTTTGCTTGCGAGGGCCGGTGAGCTCGGGCGAGCGCGAGCGCGTGTGCCTTGTGATTCACTCGCACGTTTCTGGTGCCACTCAGGAGACCGGGGGAGTTCAAATCGCTTTTCTCGGGGGTCCACTCGTCGCTTCGTATATCTAAGATTGGATAAAACAGGTACCGCTTTGTGGGAAGTCTAAACTCAATAATTTTTACTTTAATAGATGACGCCTACTGAGCTATTTCGGTATTTTTGAGAAGCGGCCTGGCCACAAATTATAGCTTAACGAAGCGGCTTATCACGTGGACATATATAGCAGACAAATACTCGATGAAGTCATTCCCGCAAAAGGAAATGTGAGGATCAGTTGCAGGGCAGAGAATTTAATAGTCGTGTCATGATTGTACGAGCATTGGCAATTTTTAGACGTTTTCGAATCTCCAATTATGACGTTAAATTTGTTTTGCTGCGATCCGCCAAACCTCGTAGCGAAGACGTTTGCTGCACGTCAATGCCGCCACCGCCACAGCCGCCGTCGGCTGGCACCATTTGTCTTGGCGCAAACCCTCGGGCAAATATCTAGAGCTACCCCCCCCCCTCCCCCCCTTCTTTCCCAGCCATAAATCCCCGTCCTGCAGAGCAGACGGCTTCCACCGCTGTCGATCGCCACAGCCGTCACCGTCGCGAGCGTACAGGCGGCGTGCGGGTAGTCGTGGCGCCTGTGTCGCACCGCTCGGTCACTGCCTCCCCTGCGTCCAGCGAGTTAGTTGTTGACGGTGACGACAGCTTGTCCGCTTGTCCGCGTAACGACTCCGCACCTCATGGAATTCCATTCGGTTATCCGTCTGTCCGCTTGGCATTCCACCCGTCCATTCACCCAAACGTTTCTCGTTCATCCGCCCTTCCGTCCATCCATCCATCCATCTGTTTAACTATTCTAACAACCCGTGCACCCACTTAGCGGTTCATCCACCCATCCATCCATCACACCACGCTCACTGCTTTAAATTTGTCATGAAAGGAATAGAGCTTTTACACTTCATGCATTCAGCGATTAAAGCAGATTTTTTTTCTCCACTCATTATTATACATTGCGTCGAAACGTGCACGTAATACTTGATTTATTTACGTGCTATGCACATTTTGCGAGGTTAGGCACGGTGCAATTGAATGACACAAAATAGTTGGGACACCACCTCGAGATGGACAATACAAACGAGGACAATTAAACTATTTTATTTTATTTTACCAGGTAATGCCCACTGAGCTATACGGCTCTTAAGCGCATGTCGATTATAAATGTGGAGGGAAAAACTGGAAGACCCGGAGAAAAGTCCACGCCACCACCGAGAGAGACACGCAAACTCAAAATATACGGCAGGCATCGTGGTCGCGATCGAACCCACGATCTCGTGCATACCGTGCGAGGCAGATAACATCTCGCCACCGTGGCGCCCCAGTTGATTGAATCGCGAGGATGGGCGTGGGAGGGAATGATGTCCATGCAAATTAAACACCCAAGAGTCACAAGGGGGGAGCCGAAGACCACCAGTTTTGGGGGGGGGGGCTTACAGATACACACTTCAGGGCTACCCCCCCCCCGCCACTTACCGCACGGTGGTTCCCAACAGCGGCAGTAATTTCACTTTGGCCAAAGTGAACCAGGTCTCTGTGTGTAAACAAAAAAAAAGTGAGCGTACACCGCAGTGGGCCACGGTGATTCTCCACTTTTTGTGGCAATACAGAAAACTTGAAGTCACTCAGTCTCGTGAAATTATTCTTGTTTTTCAATGACAAAAGTTTTTTTTTCAAACCGGACGGACCAGTAAGGTGAATCTGCAATGTGAGGATGATGTTTATCACCCGAGCCGACAGCCCATTGAAGCTTCATCAAACATCGTCACTTGCACCCCCAGGTAACTCAATCAGCCCCAGGGCTGAGTGCGTACGTGGGAATTGCGTTTCGTTATATATATAACGCTGTTGTTTTCGAAAATTGCATCCCGCATTCGTTGGGGCGGAACCACAGAGAAGTCAGCAGCCAAGCGGTCAGCTGGCTCTACCAACAATTGCCCAAGCTCTATGGCTCCTCTATATATGAAGATGTTTTCAGCATATTAATTTGTTCTAACATTTGCGGGAGAGGGGACAACACTCGATCGCACACACAAGGAACGGATGATATTGGTCCGCACTTTGCTGTTACTGCCTTCTCCTGGCGAGCACATTTCACGGCACCTCCTCGACGCCAACAGGGAAGGGAGTTTCACGATGTTTGTGCGGTCCACCAACCGTCCTCGCTGCCTCCACGCGCCACGTGCAGCATAGCCGTCAACCGCCTGCGAATACGTAAAGCGCTGTGCAATGTAAGGGTGTGTGTGTGAGTGAGCGAGTGGTTGTGCGTCTGCCAGTCATCTCAGTCGGTCAACCCATGGTACCACCTGGGTCTGTCCCGTGACCTGCCAGCGGGCGTTCGACACTTCACGTGGCCTGGGAGTGGACGTGACCTGGCACAAGCGCGTTGGTGACGTCACCGCCAATTCCTTAAGGTTAACTCGGCCTGAAGGCTCTTAGACACATACGTCCTCTCATCTCTACTGAAATTGCCAACACTTTGGCATGTTGCATAGTTGGGTCTCGCCTTGACTATTGTAACTCCGTCCTTGTCCGGACCTCCGCTGGCAACCTAAGGAAGCTTCAAAGACTACAAAATAACCTAGCACGCGTCGTCATTGCCCACACTCATCCCCGCCTCGACTCACTAGATCGTCTCCGCGCTCTCAACTGGCTCCCCATTGCCAGTAGGGTCACATACAAGACCGCCTGCCTCTGCCACAATGCCTTCATATCCGCCTGCCCGCCGTATCTTTCTTCATTACTGACAACTTGCAGCTCAGCACACGGCAGATGCCTGCGCAGCGCGACTCACGACCTCCTCTCAATACCAAGATCCAGGATGGTCATCGTGTCTATGCGCCGCTTCTCGGTGGCAGCCCCAACAGTCTGGAACGATATCCCTCTGCACATTCGCAGCATCACCTCAATCGCCTCCTTCAAGAGACACTTAAAAACTCACCTCTACAATCATGCTTTCGAGCGACTCTGAGCTTGGCTCCGCGCCTCTGAGTTGCGGCCACTACGTCTGCAAATTTGCGCGCGTTACAAATTGTACTATTATTATTATTATTAGCTGCAACGGTGTCAACACCAGCCCCGGAGAGACAAAGGTGGCAGGGGGGAATGTAATGCTGTGGCCACACGTATTCCCTCGACCTTAACAGGTGTTCGCTAACACTGCTTGCCCCAACAGTCTAAAGGCTTTATGAGGGTTGGTGGGAGGGTGGTACCTTTGTCTTTATCTTCATGCTTTCGTGCATCTGTCAGTCATCTCCGTCAATTAACCCGGTGACCTCCTTCCTACCAACCATTTGACTCTTCACGTGGCCCCGGATTGCACCTACGCTGGCATGAGCTCTGTGGGCGTTTGTCAACCGCATCCACTGCACAAACGATGGCAGTGGATGTGAATACCCTGATGCACAATTCGAAAGTTAAAAACTCTCCAGTAGTCTGCGACTGTGGTCAATCCAGAACAGGCACCGGACAATGTTTAACGACGCAATGCCCCGATCCACAAATACGAAGAAGGAGACATTGCAGTGATGATGATGAACTCCGCTCGCTACTTCTGACGCGATTATATTATCTGCCTCGACCCACCTGAATATGAAATTGCGGATGAACCTCATGGCGGGACCCCGGGATCCCGAATAAACGGAAGTCAAAATCGTAATTAACTAATTAATTTTTGGCGACTCCGTCCCACCGCGCACACAAACGCCGCGACCCACCAGAAATCAATCCTCTCGTTCTTCACCAAGCCCCCGTCGTTGCCAAAACTGCCGTAGTCACAAACAAAACTTTTAAACTTTGATTAGTGCATCGTGTAGAGCTCGTCGAGAGGAATAGCTTGCCGTGTCGTTCGCCTTCAGCAGACATACAATGAAGTCGCAACGCAGTTTACGCGAGAGCCAGGGGCTTATGGGACCCCGGGGTCCCGCCATAAGTTTCACTTGTTACTCTGCATCTACATCAGCAGCCACACGAAAGAAGAAGACTGTCACTTGGTGGCAATTGGTGGTTGCGCGCAGCGTGCACGCGCATGTGGTCGACGCGCGCGCACGTGGTCAACACAGGCGTGTGCGAGTGTCATTGCGGACGGAGCGCCGGCCGCAAACACGCGGCTTATTTGGACAGCTGTGTTATCCGCTCGGCCGGAGCGTTCGCTCGAAGTCCCCCCCCCCCCCACCCCGTCGCAGCCGTCGTCGTTGGGGAAACATCCGGGGGGTTGTTTGTTTTTCATTTTGTATTTGTATTATTTTTTTCCTCCCGGCGGGAGCGGTTGTCCACGTGTTTTGCGGCGAGCCTCGACCTCGTTAGCGCGGATGAACCCAAGCGCGACCGAGCTCCGCTAACGATGACAACGACGACGATAACAATAACAGCGGCGGCGGCGGTGGCGCTGACATGCCAACGCCGGCAGGGGCGAGGGATGAGGGCACCATCCCCCCCCCCCCCCCCCCACGAGTCGCTGGTGGCGCGCGGAAACTCCATGGGAACCCGAGGGTCGAGTGTCCCGCGTGTCGCGTTTCGCGGCGGAGTCGCGTTGTCGCGTGGGGGGGTTCGTGTGCGAGATGCTTCTGCTGCTTCTTCTGCTTCTGCTGCTGTGGAGGCGGTGATCGCTTTTCAGCGGAGGGCGAGAGGGAATATATCTCTTGTAAGTGCGCTTGAGTTGTGCGTTTCCCCTCTGCTGTTTAAGCGAGTGAGTTAGTTAGTCCGTGTCTGAAAGCGGGCGATGCGGTGACCACCGTCATTTGTTTGATGGCCAGCCAAAAGCTGCTGCCGCTGCTGCTGCGAGGATGACCACCGGAGTTCACATGGTGATGGTTTATGCTGCTTGACGAGATCCGCAAGGTATTGTGGTTAATTTGTGGCAAAAGCTTCTTGTGTAATGACCGTGACCTTATAATGTACTCGTTCGGCAACCAGACAATTGTGTACACGCTGCAGCTTGTATTCCTCACACGCCCTGTGGAATTTCCACCACTGGATCAGCACCGCCACTCGGGATGATCAGCACCCCACTTCGCGTTGCTTAAAGTTTCTCAGCCCTTGTAGCCACTGGACACGTATATGTTCGCATGCTATGTATGTTGAGCTTCTTTCGCGCCGTACATCGCCAACCGTGCTAATCGTACGTAGGTAAGGGGCAGAGTCAGGTAGCCGCACGCGTGTCCAGACCGCTGGCTCGCAAGCTACACGCCGCTGCCGGGCCACTGAAATACGGCTCCATGGATATGCGGATAATGCTTAGCGTTCGGATACAACTTTTGCGTTTTACTTTTCAACGTCGCTAGTTGAAACGGAGAGAAAAATCCGTGGAAGTTGGAGCAGCCCGAGGCACTCCGCCCCTGGCAGCTGAGCCAGAATTGAGAGCCCTCCTGGGGTGCTCCCGTCAATTTCTAAATTCAGAACTCCGCAGGGAACCGGCCGCGCGGCTGACCACCGCTGCACTCACAACGACGCTCGGCGTTTGGAGAATGCGCGCGCTATGACGTCGCGCGCGTTGTGACGTCACGCACGTTGTGACGTCGTGCGTGCGTTGTGACGTCACGCGCGCTCGCGGCCAACGGGAAGATGTTTTTAGTAAGCGGATCGCAGGGTCGAGATGTTTGGCCGCCCGCTGCTTTGTGTGACGACTATTTCTTTGTTTGCGCATTCGCCGGTATCCCGCGGTTAAGACGATCAAACATGTAACACATGGGAATCCAGTTTTACCTCCAGCTTGGAGTTAAAAGGCAGGCTGTTCGCGGG
Organism: Lethenteron reissneri; assembly: GCF_015708825.2. Classification (NCBI taxonomy): domain Eukaryota; kingdom Metazoa; phylum Chordata; class Hyperoartia; order Petromyzontiformes; family Petromyzontidae; genus Lethenteron; species Lethenteron reissneri. The sequence continues at coordinate 2,799,770 of NC_083785.1, forward strand.
TCTGGCTCCGTGTTGCAGTTCGGGAGCTCCCCCTGAGCCATGTGACGAATATAAATAAAAAACGAGAAACATTTTATTTTTTATTTTACCTGGTAAGGCCCGCTGAGCTCTTTATCAGAAGGGTCCTGGCCACAAATGAGAGCGCCACGAAGTGGCTTATCGTGTGGAAATCTGTAGTAGCCCACTACTCTAAATATGTGACGTTGATTATTAATGTGGAAGGGAAAAACCGAAAGACCCGGAGAAAAATGTACGCGAATATGCAAACTCCAAATACATACAGGCGTCAGGGCCGGGATCGAACCTGCGTCCTCCTGTACACCAGGCGACGGAGTTAACATTTCGCCACCGTGGCAACACACGGAAAATAATTTGTATTTACTTTTCAGTGCTGCCCGAGCTGTTTTAGATGTGTGGCGACTGGGGACATTGTTTGTATGCGAATGATTTTCACTTGCACGCAAATGTGGTAATTTAACTAGTTTTGAATTAATTTTAAACTAGGCATGATGCAGAGCTCCCCACGGCATGCATCATATCTTGCAGATGGCAATCCATTGTTTGAGACTCGTGCAAATTATGCGCGAACGAAATTCTGACCTGACTTTTATTGAGATGCCTTCGCAAACTAAAACGATACGGACGTGACGTGAGAATCGTTGCGAACGAGGCAACGCAGAGTCAATTCTTTAATCGGATCGTGACCCTGATTCATGACCGTTCATTTGGAGCGCTGGATGGGCGAGGAGGGGACGGGGGTAATTATTGTAAACTCGCCTTTTGCCCGTCCAAGGACGAGGGTATTGCAGTAAATCTGAAACTTGCAAGTGAAAAGCAAACCGCGACGTGATATTCATTGCATCAATTCGTGTGCAGTTTGTAAGACAGTGGTGAAAGACTTTTTAAATTCTTTATATTAAGTTCGCTTGCTTGCTTGCGTGCTTGCGTGCTTGCTTGCTTACGACCGTGCAAATCTTTCGGTCGTTTTTTAACCCACTTCCCGTGATCCAATCGAGCTGACATTTTGCACACAGACTCGTTGTGCGTGACAATTAATGTTCGTGAAATTTTTTTTCCAAAATTTTACACTGTTTAGGGAAAACAAATGAAATATTTAATTACCAATTGCTTAATACTGGCAGACAATCATCTGACCCATAGGTGGCAGCCATCTCAAGCCAGAGGACGAGAGGACTCTAGCCGCCACGCATATAAAGGATTTATAGTGAAAAACTTAGTTTTTACGGGTTATACTTATTTCATTTTGAGGTTACAATCCCTTGTTCATCATGACGTCCTTTTTACTTTGATGCCTCAATAGCGTCACGGAGATCACGGACGTGAGGGTTCTGCCTTTGTAGTGAGGGTTGTGAGTTGACGCCGAGGAGGGGGGAGGAGGCGCCTCGGGCCCCCCATGTGGAGTGACGTCACCCGCTAATTATTAACGAGGGGGGAGGGTGCTCCATGTGGAGTGACGTCACCTGTTCATGATTATTCATGAGGGGGGGGGTCCATGTGGAGTGACGTCACCTGTTAATGATTATTAATGAGGGGGGCTGGTCGATGTGGAGTGACGTCACCTGTTCATGAATATTAATGAGGGGGGCTGGTCGATGTCGAGTGACGTCACGAGCGTTAATGACATTCCTGGGTGATTATAGTTAAAATATTCCGACGGACCTCCGAGGACACCCACCGCTGGTGACAAAATGCATTCACTTCTCTCTCGAAATGCCACTCGTACTAAACGATTCATATTACGGGAACACTATTTTATTTCACGCAGCTATGAGGGTTTTTTTCGGCGGAGGGGGAGTGGCATTTAGATTATAGGGATAGGATAGTTTAATGAGGGTGGTTAACCTAACTTAATTTTTTTTTATTAAATGTGGCGAGTCAAATAGGAAGTATTGGCCGAAACTAAATGTATGTTTGCACGTACGTTGAACTTCTTACGCACCGCACGTAGCCAACCGTGCTAATCAGGGGTAGACTCACTCGGTCACTCACTCACTCGTAGACTCACTTGTTCACTCACTCACTCGTAGACTCACTTGTTCACTCACTCGTAGACTCACTTGTTCACTCACTCGTAGACTCGCTTGTTCACTCACTCGTAGACTCACTTGTTCACTCACTCGTAGACTCGCTTGTTCACTCACTCGTAGACTCGCTTGTTCACTCACTCGTAGACTCGCTTGTTCACTCACTCGTAGACTCCTTGTTCACTCACTCGTAGACTCGCTGTTCACTCACTCGTAGACTCGCTTGTTCACTCACTCGTAGACTCGCTTGTTCACTCACTCGTAGACTCGCTTGTTCACTCACTCGTAGACTCGCTTGTTCACTCACTCGTAGACTTACTTGTTCACTCACTCGTAGACTCGCTTGTTCACTCACTCGTAGACTCACTTGTTCACTCACTCGTAGACTCGCTTGTTCACTCACTCGTAGACTCGCTTGTTCACTCACTCACTCGTAGACTCACTTGTTCACTCACTCACTCGTAGACTCGCTTGTTCACTCACTCACTCGTAGACTCACTTGTTCACTCACTCGTAGACTCGCTTGTTCACTCACTCACTCTCTCGTAGACTCACTTGTTCACTTACTCGTTCACTCACCATCGGGGGGTCCGTCGGGGGTCGTTGGGGAGCCCATCGGGGGTCCCCATCGAGCCCCGCCGTCTTTTGTTTTGCCTACTTGGCTTCTCTCACAATCCCCTCGGCTCCCAAGGTGTGGAATTCAACGACCGTTTAATGAGCGCCCGGAGCAACGGGTGTGAACGTGTTGCAGCTTCGGGGGAAAGTAGTAGACGTGCATGTGTGTGTGTCTGTGTGTGTGTGTCTGTGTGTGTGTGTCTGTGTGTGTGTGTCTGTGTGTGTGTGTCTGTGTGTGTGTGTCTGTGTGTGTGTCTGTGTGTGTCTCTGTGCGCCCGTGTGTGCGCGCGCGCGCGGATGCACGTGTGTTTGAACACGTGTGGTGGAGCCCTCTTGGTTAGTGCAGCGGTTAGCGCGCATCGCTACGAACCCGGCGATCCGAGTTCAGTCCCTGCTCACGGCCAACATCGGTGGCATATTTGGAGCGGTCCGAAGCCTCCCCAAAGTCGACCCGGCCTTAATTCAACACCTGGTGAGGTGTGCGCACATCAGAGCTGGGGAGGCGAAGGCGGCCAGGGATGGTGTTGGTCACCCACTCCCTCGTGTGGCATACTGGCCTTAATTGGTGCTCGCTAATAGCACTTCCCCCACATCATATTAAAGACCATTGGGGGTCTTTGTACGCGTGTGTGCGTGCGCATACATGTGGGAAGTGGTAGTGCAACGGTTAACGGGCTGCGCTACGAACCCAGCTACCCCGAGCTCAATTCCCCGCTCTCGGCCATCAACGGCGACGATCATCTGAACCGGTCCTGTGCTTCCCCGAGGTGGACTCAGATATGCGCCTCTTGGTTCTTTGGGGGAAAAACACCCCCGTGTAACCTCGTAATCAGAGAATTTATCGCGGATTCATTTGTGGCCGCTAGTCAGGTGCCCGCACGCTTCCCCTGTAGTTGGCGATTGTGTTTTTGTTAACCTCCCGTAACACGTGGCACTCCGGGGGTCACGGTGGCGAGATGTTTACTCCGTCGCCTGGTATACTGGAGGTCGTGGGTTCGATCCCGAACTTGAGGCCTGCTGTACATTTGGTCGCGTGGATTTTTTATCCGGATCCTCCGGTTTTTCCCTCCAAATTTAGAATCAGCATCACGCGTTCAGTCTTTTCCTGCTCCCAATTTCCACGCGATAGGCCACTTCGTCGTGCCCATCATTCGTGATAGCCAGGTCGCTTCTGATTAAAAAAAGAGAGCTAGACAGCTCAGTGGGCCTTACCTGGTGAAATAAAAAGTTAAGGTTAAACTCCGAGCCGCGCGGCGCGCCACGGATTTGCGGGACGCGTTCGCATGGACCCACCACCAATCTCGCCACGTGCGCCTGTACCTCGAGTTCTGTGTGTGTGAGTTTGTCATTGCGTGCAGCGTACCGTACCACCACCACTTTCTCTCTCTCTGTCTGTCTCCCTGTCTCCCTCCCTCTCCCCTCCTGGGCTTGTCTCGCGTTTCCGCTCTCGGGAGTGTCAACACCGCCGATGCCACCAAGTCCCCCCCCATCATCCCCCCTCTGTGTGTGTTTGTGGCCGCTGCACATTTTACACACGGCTAAGCACATTCCACCACTCCGGTTTAATCTCCTTCCAGTGCTTGTTCACAACGGATGGAGGCTGGGGGGAGAGGGGAGAATGATTTGGCAAGAGTTAGCAAGTGGTTTGACAGTTCAGTTGAGTTTGTAACCTGACTGTAACACTCTGTGTGTGTGTAAGTGTGGGTGTGTGTCTAAAGAGCAGTGGTCTAGCGGTTAGCGCGCCGCGCTACAAACCCGGCGGCCCGGGTTCCATTCCCGCTCACGGCCAACATCAGTGGGGCGATTATATCTGAACCGGGCCTGGGCCTCCGCTAGGTCGACTCAGCCTCAAGTACGTACCTGGCGCGGTGTGTAAACATCTCCACTTGGGAGACAAAGGCGGCCGGGCGTGGTGCTGGCCACCCACCCCCTCGTGTGTCGTGCCGGCCTTCATAGGTGCTCGCTAACAGCACTTGCCCCAACAGTCTGTTAGGACTTCGTGGGAGATATTTGTGTCTGTGTTGTCAGTGGGGAGCGGTGGCGCCGCGGTTAGCGCACTGCCCCCCACGAACTCGGGGGGAGGGGACCAGAGCGTTCTCTTCCCCTGCCCGCTCACAACCAACATCGGTGACAATTGTCTGAACTCCGCTCCTGGGCCTCGGCAAGGTCCACTCGGAATTACAAGTCGTAGTTCCTGGTGCGGTGGTGTAGTAAACAGCAGCAGTGGGAATACAAAAGTGGCCGGGGGGGGGGGGTTTGTCTACACCTACTCCAAGTTAGGTGCTCGCTCACGTGGCACAACCGTCTGTCAAAAGGCTAACGTGGTGGATTCTTTGTCCGGTTGTAGGAGGGCGCGTGTGTGTGTGTGTGTACGTTGCGGGTTCCTTGTAGAGTTTACTATAAGCAGTGACTCTTCTTAACCTAGGGGTCGCGAGGTGCACCCCAGGTTAAGAAGAACCACTGCTTTCAGTAAACTCCATAAGGAGGTTGCGAGATGCCCTTTCTGGGGGTGTGGGGGGGCGGTGGTGTGTGCGAGACGTGGCCAGATGTGTTTTTTTTTCGAAAGTCAATAATCTAAAAACACACTTTAAGCACGCGCACGTAAGTAACAGCTGACTTTGTTTCATCGAAACCCTGTGTGTTTATTAACATTGTGCATTACTTTTTAAAGAGAGGTGGGTGGGTGCGTTGGGTTGGGTGGTGCAAGGCTGCGGGAAAGCATCAGGATACCGTTGACCTAAAGATTCGTAACTCTGCTTTGTGCGAGAGTTTGGGGGGGGGGGGGGGGCTGCTGATGTCGGGTCCCCTCCCTCCCGCCGTGTCCTGCTGTTTGAACAGGCGGTACACGCCGCTCAACACCTCGCCACACAATGAGCTGTTAGCGCAGCAGCAGCAGCAGAATAAACATTGCACACAACAAAGGGAAGCCGCTGTCAAGCCGCGCGCACGCCCTGCCCGTTGTCACGTGGCCAGACGCGCTGCTCCTGCGGCCGTCTGGAACGCTCTTCCTTCGCATCGTTAGGAAAGTCCCCACTGGGGAGGTTTATGAGCACTTTGAAATCATCGACATTGACAAACTCGTTTCTTTGGAGCAGTTTTGTGTGTGTTGAGTTTGTCATCGTCCCCCAGCGCCTCCGATGAGCACGGCTTGCTACGTACGGTGCGAAAGAAGTTCAAAACACACGCACGCCACGTGTATAACTTTCACTTAGCGCAACTCGACAGCCCTATGGCGAACCCACTTACAGTGGTGACGACGCAAAATAAACATCAACGTCACTGTGGGGGAATCCGTGACAGCCGCCTCCCTTTGCTTGCGCTGAATCAATGCCGATGGAATGGTTCACTCCCAGGAGGCCATGGGGAGGGGGGGGGGGTGCCGTGCCCCGAAGAGAAAATCGAATGATGGGGAAGACGCCGGCGTTTTGTTTCAAAGCCTCCTCCCGCATCTCTCGCCAGTGTGGGCGCACGCGAGACGGAGTTGAACCCCAACCCCTTCGCGTGGTTGCGTTGAGAAGAGGCGCATTGGAAATCGGTGGGGCGTCTATAAATGGATCGCCCTGCTCACGCATTACAAAGACAAAGATCACCCGTGTAGCCTGTTACAGACTGTAGGGGCAAGTGCTGTTTGCGAGCACCTATGAAGGCCGGCACGGCACACGATGGGGGGGTGGGTGGCCAACACCACGCCCGGCCGCCTTTGTCTCCCCAGTGGCGATGTTTACACACCGCACCAGGTACTCATTTGAGGCTGAGTCGACCTAGGGGAGGCCCAGGACCGGTTCAGATGATCGTCAGTGGTGTTGGCCGTGTGCGGGAATCGAACTGGGATGGCCAAGTTCGTAGGGCAGCGCGCTAAACGCTACACCACCGCTCCCCACACTCACAAATACACATTCACAGATACACACGCACAGATACACACGCACAGATACACGCACACACACAGACACACAGATACAGACACATACAGATACACACACAGAGATACAAACACACAGATACACAGACACAGATGCACACACAGATACACACACGCACAGATACACACACAGACACAGATACACACACACAGATACACACACAGACACACACACACAGACTCACACGAGAAATCTACGGAGCCAGGCGCATCGGGCTTAAATCACGGCATTGAGCGAGGACCTGGCTGGCGCCCGCCGTGGCGAATGTGGAATTTCCACTGCTGGATTGAGGGCCATCGATCAGTCGAGCCGAGTGGGGGAGCCCCGGTGTTTGTTTGGCCATCGCAGCAGCGATTGATGGGCGAGACATCCGTACCAGAAGTGTTGTAACGCGCGCAATCCTGCACCGCCCTAACCGCTGTCCCACTCGTCCGCTTGTGTGCACACAAGCCTTGTTAGCTTTAAAAACTATAGGAGGCAAGTGCTGTTAGCGAGCGCCTATTAACGCGGAAATAAACATTCACAAACACACATCAGACAAACACCAACACCGACAACAGCGACTACCATTCGACACCAAGATGATGGTGACGTTACCACGGCGCTGGCACCAGGCTAGGTGCACTTGCTTTGAAGTGCACACACACAAAGATGCCCCGTGTAGCCTTGGCAGACTGTAGGGGAAAGTGCTGTGAGCGAGTAGCAGCACCTATGTAGGCCGGCACGGCACACGAGCAGGTGGGTGGGTGGGTGGCCAGCCCCACGCCCGGCCGCCTTTGTCTCCCCAGTGGCGATGTTTACTACACACCGCACCAGGTGCTCAGGTTGAGTCAACGTAGCGGAGGCCCAGGACCGGTTCAGATAATCGTCAATGGTGTTGGCCGTGAGCGGGAATTGAACACACCTCGACACACACACAGACATACACGCACACATGAGCGTCACGGGGGTCACCCGCTGTATGACAAGATGCTAATGAGCGGCTTTATTGTTCGGCTGTCAGCGGTGGTTAGTTTGTTCATTTTCCTCGGTGGCGGGGGGGGGGACATATTTCGGCCTAATTTGACGACGTGCCGAAGGTATTTTTTTTTGTCCTAAGGGAACAAAACGGACGTTTATTCTGCCACACTGGGGGTTGCGGCCAGAGACACTAGTCCTTCCTGCATCATCCCGTCTGTCTGAATATTATAATCATCATCTGCAGCCTTTTGTCAAGGGGCGCCGCAGCGGCGAGATGTTTTCTCCCTCGCCTGGTGTGCAGGAGGTCGGAGGTTCGAGCCTGACGCCTCCTGCTGCATATTTGGAGTTTGTGTGTGTCTCTCTCTCTAATCATGATCACGGTGGCTAGAATATGTTAACTACCTCGCCTGGTATACAGGAGGTCGTGGGTTCGATCCCGACCCTGAGGCCTGCTGTATATTTGGAGTTTGCAGTTCTCTCTCTCCGTGGTCGCGTGGACTTCCCCCCCCCCCTCCAGATTTAGAATGAACGTCACACGTTTAGAGTCGTTGGCTGCTCTACATTTTCACATGACGACGAGCCACTTCGTTGAGCTATCATTTGTGATTGCCAGGTCGCTTCTGAAAGAAGAGCTTCTGTATAGCTCAGTGGGCCTTACCTGGTAAAATAAAATTAAAAAAATAGTTGAGTTTACTTTCAGTGCTCCCTACGGCCTGCCAGTCATGGTGGCGGGCAGAGCGGGGGTGGTCATGTGAGCATAATGACTCCACGTTGGGCAGCGTGGGGGCTTTGGTTGGTGAGCCGGCACCGGCTCGTATGTCGCTCGCCACTGATGTGAGCCGTGAACCGGCAATTGCACTCCGGGTCGCCGGGTTCGGAGTGCGCCCCACGAACCGCAGGCGACGCCGCCCGCATGTCTGCGGAGTTGCGCGTTGACGTTCGCAGTGACCCAGAGAGGCTCTTCTGCCACTCGCAAAACTTAACAAAACCACCTGTAAACTAATGGGAACCTTGTGATGTATTCACACGCGTTACTTAAATGACTATTACCTGATACGTTCAAATTAAATGCGGTGCGTTTGATGTTATCTCCCTGGCCTAGTACGCAGGAGGCCGTGGGCTCGACGCCAGATATATTAATACAATATGAATTACTAGTCTCAAGAGTCTTTTAAAGAGGGCCCTGCTTTTGTGTATTTGTATGTATTTTTCTGATCGTGGCGGCGGACGGAATGTGATCAATGGGAAATGCACTTCCAAAGCAGGAGGGGGAAGGGGCTGACTGCTACCAAAAAACAAAATGCATTGGTGGTGAGTGGACCTACTTGTTGCATCACCGCCTGGCTGGGTGTGAGCCGCACGCACCACAGCTCCCGGTGGAATTTACAAAATTGTGTTTTTGGCAGCGGCCAGAGAGAGAGAGAGAGAGGAGAAGGAGGCAAAGTTTTGGATTGCGACCGAGCGAGTTGGTGCAATCGTGTTCTGGGGAATTCACGGTACCGCTTTGGAAGGTCACGGTGGCTAGGAGATGGTAACCACCTCGTCGTGGGTTCGATCCCGACTCTGACGCCTGCTGTATATTTAAAATTTTGCTTGCCTCTTTCTCTCTTTCATCATGATCACGGTGGCTAGAATGTTAACTACCTCGCCTGGTATACAGGAGGTCGTAGGTGCGATCCCGACCTGGATGCCTGCTGTATATTTGGAATTTTGCGTGCCCCTCTCTCATCATCACGGTGGCTAGGAGATGTTAACTACCTCACCTGGTATACAGGAGATCGTAGGTGCGATCCCGACCCTGACACCTGCTGTACATTTTGAGTTTTTGCGTGTCTCTCTCTGCCCGTGGTCGTGTGGATTTTTCTCCGGGCCATTTTTGTTTTCCCCTCCACGTTTAGAATCGACAGCACGCGTTTTATATTTTTTTGCCGACTGCAGATTTCCACGTCATGAGCCACTTATTTGAGCTATCATTTATGGCCAGCTCGCTTCTGAAGAAGAGCTGCATAGCTCAGTGGGCCTTACCTGGTAAAATAAAATATCAAAACAAATTTCGTTTAATATTTTTACTTTACCTCGAAGGAAGAAAGAAACAAGAAATCGCTGAACGAAAAAGCGAACCTTTTAAAATAATCGAGATTATTCGGCAGTGGATTTGTCACTGCGGTGCCGTACACCGAGGTCGCGTGACCTTCCACGAGTTTGCTGAGTGAGTCACGCAGAAGGAGGGGGCGACGGGGGGTGGGGGGGGGGCTTTGTGAAGCGGGGGGGGGGGGGGCCGAAGGGTAAATGGATTTCTCTCACTGAGCGTAACTCTTAAACGAGTGTCGTACACATACACACAACCCTCGCACGCCTTGTGTTTTATGAAGCACGGTCTTTACAAATAGAATTCTTGAGCTCACGATACACGTGTGCAGCGGCCCATGTTCTTCGATTCCTACATGCTGCATTGAATGGAATCGGATCGTGATCCTAGATTGCGACGATTCGGCAAATTACGGGGAGGGCTGATTCATTTCCCTCCTTAATAAGGGGCTGTGCTGTGCAATCTTTTCGCCGTTGCTCGTTAGAATGGGATGTCCCTGTGCGCGGTTGTAATCGTCACGACCTGGATAACCCGTACATACTTTAGATGTTCCAACCGGCAACTTTGAACACGGCGTTTGTGCGACGGTTGACACTGTGGCCGGCTCAGATTTGGGAGCGGAGGGTTTGAAACCGGGTGTGGGGCTACATCGGGGTACAAGCGTCTTCTCGCGGTTAGCAGAGGTGATGGTCTCAGCTTGGTCGCTCGCTAATGACTGCCCCCCAAAAAAGAGCAAGTTAAATTTGACAAAAAAATTCACTCTTGAGTAAAAAAAAATTAATGAGTTTGACTGTCATTAAATATAAACCAAACTTTTTATTTTATTTCAGCAGCTAATGCCCAGAGCTATATAGAGCTATCGTCACAAACGATAGCTCAACGAAATGGCATATCCTCGTGTATAAATTTATACTCTAAAATGCACGTTGATTCTAAATGTAGAGGGAAAAAAACCCACGTGACCACAGGGAGAGACAAGCAAACTCAATATACGGCAGGCATCAGGGTCGGGATCGGACATCAGTGGGTGCGACAGGCAAGGCGCAAAATGCTAAGAAGCCATTCGCCTATGGCCCTTGATATTCTAGTTATTTTAAACATTGCAACTCAAGTGTGATGGCCTTCTCTGATGCTCGAGGACTGCGTTGCGTTTATTTGCCCCCCCCCCCCCCCCTTGCCCGTGCTGTCCTTTATTTTGTTTTGATTTCGTCGGTTGGGTGACCCCGGGGTCACTCCATCCCTGGTCTCTTTGAGTTTCTCACCTGAGTGCACAAAGTAGAACTTGAAACTTAACTTAAACCGTTCCCTCCGCCTCGCTGGCGGTGGGATGAGCCGGTGGCGCGTCAGGGGAATTCCTGGCTGGCCGTAGCAGGAATCGAACCTTCGCCCAGGCTCAGTGGCCAGCTGAGTGGAGTTCAGAAGACATCGCAAACAAACGCCTGGTTGTGAAAGACCCAATGCGTAAGATCCCCTGGGTTTTGATCTTCCATGAAGCTCGTTGTCCACCCTAAAACTGCATCCACTGCATAAACCATGGCAGCAGCAGATGCGGACACCCTGATGCGCAAATGTAAAATTAAAAACTCTCCAGTGTGCGACCGTGGTCACCCAGAACAGACCGTACAACGTCAGACGACGGAGTTCCCCCTATCCACAAATACGAAGGAGACGTCGCAGCGATGATACTCTCCACCGCTCCTGACGCTGTTATCAGGCTGGAGCACCTGAATGTGAAATTGTAGTCGTTTGCGCTGCATCTTGATCACTATTAGCACGGTTGGCTATGTACGGTGCCAAAGATGTTCAACATACACACATACATAGGCGGACTCGGTCACTTCTAATGCAGAGTGTAGTCTCGTTTGTCTGGATTAAGTTCATCTTGGACTCTAAAGAGTATATAATATATCAGGCTGCCCTCCCGTAAGTTTTGGCTCCCAACATTATTATCATCCAGCCCGTCTCTGAACCCCGCACAGGGCCCAAAGGTGGCAGCGGCCTGCTGCCCGAGACGTCCGTGTTCATTGTTGCGGCCACCGGTGATTTGTTAGAGCGCAATTGCAGGCGTGCTCGCGTCACGCGATGCCCCCCCCCCCCCTTCGCTAATTAAAAGTGCCGTAAAACATGACCCAGACGCCACGAAACCCGTGGCCAGATGTTCCATCGGTTGCGGCCAAGAATTTCCCACCTCCCCCTTTGTGTCTGCGGCGATGGTGATGGGCGGGTGGGTGGCCACCGTCGCGTTGAAACGGAATCCAGTAATTGCTTTCTGCTGTCCTCGAAATTAAAAACACGCGAGTGTGGTGTAATGAGCGCCGTCGACCCGGAGATCTGTGCAGGGAGTCGTAGCGTGGAATCTACAGAGTTAGAGAGAGAGAGAAAGCGGTGTTCTGGAAATTCCATAGCAGCCAAATACTCTTAAACGCACGATGTCAATTATAAATGTGGAGGACCCTGAGAAAAATGCACGCGACCACAGGGAGAGAAACGTGTGAACTCCAAATTCACAGGCGTCAGGGTCGGGATCGAACGCGCGACCTCCCGTGTGCCAGGCGAGGTGGATAGCGTCTCGGCACCGCGGTGGGCGGGCTGGCAGCACCGTGCGTGTGACCCCGCGCGCGACCCCTGCCTTCCTCACCCTCCCCCTCTTTCCCTGTGCCGACAGAGTGCGGGCCCCGCGTGCGGTCTCCGCGCGCGGTTGTCGCCAACGCCGGCCCAGCGGGCAATGGGCGCTGTCGCGGCGGCGGCCGCGTCGGCGTCGTCGTCGCCGGTCGGCAGCGTGGAGGAGGAGTGGCGGCGGAGCGAGCGGCCCGCGACAACCGCCGGCACACGGTGATCGGCGTGCGGCTCGTCGACGACCCCGGCCCGGCGGCAGCGCGACCCCAAGCGGCGGCGGCGGCGGCGGCGGCGACAGCGGGCGGGGCCCACGTGCGGCTCAGCGGACTGCGCAGCCAGCCCGACCTGCAGGTGAGCGGCGCGACCCGGGGTGGAGCAAGCGGGGAGGTTTGGGGAAACTCGCCGCGTCGTTTCCACCGCCGCTGCCACGCCGGGAGATCAAAAAATCTCCACCGTTGCGTACCGTTACACCGCCATTGTTGGTCTCCGTCGGCGCACCGCAGCCTCGAATAACATCTCAGGCTGCATCGTAATTTAGACTCGGTGGTGCCGAGGTGGCAAGATGTTAACTACCTCACCTGGTATACAGGAGGTCGTGGGTTCGATCCCGACTGTCCGATGCCTGAAAGAGTTCAGCTCGAACTCAGAGAAAGAGTTGTACGGAGAGAATCAGAATGGTTTTGGGTGTGGTTTATTTTCCCATTCCTTTAACGTTATTATTCCGTACGCATCATTCATTCCGCCTTGACCTCGAAGCACACAGACTCGTCTCGCATCGGCTTGAGGCATCCGGACGGGCCGTGTGAGTCTGAAACAAGTGAGCCAGGGTGGTGAGATGTTTACTACCTCGCCTGGTATACAGGAGGTCGTGGGTTCGATCCCGATCCCTGACGCCTGCTGTGCTTCTCCGGGTCCTCCAGTTTTTCCATAAAAATTTCGAATTGACGTCATGCGTTTCGAGTATTTGGCTGCTATACATTTCCACGTGATGATAAGCCACTTCGTTGAGCAATCATTTGTGAGCATGTCACTTCTGAAAAAGAGCTACGTAGCTCAGTGGGCCTCACCTGGTAAAACAAAAACATTGTTTAGAGTTAGTTTTTGAGCAACTCTGTTGCAACTCTGTTGCTCAGGAACTAATGTGTGACGTTATGCGCTAAGTCGATAGTGCAAATGGTCAGTGCAACTATTTTATCATGATACGTTGTTGGATGTTACTACGTCAACTTCAGTGTATAGGTTTTTGTATAAACTTAATCAAAACAATGTTGTGTCTGTCATATGTTCGCCTGTGCCTCCAGCAGTACCGTACCTACCACTACGTACACAAACAAATCACATTTTAATTGCATCTCTATTATTGTAGTTACAGTTTCAGTTTCATTTATTAGGTATAACCCTGTGAGCCATGCGGCTCTTGACTCGGGTGCAACCGCAACAAACAAAAGCATAAGAAACATCTTAAAATGACTACACGCAACATGATTCTTTGGAGGAGGGTCTTGCCAAGTTTGTCTTTGCAGGGCGGCGGCATTGAGGGCTGTGTGTGTGTGTGTTTACGGTCACGGGAGTTATTTGACCATACTTCACCACGTTGCTCAGGGACGTGTTGGCGACGTCAGTTGGGCAAACCTTGGCTTCAGTTTCCGGCCTTGCCCATTATCATGACGGTCGTGTAGTCGCACTCGTGCCTGGCGGGACATGGTCGGCCGCCAAGACAGTGTGGTGTGTTCAACTATCGGCGCCGAGGAGACGCAAAGGCACCTCCGGAGTGGTGCTGATGGCACCGCACTATAGGTGCTCGCTAAGAGCACTTGCCTCTGCCGTCAGTAAGGTTCCGTTGAAGGTGTTGTTACGGTGTGTGTGTGTGGGGGTGTGCACGCTCCTTAGTGGGGTAGCGTTAGCGGTTACTGCCGGACATCTGTGATAATGAGCTTCATAGCTCATCGGGTTTCTCCACAATTAATAAAGATTCCGATTCCGAAACCGCGCTGCGCAACGAACCCAGTGACCCAAGTTCGATTGCCGCTCATGCCCAATAATAGCGGTGAACATTTGAACCAATCCTGTGCCTCCCCTAGATCGACTCAGCCTTAAATGAGTACCTGGTGCGCTGTGTAAATATAAGCACTGGCTCGAAAAAAAGGTGGCCGGGCGTGGTGCTGGCAACCCATCCTATGAAGGTTGCCATGCCAACCATCATAGGCGCTCGCTAACAGCACTCGCCCCCAACGGTCTGTTACAGGCTTCACGGGGGAACTTTGTCTTTGTGTTTGCATCCCTTGTGAACGCGTGCGAGCAGGACGCCATGCAGGCCGCCGACACCGACTTCGGCCCCTACCGGCCCATGAAGGGGGGGCCGGATGTGATGTCGGAGAACGACCCCAGGTTCATCAGAGGGACCAAACAGCGCGTGTCACTTCCTGTCGTCCGCTCGGCCAACCAGAGCAAAGAGAAAACGCTCGGTAAGGTGGGATGACGGCCGATCTTTCACGACCGAGAAGAGAGGACGAAGCAGACAGGGGAATTGTGAATTTTAGCGAGATCGTTTTGGGAGGGCTGTGACCGAATCGCACGAAGCTAAGCAGGTGTGAGCCTGGGTAGTACTTGGAAGGGTGACTGCCACGCACAGGCAGGCTATCGACGGGGCTGTGTTGTGGGCTGCAGAGGGCAGTGCGGTAACAAAATCTACCGTTGTACTCTAATTCTCCTGTACTTTTACTCCAAAGTCCCCAAACGCATGCTTCCGCCTTCACCAGCGTGCACTGACCAGCACGGTGAAGTATGACCAATTTACCCCCACGAGCTTCATGCCACGGTGAGGTCCTCACCCTGGGCAGTGGCGTTGACAAAGAGGGCTGCCCGTGCAGACATGTGCAAATTTAGCAAAGCGGCATTCACGTGTTTTCGAGCAGCAGCAGCAGCGGCGGCAGCGGCTTCTGCGAATGGCTGAGTTAATCTTGGGTGGCTGCCCTGGATTCTCCAAACCGTGGAATCTGTCTTTGAAATATGTGACCCAAAAAGGCACGTGGCAGAAATGTCTAAATTCTAATGAAAAACAGCCCTGTTTTTCACCATTAACGAAACCGGCATTTATAATGCCGTGTTCAGCGAAGCAGCGACTTTTTTTTTCTTCCGTGGCATCTCCCGTCTCCGGCTTGGTGGGCTGACACACTTGGCGTCGATAATAAAACGTTTTTTCGGGGGGGTTGGATTGCGTGAATATAAATGTGTTGTTAAACGCGCCACCACCCGACAGGTTTGCATGCCTGTCAACCCCTTATCAGAGACCTTAGTGGTCACCCCGTGCCCTTATAAATCTCAACGTTCATCCTACAAAGTCCCATCACAAGGGAGAAACACAGACTATGTTTGTTGTTGCCCGTATTGAAACGGCTGCACGCCGTATGGACCAGAACACTCAATTTCCCTGTACAAGAATCCGGGGTAAAACCGTGTGGGTTGACAGGTGTGGGTTTGTCACGTAAACAAACGTGACAATTAGTGACTACATCAGCACAGCGAGTGTGATGAGAGAGTAAACCCACAGAATGTACAATTCTCAAGTACAGTGACGTTTCGCCGAGGACTACAACAAGCAGCTTCATCAGGCGATTAGCCAGAATTGTGGAGAAGTCTTCCTGCTTCCGGTCTTAAATTGATGGGGAGTGAAGTTGACGTCACCGTGTGAGCCCATCACATCGAGTCGCCCGCCAGGTTCAGCGGGCGTGCCAGGTTCGGCGGGCGTGCCCTCACCGAGAAGGCGACGTCGGCGACGTCGGCGACGCTCCACTCCAGGGCTCGACGTTTGCCAGGCCTGACTCTCCTGGGAAGCCTGGACGAGTGGCACGCCGGCCGCCACCGCCGCCGTCCGGCGGAGCACATTCTCGTTCGGCCTCCGCCGTGTTCCTCTCCCAGTCCCTTTGGCCTATTGAGCCGTTGTGGTGCCGCACGGACCGCTTCCCTTCACCGACATCTCCTTGCCGCATCTCTCCACTTCTCTGTTGTCCGTCGCCGCGCTCTTTCAAGTGAGGCGGCTTCCATCCCGTCGGCCGTTTGACGACGTTCGACGTCCCGTCAGCTCGCCGTCTTCCTACCTCCGCTAGCTCCTGCCACGGTGGCCGCCACCGCCGTCCTTTGCAGCCGGGCACCATCGACCCTGGTCACGTGTTCATGCTGACGCGATCAACCTATTTGATTGGGAGCAGTGGTGGGGAGCATAGACACGGGGCACACAGATCTACTCCGCAACGATGGCTGCTGTGTCTGTGCTTTTCTGTGCTCTCCGTACTGCGTGGTGGTTCAGGCTCAGGTCGTGCTTGGCTTCCGAGATACCCACTCGCCCCTAGGTCAACTCGGCCTGAATTATGAATGCCTGACGTCATTTTGGCTCGCTGTGCTCCGTGTTTGAAGCAAACGGCTTACTCACGGAGGGATTGGACTGAGCCCATTTTCAACCTTGCCTTCCATGGGTCAAAAAAATGGGCCTCCTGAGCCCCCCCTCAAGACTGACTTGGTCCTAAATGAGCTCCTGGTGCAGTGTGTAAATCATCATCACCACTAAGGGGGGCCAAGATTGTCGCTGTCCACACCACCCTTTTTGTGCCTGCCCCGTGCCGACCTTCGTAGGCGCTCGCTTATAACGGCACTTGCCTCAACGGTCCATGCGGGCCACGCAGGACATCGTTTACCCCGCTTCCACTGGCACATCCGAGCCGGGCATGGGGTGGTTTTCCACTGGGGCTGGTTTTTTTGTACCGAGCCAGAACTGAGCCGTGACCGCGCTGTTCTCGTGAGAGATCTGAATCCTAGGCTGCGTCGTTTAATCACGTCTCAACTCGCCTATTTTGGGTGTTCCATCTGGAATTTCCCAGTGATATATTTGATTAAATTTTCTTTTTTTAAATGAGAGATACATGAATCTGGCTCGGTTGGGGGGCCAAGCAGGGCCAGGGTGGCAGGGTTCCTTCAGTTCATCTTCTTATATATATATATATAAAAAACCACTAGACTCGTTCATTGCGTGTGATGTCAGCGGTGCTGCTCAGGTACTACAGTAGGAAAAATATATAATCAAAAGTATATTAAGAAAATAATGAAACAATAATATTAAAATAATCCTCTGGGCCGCGCGGCAAGACAACCCGGCCGGCCGTGCGAGCGGAGACGAATCTGTGTGTCTGTATGTGTGTGTTTGTTTCGGGTTCGTGCAGGCGTGCTGTTCCTGCACTACGGCGGGGAGACCCGGCAGACCGTGATGCCCAACGCGGTGACCACGCTGGACACGGTGCGTGCCCTCTTCGTCAAGGCCTTCCCGGACATGCTCAGCATGGCCGCGCTGGAGGCCCCGGACGCCGCCTTTCTCCTGCGCGACGCTGGGTCCACCGCCACTTTCCGCCTCCTCTCCGACCTACGGTAGGCACTGAGGTTCCCTCAAAAACTGTCATCCCGTTGATCCTTCCGAGTTGGGGAGGTTTCTAACTTTTTAAGTGGCTTGGGAGCCGCAGAGTTGATGTGCTCGTCTCAGTCTACAAATCTAGATTTAAAACTCATTTGTTTTGGAACTGCTTTTTGTGTGTAGTTTGTTGTCCTTCCCACGCGTCCTCCGATTTAGCACGGTTGGTTATGTATGGTGCGATAGAAGTTCAACATATATGTAGCTCATGGGACAATTCCGGCAAGCCTGGTACTGGTGACATTCTGGGTTAGGATCTGGGTGTCACAGCACCGGTGACGCTCTGGGGGAGGATCTGGGTGTCACGGCACCGGTGATACTCTGGGTGAGGATCTGGGTGTCACAGTAGCGGTGATACTCTGGGTGAGGATCTGGGTGTCACGGTACCGGTGACGCTCTGGGTGAGGATCTGGGTGTCACGGCACCGGTGATACTCTGGGTTAGGATCTGGGTGTCACATAGCGGTGATACTCTGGGTGAGGATCTGGGTATCACGGTACCGGTGATACTTGGGTGAGGATCTGGGTGTCACGGTACCGGTGATACTCTGGGTTAGGATCTGGGTGTCACAGCACCGGTGACGCTCTGGGTGAGGATCTGGGTGTCACGGTACTGGTGACGCTCTGGGTGAGGATCTGGGTGTCACGGCACCGGTGATACTCTGGGTTAGGATCTGGGTGTCACAATAGCGGTGATACTCTGGGTGAGGATCTGGGTATCACGGTACCGGTGATACTCTGGGTGAGGATCTGGGTGTCACGGTACCGGTGATACTCTGGGTGAGGATCTGGGTGTCACAGCACCGGTGACGCTCTGGGGGAGGATCTGGGTGTCACGGCACCGGTGATACTCTGGGTGAGGATCTGGGTGTCACGGCACCGGTGATACTCTGGGTTAGGATCTGGGTGTCACAGTAGCGGTGATACTCTGGGTGAGGATCTGGGTATCACGGTACCGGTGACACTCTGGGTGAGGATCTGGGTGTCACGGCACCGGTGACGCTCTGGGTGAGGATCTGGGTGTCAGCCGCCTACGATTGAACCTGGTTGTCAAGTCCAGCCAATCCGTTGACTTTCATGCTGCAACGTGGGTATCATATTTATTTAAGAAAATGTAGTTTTACATAGCACTGTCTGTCTCACCATAATTAACATCAACGGCAGAACGGATTTGAAAGGTTAATGTTGGAAATGGATGAAACTCAAACTGGCTGATCGACAGGAATTGAAAAAACTGGGATTCTCAAGTCAAGTCAGTTGGTGGTCTCAGGCTGCTTTTCAGCACAACCACCCAGCATGTTAAATTGGGCTTTTTAACTTTATTGGGTGATAAACCGTCTCTTGAGAATTAAAAACATCGGTTTGACTGCCCAGTGACAAATGTTACCGTGCGGCCGGGTGGGTGGATCGAGGGTCACTCGGAAGTAGTTCTGTGGGATCCGCTTCCTCCAATTTTGTGGCCCTCTTGGCGTCTCTCAGCATCGTAACCGCAGGCGTGCACCGTTTCCTTGGCTGCTCTGCGCAGGCCTTGGCTTTTGTTCTTTGCCAGTGTCCATTTGCTTTGTCGGCGTCCGTGTTGGTGATTCGCACGTCCAGAGCGGGTAATATGTATATATTGGATTCGCTTCTTCGGGTTGTCCGTTTTCTCCTACACGTTTAGAAACGTGCGTTTAGGGTGTTTCGATCATTTTGCTGCTATAAATGTCCAAATTTCATTACAAGACACTTTGTTGAGCTATCATTTGTGGCCAGGTTGCTTCTGAAAAGTAAGTGAATGCCTCAGTGGGGCTTCGTCTGGTAGGGTAGGGATGGTTTAATTTATTTGTATGTGTTTGTTGATTTGTTTACCTTTGTTGTACTTTGCACTACTATAATCGTTTCATTGTTTGTTGTTGTGACGTTCTTACCCGCCTCTACTGGACATCTGTGGAAAAGAGCTTTATAGCTCATCGGATTCCTTCAGTATAAATAAATATTCTGTTTCTGATTATTAAAAACAAATATTCACCCGGTTATCCAGGATTAATGCCTTGCATGACCAACACATAACGCACGCACACACTCACATGTCAATTCTACGCGGTATGCATTTATACGGTGAACATCACACCCGGTCGCATGTTCTACACGCGTTTTCTTTTTTACTGCCACGTTTAATCCAGTCGCACTGATCGTCCTGTCCGATTATCATCTCAATGTTCCAGGGAGATAACAAACAAGGCCACCCTGAAGGTCGGTTTCAGGGCCCCCGTCAGCAGACAGCCCCAGGCGGTGAACGGAGGAGACGTGTGGGTAAGCGTTGGGAGACCATCACAGCGGACATGTGCACGAGCGATGTTTTTATTAGTTATTTAAGAGCCCAATACAGGTCTGTTCTCCTATAACGCGAATTGTTTTCATCACACCAATTGGATATAACGCGATGAATGTATCGGGGAACACGTCTGTTTATAATGGGGATGGGACTTGGATCTAACGCCGCTGAGAAGGAACGGGCGGTCACGCGCCCGCCTTCGACGTAGCTTCGTCGCACAAGGCGGGATGCTGCTGGATGCTTCTAGACGCTACCCACGGCGCCGTCAGTCTTTGTTGAGCCCGCGTACGCATCTGACGTGTTCGCGCGCGGAGCGTGCTTTTACCCCGTACCGCACTCATTGCACCGCGATTTTCCCCGTAACGCGGTGTTCTTCAGGAATACGCAGCTACTGCCGCGTTGATAGGAGAAACCGTGCGGAACGTGAATGACAAGCCCCCCGGGGTCAGGTGCGAACGGACTAGGGGCAGGCTGACGGTGCCCTGGGCTATTGCTGCAATGCCCCCCTTCTTTGCCACGGCGCCTACTGCAGCCGTGTTACGTGTGCCGCTCGCACGTTGAATTGTTACCAGGATGAACTCCCCCCCCCCGCTTAGCTTTTGAGAGCTGCAGAGATGGGGTGCGTTCCGAATGAAGTTTGTAAAAGAGCAGTATTAATATTACTCTCTGATTCTTTCGGTAAAGTCATGTAGGTAGGAAAAAATAACAAAAGAAAACGCGACTTTTCGGTCGCAACAGAAGCGTCCACCTGAAGACGGACGCTCGTATTGCGACCGAAACGTCGTGTTTTGTTTTGTTATTTTTTCTACCCACGTGACTTTAGCGAAAGAACCAGAAAGTATGGATTCCTGCAGTCACGAAAGCTTCAAATCAAGACGATATTATAGTTTTCATTGTTCATGTGTTGTTTGATGTTCATCACATTAAGATGCTTGTGTCAGTCTCTCTAATTGCATTTAGCTTTTATTTATTTGATATATATATAGATCCTTACTCTTAGGTTCTTTCGGTAAAGTCACGTAGGTAAAATAATAATAAAAATAAAATAATAATGAATGAAAATAACTAAATTAAATCACGACGTTTCGGAAGCAACACAAGCCTCTGTCATCCGGTGTAACTGCTCCAGTAAAATCACTGTAGCGTGTAATTTAGTTCTTTTCATTTATTATTATTTTATTTTTTTATTATTTTTTGACCTACGTGACTTTACTGAAAGAACCTAAGAGTATGAATCCTTGCAGTCAAGAAAGCTTCAAATCTAGAATATATAGATCCTTGTTTGTTTACTGATTCGTACTTTGGCCGCCCTATACAGGCTATGACGGCCAGTTGTAATTTGCGCTGTCATCAGCCGGGAGATAATCTGCCCGATCCGGTTTCCACTGCAGCGAACTTAATATATTTCACCTTTATTTAACAACGATTTATATTTGCAATTTTGTCCGATTCCTTGTGTCGTGCAGTTGTTTTTGTTCTTATGTCTATTTACATCATTGCCATTTGGCTTTTGTCTTTTTTTTTCGGTAAAGTCACGTAGGTAAAAAATTTAAATTAATAAAAGTGAAATAAAAATAAAATTAAAATCACGACGTTTCGGAGGCAACACAAGCTTCCGTCTTCAGCAGGATTGCTGTATCAAGTCTTACTTGATACAGCAATCGTGCTGTGACGGTTCCACCTGAAGACGAAAGCTTGTGTTGCCTCCGAAACGTCGTGATTTTTATTTTATTTGTATCAAGTTAAAATAAAAAAAAGTTTAAATAGTTTTAATAGCAGCCGGGCGCTTCTGACTTTCATTCCATTCTTTAACCGTCTTGTCATCTTTCCTTGCCCAGGAGGAGTCGGCGCGACGCTCGCACAGCGTCGGCGGCTACCGACACGGCTCCCTCTCCGGCTCCGCCACGCCAACCGTGCCGCAGTCCCCCGCTCAGCGCCACTACTTGCTGCAGCAGCGGCAGCAGCAGCTGCAGCAGCAGCAGCAGCTGCAGCAGTCCTCCGCCGTCGCCGGATTCATCTCGGGCATCCAGGGCCCGAGCGCCTTCTCCCCAGCGGCCGCCTTCTTCGGGCCGCCGTCGCCGACGGCCTCTACCTCGTCCGTGGCGGCGCTCGGCTCCATCCTGGAGCGGCGCGACGTCCGCCCCGACGAGGACTTGCGCAATCGCGACGTGCTGCTGGTGCGCAGCGACGCCGGCACCCTGCACTACCCGCAGGTCAGCACCCACCCCCACCCCCCACCAGCCCCCGCCCCCCCGCCCCCCCGCTCCCTGCACTACCCGCAGGTCAGCACCAACCCCCACCGCCCCACCCCCCACCAGCCCCCGCCCCCCCGCTCCCTGCACTACCCGCAGGTCAGCAACCACCCCCACCGTCCCACCCCCCACCAGCCCCCGCCAGCCCCCGCTCGCTTCACTACCCGCAGGTCAGCAACCACCCCCACCGCCCCACCCCCCACCAGCCCCCGCCAGTCCCCGCTCCCCCGCTCCCTGCACTACCCGCAGGTCAGCAACCACCCCCACCGCCCCACCCCCCACCAGCCCCCGCTCCCCCGCTCCCTGCACTACTCGCAGGTCAGCACCCACCCCCACCGCCCCACCCCCCACCAGCCCCCGCTCCCCCGCTCCCTGCACTACCCGCAGGTCAGCACCCACCCCTACCGCACCACCCCCCACCAGCCCCCGCACCCCCCGATCCCCGGCCCCTTCCGGAGATTTCCACGGCTGCGAACCTCAGGCAAGCAGCGGTTTGCGCAGGCCGATTTTTCTCGCGGCGACGTTTGCTATGGGTTTGGGTTCGTGTTGGATCGTGACGACGACGACATGGGCAGATAGCCCCATTGGTGTCTACTGTGCGTTTCGTCATTTGTTGTTTCCACTCTCCTCCTCTGTCTTAGTGCCAATATGGCTCAGGTAGTGGCCACGTGGTCGTCAAGCCAGTCTCTGTGAGGTCTTCCTCTCTTTCCGGATCCTTCCATTCTTCTGAAGAAACACGCTTGTAATTTTCCTGTTGTTGTCCATGCAACAAATGGTGCCAGTTTATTTCTCATCACTGCTTGCCTCATCAGGTTGTTTTCCTCGATGCGCAACATTTTTCTCAATTGGATATGTATAAGGCACCCTAAAACACCAGAGGACCCGGAGAAAATTCCACGCGACCACGGGGAGAGAGACACGCAAACTTCAAGTACACAGCAGGTGTCAGGGGTTGTAATCGAACCCACGTCCTCCTGTATCCTGTATACCAGGCCAGGGAGTTAACATCTCGGAGTCTGAATTACGATACAGGCTGAGATGTTATTCGAGGCTGTGGTGCACTGACGAAGACCAAAAATGGCAGTGCGCAATGGTGGAGATTTTTTATTATCTCCCGGCGTGGCAGCGGCGGTGGAAGCGACGCGGCGAGTTTCCCGAACCCCCCGCTTGCTCCACCCCGGCGGTGTAAACGAGCACCCCACAGCGAGCCGATGGTTCTTGCGGTGGGGCCAAGCGTGGGTCCTCCCACCTCCTCCCAGATGTCGGGCCGGTGCAAAAAAGTAGGCCCCAAAGTATTCTGTCGAGGTGGCTTCCGAGCTCCCTCCAGCGGGGGAAGCCCTTCCGCCGGCAGTACGTATCTTTCACTTCTTTCGCACCGGACGTGGCCAACTGTGCTTAACGGAGGTGCGGGGGGCGGGGGGTGGGGAGGACGACGAGGGACGTGGGGGGGGGGCGAGTCATTGAAGAGCTGCGCCTTGACCCATTGTCCCACCGCAGGCACTCGTCGGCACCGTCGGCACCGTCGGAGGTGGGGGCGGCCGCTACAGCCTGGCGGCATCGGGCCACGCCGTCGCCTCCTCCTACTCGGCCGGCGACCGCGGCGGCCGCTCGGGCCCGTGGGACGACTCGGCGTTGCCGCGCGCCTACGCCGGCTCATCCCAGTGGCGCGGCCACGACACCGGCGGCGGCCACCAGCACCAGCACCAGCAGCACGCGCGGTCGCGTACGCCGCCCGCGTCGCTGCACGCCCTGCAGGCGTCGCTCGCCCCGCGCACCGTGGTGCCCATCGCGCTGGACGAGTCCGACTTCGGCGCCGGGCGGCGCTGGGCGCCGGCGTGGGGGGCCGCCGCCACCGCCACGCTGCCCCCCGAGCAGCAGCGACGGAAGGTGTCGGTGGGTTCCTCCGACACCGGCACCGTCACGCCATTCAGGCCCATCGGCCACGTCGATGACAGGGAGACGCGGTGAGTGGCGCGGCCCGGGACACCGGGGGAGAGCCCCCCGCCCCCCTGGAGGTTCGGTTCGTGGCGGGGAAGAGAGGGCGCCACGGCGGCTAGGCTATGTTAACTACCTCGCCTGGTATACAGGAGGTCGTGGGTTCGATCGCGACCCTGACGCCTGCTGTATGTTTGGAGTTTGCGGTGCCTCGTCGAATTTTTTTGGTTTACAGTATTTGGCTGCTATAAATTTCGACATGATAAGCTACTTCGTTGAAAAAGAGCTATGTATGCTGTGGGCCTTACCTGGCAAAATCTAAATAGTGATTGAACAGCACTTGCCCCAACAGTCTGTTAAGGCTATAGGGGGTATCTTTGTCTTTTTTCCACGGCAGGGAGCGCATGGAGTCGATGGAGAGGCAGATCGCGTCGCTCACGGAGCTGCTGCACCGCAGCGTCACGCGGGAGGACGCCGCCGCCACCTCCTCCTCGTCGTCGGGAGCCGTGCAGTCGGCACGCGCTGGCACCACCGCCGCCAGCGCCGTCTCGTACGCCGCCCAGCCTGGTACGCCCACACCCAGCACAGCCGACAACTGAACTGCAAACTATGTTTTTTATTTTACTAAGTAAAGCCCACAGAGTTACATATCCTTTATGGAAAAAATCCACAAAGTCAGAACTTTTTTTGGTGACCGAGCTGAAACCATCAACCCGCTCCGCCCGGGAGAGCCCTGTTCAACTGCGGGCGGGTGACACCTGGATTCAAACCCAGGATATCCGCCATGCTGTCTTAGTGCTCTGACCCCTGACCCCTGACCCACGCGGCCGTCGCCACCACCTCTCTGGAGATCCTAACAAAACCTCCGCGCTTGGCACGCGCGACGAGAACTAAACTAAACAATGTTTTAAAATTTACCAGGTAAGGCCCCACTGAGCTACGTAGCTCTTTTTCAGATGGCGACCTGGCCATCGAAAATGGTAGCTCAACGAAGTGACTTCTTATCGCGTGGGAATGTACAGCAGCCTCCTCCTCCAACACCCGTGCATGGGTCGTCTGGGTTCGCTGAGCGACAGCTGTCGCCTTGAATTCGGAATGTCGATGATCGTTGCCGAGAGGCCTCCGTTCAACTGCTGCAAGTCAAGCTCCTTTCACAGACGTGCATGCGACAAGTTGAGCCCGAGTGTGTGTGTGTGTGTGTTAGGATCGTACTTAGGCTTTCCCGGTTACTCATCGTGTTTTATCTTTGTCCAATTATCTCCTGGTTTCATTTCCTTTATTTTTGTTCGTGAAGAATGTAATCCGCCTCCGATGAGCAAGGTCGGCAGTGTACGTTGCGAAAGAAGTTCAACATACGTCGGTGACATGTCACGAGCGTGCTGATACTTGCCGTTTGCATTACGACCGATGTAAGCAACTGCATAACGTCTGTACCATCCCAAGATGCCTATGATATGGAGCCCAGCAGCTCATTGGACCCTTCCTGCTGAAATAACTACAATCTCTATTTATATATTTTATATAACCTTATGGCGCGACCCCAGGGTCCCGAATAAACGGAAGTCGAAATCCTAATTAATTCATCTATTTTTGGCGACTCCGTCCCACCGCGTACATTAACGCCGCAACCCACCTGGCGCGGATTATTCTGTTGTCGTGTCGTTCAAGCGTAGCGAGGTCGAATGCGCAGAAGAGCTGAACAAGCGAAACTTTGATTAGCGCGTAGTGTAGAGCTCGTCGAGAGGAACAGATTGCTGTGTTGTTCGCCTTCAACAGACGTAACATGACGTCGCAATGCAGTTGATGCGAGAGCCGGGGGCTTATGGGACCCTGGGGACCCGCCATAAGCTTCATATATCGAACATATCTTCACGCGCGCTGCTTTAATCACACTATGTAACACAATTTTTTATCCTGGGTAGTGAGTATTATTTCGTAATTGCTTATGCCTAAAAATTAGAGAAAATGGCTATTATTCCCCGCAAACTTTGCTTTTGTGACCAGGACAGTGATGTTTTGAAGTTTACCTGTTTTTCAGAACATTCCAGATAGATTCAGTGCTGAGCAAAGTTCGTGGGCAATAATAGCTATTGTATGTACTTTTGAGGCATAAGCAATTAGGAAATAACACTTACTACCCAGGAACAAAAAAAATTGTTACACAGTGTCATCGGCCGCTCCTCACTCATCGCGAGGTCTTTCTGCGATTGCTTCGAGAGGGAATAAAAACGTCTTCGCCCCCTCGCTCTGCGTAGGTGAACAATTAAAACGGAAGTTTCGTGCGGCGGTAATCGGAGCAGTTAGAGCAGTGGGGGAGCGTAGGCTGTGGCAAATATTCACGTACACAGTTTCATTTCAGCAGGAGTAAATGCGCATTCATATTATGTTTGACGGTGGAGTGGTGGCACAACGGTTAGGGACAGTGCCGTCAGAACCTGTCCAAAGGCCATGGATAATATCAGGAAGAGAAGTTATTGTCATCAAAGCAATTCCTTTATTAAGCCAAGTCAAATCTGTAATGATCACAATTATTGCGCCGACAAAGGTTAGCAGTGTAGAAATAAGTGAATTAAATAGACAATAGTAATATATTGTAACAGCATTTATACTCTGCTACATCCGTATTATATTTTAGTCCGCAGATAATTACTGCTCATCGAAGCAACTGAATTGAACGGGCATTTGCTTAATCTGCGCCACGGTTGTGGAATTCCCTACCGTTGGAAATTCCGTTCATCTGATAATGTAGATACTTTTAAATCTCGTCTTAAAATCCACATCTTCTTAAGTCAGTTTATTGTGTTTAGTTTATTCTATTTAGCTCCTCCGTCTCTCTTGGCCCTTTCCTTATTCTTACAAGGCGCCTTGAGACATTAGTTCAAGGCACCTTACAACTACAGTAAACCCTTGTTAATTCGACACACATGGGGCTCTGGCTTTGCCGAATTATCCAATATTCCGAATTTTTTACAACGGTACTCCCCAGTGCCTCCTGCCCCCATATTTATTTTTTGCCAAATTTATTTTCCAAGCGCTTCACACGCCGTACGCATTGACACACGCCCTGCATCGACTCTATCCAGAACCTTGGATTTGTCTCGCAGACTAAGGGATTTATATTTCAGTCCCTTTCTATTACTGCTTGATGTGGGTGTAGACGACATTTATGAGAGGGTTGGCTTACACAGAGTGCACAAACAAGGTAAAGTCCAAAGCGACGGGTCTGCACTGACGCTCACCACGCGCACCGCCACCAGACCGAGTCGGTGTTTTGGTCGTTCGGTACGGCAGTTCGGCTCGTGGCGAATTGCCAATACACCGTATATATATATGCCGAAAGTGCTGCCGTGCCGAGTGATCCCCATTCACGAATGATCAAATCCCGAAATAACGAGGTTTTACTGTACATTATCATTATATCATTATTGATAAGCGCGAGAGCATTCATCGCGGGGTTACAGCGGCACTTTTAAAAGCCGCCCTCCCGCCCCCTCCGCCTCGATCGTGCCCAGGCGAGTGTTGTGGAATCGCTCCGGTACGTTCCCTCCAGCCCCCGCGGCACCGAGTCCCACCGTGGCTGCTGTCAGCACTGCGAGCTGACTTTGGCCTTTCAAGTCCAAACAGGTGCAGATGGCGTGGGGGGGAGGAGATAGGTGTGTGGTGGAGGAGATAGGTGTGTGGTGGGGGGGGAGATAGGCGTGGGGGGGAGGAGATAGGTGTGTGGTGGGGGGGGAGATAGGTGTGGGGGGGGGGAGATAGGTGTGTGGTGGGGGGGAGGAGATAGGTGTGGGGGGGGGAGATAGGTGTGTGGTGGGGGGAGATAGGTGTGTGGTGGGGGGGGAGATAGGCGTGGGGGGGAGGAGATAGGTGTGTGGTGGGGGGGGAGATAGGTGTGGGGGGGGAGATAGGTGTGTGGTGGGGGGGAGGAGATAGGTGTGGGGGGGGGAGATAGGTGTGTAGTGGGGGGAGATAGGTGTGTGGTGGGGGGGGGAGATAGGTGTGGGGGGGGGAGATAGGTGTGGGGGGGGAGATAGGTGTGGGGGGGGGAGATAGGTGTGGGGGGGGGAGATAGGTAGGGGGGGGGGAGATAGGTGGGGGGGAGATAGGTGGGGGGGGGGAGATAGGTGGGGGGGGGGGAGATAGGTGGGGGGGGGGAGATAGGTGTGGGGGGGGGAGATAGGTGTGGGGGGGGGGAGATAGGTGTGGGGGGGGGGAGATAGGTGGGGGGGGGGAGATAGGTGGGGGGGGAGATAGGTGGGGGGGGGAGATAGGTGGGGGGGGAGATAGGTGGGGGGGGAGATAGGTGGGGGGGGGGAGATAGGTGGGGGGGGGGAGATAGGTGGGTGGGGGGGAGATAGGTGGGTGGGGGGGAGATCGGTTGGGGGGGGGAGATAGGTGGGGGGGGGAGATAGGTGGGGGGGGGAGATAGGTGGGGGGGGGGGAGATAGGTGGGGGGGGGGGAGATAGGTGGGGGGGGGGGAGATAGGTGGGGGGGGGGGGAGATAGGTGTGGGGGGGGGGGGGGGCGGACAAAATCGCCGTATAGCCGAGACGGACTGTCGGGGCAAGTGCTGTTAGCCGGGAAGGACGGCGTGGCGCACAGAGAAGTTGTTGGCGTGGCCAGAACCGGGGGGTGGGGGGGAGCCGCCTTTTGTCCTCCCCGTTGCTGTTGTGTGTGCGCGCTACGGGTTCTCGCTTCGGGCTGAGTCAACCTGGAGGAGGCCCAGGCCCAATTCGGATGATCGCCACCGATGTTAACCGTGGCCGGAAATTGTAAGTGGCGTAGCTTAGGTCGCGTGCTAACCACCGCGGGACCGCACAAAGACAAAGATCCCCCGTATAGCCTCAACAGACTGTTGGGGCAAGTTCTGTTAGCAAGCACCTAATGAAGGCCGGAACGGCACACGAGGGGGTGGCCAGCACCACGCCCGGCCACCTTTGTCTCCCTCGTGCCAATATTTACACACCGCTCCAGCTACTCATTTGAGGCTGACTTGACCTAAGAGAGGCCCCATGATCAGTTCGGTTAATCATCCCTGGTGTTGGCCGTGAACGGGAATCGAACTCGGCTCCACCGGGTTCGTAGCTCAGCGTGCTTGCTGCAACACGCACACCCCAGGGCACATGCAGACGCGCACGCTGGCACGCGCACGGAGGGCATGGCTGCCGTGCGTGCCTTCAAGATGACTCGCCGCCCGAGTGCTGGGCTCAACGTCGTTTATGGCCAAGGAGCTGAGCGAGCCCCGTCTGCTTCTGGGAGACGTTAGAGTGGTGGCTGGTTGGAGCGGCGCTTGCCTCGGGAATAATCGGGAACGGGTGTGGGACTTAAAAGCTTTCTAGCGGTGGGAGTTGGAGGGAGGGGGTGAGGGGATTGGTAATGGATGGGTGGTGGGGGCCCGTATGTGTGTATTTATGTTGAACTTTTTTCGCACCATACGTAGGGCGGGTAAGGACAACAAACTAAACACAACATGCAGTTCTGAATAATAATAGAGTTTTCAATATAGTTCCTTTAAAAGTGCATAGCAATGATGTCGGCCTAATATCGGAAGGAGGAGCATTCCAGACGGCCAGCAGAAGTGCATCTGAAAGCACAGTTTGCCAGTGCCTTGTAAGCCTGGCACGGCACATGCCGGGGGGTGGTGTGGCCAGCAGCACCCTCAGCCACCTCTTCTCGGCGCTGAGCTTGACTTGTGGCACGTGCAAGGTGAGGCGACCTCAGGGATCTCACTTTGCAGTGATGTAAATAAGCGGGAATTGAACCCGTCTTTGTTCGATGTTTAGCCAAAAGCCGCTGCAAATAGGACGAGCGGAGTCCGCGTGACGGTTTTCGCCCATTGACGAGATCGGCAGCAGGGTGTTGTGGTTCATTTGTGGCGAGCGCTTTGCGTGTAATGAGCGCGACCTGATCACGTGTTCGCTGTGCAACCAGAAGCCAATGCAGCTCGGTGAGCACTGGACGGCGGACACGCCCGGATCTTGCAGTACCCCGTCACGATACATGACCGTTGGTGATGGAATCACCACGATTTTGTTGCCCGATCGCATCGGACGGCAAAGCGAGCGCTGAGCCCGTTTCGTACAGGTTTTTTCCTCAATTTGTGTGGTAGAAGCGTTCCAAAAACAAAGAAGCTAAATTGCTTCGCGTTGACTTTTGCACGGTCGTCCACCCTACAATGCACCGCGTGAGGATGGCCACCTGCCGCGCAGCGCACACAGCGCACAAACTCCGATGATGCTGGATGTAATTAGCAGCGAAAGGTCGTACTCAAGTTGTAAATGTTGCGGAATTACTCGCCAACACCCCGGTGGGCTTGAAGGAGTAACTAATTGGCACGTTTTGTTCACCTGACAAACCTTACTGGCTGTGTTGGGCGGAGGAGGGTTACGACGCATTTTATACTTACGCGATCGAACCCAAAAAACGTTTGCTCTGAATAATATTGGTCGCGGAGGCCTACGCGTTAATCCAAATATACGGCAGGCGTCTGGGTCAGGATCGAACCCACGACCTCGTGTATACCAGGTGAGGTAGCTAACATCTCCTAGCCACCGCGGATTTCCACCTTAACGTCGTCCACGGCACAACGGCTCCTGTGTGGCCGGGTGTTAGCTCGCGTGGGGCTACGCGCGGGGGGGCGGGGGGGGGGGCCCCCCTCTCGTAATCGGTGGCTTAACAGTCACAGCCACTGTCTCCCAGTCCCATACCGATTCCCACACACCCGGACGGGTTCCTGCCGTTACTCGGCCCGCCTGCCGTTGATGCGTGATGTAAGGTACGTGACTCACATTCGTCAGTGTGCGGGTTCAAAGTCTGCGTGATCTGATGGGGGGGGGGGGGGGGGCTCTGAGTGATATTTACTTTTCGCAGGTGCCTCGTGGTTAGTTCACCCAGCCTTGCTTTATGGCCCCATCGCTCGCTTTGGTTTATGAGGCAATATCCTGACGACGAGTCTCGGCTAAGTCGAAGCTGGTCTCCGAGCATTACAGTAATGAGTATTTTCATAACACGAATCGGATATAACGCGATGAATGTATTAGGGAACACTTTTTTTTATACAACGCGGATGCGAATTTGATATAACGCGATCGAGCCAACGGGACTACATCGTGCGAGTAGGAGTAAGCGGACGTGCGGCTGCCTCGGCGTAGCATCGCACAAGACATTGGGATGCTGCTGGATGCTTCGAGATGCTACCCACGCGCCTCGGTCTTTGTTCAAGCCTTCATTACGCATCTCACGTTTTTATCGTGGACTGTCGCTTTACCCTGCGTTGTGTATTATTGATGACGGCGCCACCTTTCCATAACAACGCCGGCGTTCTTCATAAACGCGACTTGCTACCGCCGCCCCACCAACGCAACGCGTCTCGTTTTGTGGCCCGCCGTCAATCCAACACGGGCTGGAAGGCCTTTTCCCGAAATGTCTGTACGACCCTTAACTTCGCCGGGTCGGTGAAAGTCTTCTCGGGCCTGGTTTAGACATCGGCGCCGACATTAACGCGCGAGACTCGTCGTGAAATTGAGCCCGGCGATCGCTGCTTCTGTTCATTGATGAACTGGTAATGCGTACGGTCGGTCGCATGATGCGACGACAGGCGCGTTGTGCATTTCATTTTATGGGAAGCCATTGTTCAGTCATGAGGCGAGGAACCGTTTGGTTTCTAGAAGTGAATTTCGAGAAGATTCACGAGTTATTGCGTCTGCCTGTGTGAATCTTTTTACGAGATCGACTTTGGTGGGGGGGGGGGGGGGGGGGTTAATAAGCAACCAAACTCTATCGTTCCGTATCGATGACTGAACTGGGGGAGGTCACTGAGCCGCTGGCAGGTGACTTACAGAGGGCTGAGTGTGAGCCGTGCAATGTGTGGGTGAGAGCTGTGTGCTTAGGAGCAGCCTGCTGTGTTTTGTCAGCATTGTCCAGGATAACATTACTGTACCGTGTGTATGCAGACAACGACACTAGACATCCCGTTAGCAAGTTTGGCTACATACGGTGTGAAAGAAGTGCATATGTATGGTGTGAAAGAAGTTCGCCATACGGTATGTTGAACGTCTTACATCACCGCCCGTAGCCAACCGTGCTAATCGGAGGTGCAGATAACATTAGCACCTCCGATTATCACGGTTTGCTACGTACAACGTAGGCAAGGATAATAGCACAGTCAAACTCACTGGAAGCAAACTGTGCTGCCATGACCTGAAACTGGCCATGAATAAAATCACTCGGAATGTGCCATATCTCGGGCGCTGAGCAGGGTTGAGCATGGATAGTGATTGAATGGGCGACATTCACGCACAACAGGTTGTTATAGGCGGTGGACAACATTGTGGGTAACCGAGGGCAGTACAGAAACATCAATTGTGCTACAGTACAGTAAAACCTCGTTATTTCGGTCTTTGTTCATTCGTAATTGGGGATCATTCGGCACGGCTGCGCTTTCGGCATATATATACGGTGTGTTAGTAATTCGCCACGAGCCGAATTGCCGTACCGAACGGTCCAATTTCGGCATGCACGTGGAGCGACGCCTCGCGCCACGACCAAAACACCGACTCGGTCTGGTGGCGGTGCGCGTGGTGAGCATCAGTGCAGACCCGTCGCTTTGGACTTTACCTTGCTTATGCACTCTGTGCAAGCCAACCCTCTCATAAATGTCGTCTGCACCTACATCAAGAAGTAATAGAAAGGGGCTTCACGTATAAATCCCTTAGTCTGCGAGACAAATCCAAAGTTTTGGATCGAGTTGATGCAGGGCGTGTGTCAATGCGTACGGTGTGTGAAGCGTTTGGAAAACAAACGTGGATTTTTTTATTGTACATAATGCGGAATATTGGATAATCGGCAACGCCTAGAGTCACATATGTGTCGAATTAGCAAGGGATTACTCTACTACTCTTCTCCCACGCCTTTACAAACCCGCACTAACCAGCGTGGTGAAGTATGGTCAAACAACCTCCACTTTTCGCATGGCATGGGGAGGCCCCTCATCCTCCAGTGCATAGGCAGAGGGCTTTATGTTTACATATCTAAAACTGTGATGCAATAACAAAAAATTGGCAAATGATTTACAGTCTGATAAACTTGCAAATAAGTAATTTTGACAGTAAAATGTGATCCCACTTGCGCTAAAGACTTATCCTGGATGATTCTGTGAGTATGTAAAAAATGGGCGCTGATGGCCTGTGCCTCTACGGCACTCGGCTAAGATATCCACAGCCCCTACTGAAGTTCCATGTTCTGGGTTATAGTTAAAGTTGTTCATCGGTACCCAGATAAACCGCTAACCGCTTTGACAATCGATCAGCGGATCTGAACTTCTGGAACCGGAAATAGTTTTCTGCGGAAATGTATTTGTACGTAAGTATGTTGAACTTCTTTCGCACCCTACGTAGCCAAGTGGAGGTGCGGGGGGGGACAACAAACGAAACACAAAAAGCAGTTGTAAATAAAAGTGTTTTTTTATATCTAGATAGTTGGAAGGAGGTGGGCGTACCCAAACTTTACCACACCAATCCGTGACCCGCTGATCGAATTAACTGCGGTGCACCCATTTATACTGCCGGGTGGAGAGAGGAATGGATGATGGTGGGGAGATGGTGGGGGTGGTGTGATAGGGGGGTGGGGAGATGGGAACGATGCGATGCGGTGACCTTTGGATGGGAAGTCCTGTGTGTGAACCATCACACCTTTGTGGCAGCAACCTGCCTTCGTTTCTCAGTTAAAAGTGAAACATTGTCACATTGTTTTTCATAATCCGTTGCTTTTCGGGTGAGATTAGCGTGTCGGTGAAATGTAATGTCATTATTTTAGTTTTACTTTATAACCCTCCACCATTCGGACTGAGCCAATCGAAGGAAGTTGCCGCTTGGGCAAATATGCCAATTGATTTGGGGTTTCAACCCGGCTGAAGGAGGGATATTTACGGGACCTTTTTTTGGCCAAACTTATTGTGTGAAAAAATAATAATAGATTTTAGCCTTTCTGGCAATAAAACAGGCGTTAAGATGATCAAACACACAAATAGAACGCCTGCCTTTTTGCCAGAAAGGGTAAAACCTATTTTTATGTAAATTATTTTGATTGATCCAAACACGGGGGCGGGGCGGGAGATGTGTACAACTTCTGCGACAGGTGAGTGGTGCATTGTGGGATAGGCGGCTTGGACAGATAACCAACACAGACGTGTGGTACGTGCGTCAGATACATTTTCTTCGGGGAAGGAAGGGGGGAAAGAGGGTGGAGAGGTGGGAATAAGTCACATTGCATGTTCAGTCAAGGAAACTCGGGGTCTCTGGAATGGCATTCACGAGGGGTCCCAGATCTGGGTGAACTTCCCAATTCCTCAGTTTCAGTGTCAGGTGATCTAAAGCTGTTAGGATGAATAAGGAGTTACGGTGAATGAGGGGCCCCCACGGTTCTTCCGGGAGCTTATGATGGTCTTTCTAACCGAAATGGTAACACCGATATTTATTTTTAATACTGGAGAAGGGATGTTGAAACGCAAGCGTACGTTTGACATTTGCCCAGGAAGTGACAATTTCATTTGATTGGCTCTTGTTGGCAGCTGGAGGGTTTTATATATGTATGATTACGCCTACACGTCAATTTAAACCCAAAAAAAACTACGAATCGTAGTATCGGTAGTGTGAAAGCTTACGCGTTGATTAAATGTCACGTTTATTGCTCTAGACCAGTGGTACTCAACCTTTACTGCAGCCTCGCACCCCTTAGATTCTCAATCGTTGAAAAAGAAAATGTTTAATGTTAATAAATACGAAGGGTTTGATGAAACAAAGTAATTACACTCGCGTGCCCGTGCTCGATTTGTGTTTCGTTGATTTAACTTCTAAAACCATCTGGCCATGTCTCGTGCACCCCAGGTTAAGAAGAACCACCGCCTCTAGACTGTGTGCGGCAAACTGTTAACCAGGTTAATATAGAATTTTAGCTTTCGTGACTGCAGAAATTACTATACTCGTTGGGTTTTTTCGTTAAGTCACGTATGTAGAAATAAAATAAAAATAAATAAAATTTCTGCAGTCACGAAAGCTTCAATTCTATATTAATCCACCTCTACGAAGAGGTTATCTTTACAATTATGTCCTAAACATATTGCCCTGTGTTGTCTTCTCTTTGTATGTATCGCTACGTGCTGCAATTTACTTCGTTTTTTTGTTTACCGTGGTCGGTGTCTCTTTCGGTTTTTTCCTCTGTTTCTGTTTTCTGCCCCCTTTTCGTTGTCCCATGTGTTCCCTCCGTGTCGGCTCCCTATTGTTTTCCCACGTTTTGTTGCTTTTTCTTCGCCCCCCCCCCCCCACCTCTACAGCCTCTATAAATTCCCTGTACGTTATCCCTCCAGGCGTGTTTCTGTGTGTGCCTCTCCATGTGTGCATGTCTCTTGTTGTGGTGTTACTCTGGTTGTCCCTCTGTGCTGCCCAAAACATCTTTCCCTGTATGTTCTTCTCTGTGTATGTGTCTCTGCTATCTTGTACACTCTGTTCTACGTTGGTATGTTCAGCCCAGAAGTTGAACACGAAATTTAGCAGTCTTTTGAAATACGTGGTCAACCAGGTTAGTGTCTAACTGTGTTGTTGGCCGACTGGTTTTGCATCACGTGGTGTTTCTAAGGTTTGTCGAGTTCTCGTCTTCCATCTTCTTATTGTATTTGCCTCCGTGCAGTTTACCGTTCTCTGTGTGTTATGTGCGCGATGTCCCCCTATGTGTTCCCTCGCCCTGTGTTTTACCCCATTTCCACCTGGTGATGATTGCCTGTGTTGCGTTGGAAACGTCGTGTTTATTTTTATTTTATTTAGTTGAATTTTATTTCTACGTACGTGACTTTACCGAAAAAAAACAATGAGTATGTTAACCAGGTTTTTACGGGGATGTTTTAAATGTACACTTTGTTTTCCTATAACGTGTGTTTCCATAACGCGAATTGAATATAACGCGATTGAGTGAACGGGACTACGTCGCTCGACCTGATGACGACCGCCTGTGTTGCGATCGAAACGTCGTAGGTTTTTTGTTCAAATTGTTTTTTAAACCTATCTACTTGACTTAACCGAAAGACCCAAAGAAAATGAATAGGAATACGCGGTCGTATGGCTGCCTTTGTGTAGCATTGCATAAGGCATGGGATGCTGCTGGATGCTTCTAGATGCTACCCATGCATCCCAGTCTTTGTTAGGCCTGCGTACCCATCTCGCGTGTTATCGCGGACTGTGGTTTACCCCGTGTTACATATTATTATCACTGGATTTTTCCATAACGCGGTGTTCTTTAGGAATACGCAACTGTTACCTCGTTATAGGAGAACGGGCTGTAGTTATGTTAATGCAAAATAAATAATGTTTGAACAACTTCGCTTAAAATCCAACCAGGGTTTTAATTTGTTCATCAGGTTCCGAGCTGACAACAAATGAGTCTCAAATTCCATTCTGCCTGCAGTTTTTTTTGGCTGTGATAATTCGTGAGAATAGGTTTTCCCCTTTTTTCTGGCAACAATACAGGTGTTAAGATGTCAAAACACCAAACTGAATCATGTCTGCATTAACCACAATGCTTGTGGTCATATGCATTGTCTTTGAAACTGATTGGTCCACACCAAACAGCTTTCTTTTGAGCCGAGTCTCAAAACGGTGTTAGACCAGAGGACGCCAAAAGGCGTACGTTAATTAATTTGTATCGGTGTGCGAGAAGATGTTGAACATTAATTAAATTTAATTAAATGCGTTCAATTGTGTTTTTGAATGAGTATAAATACTGCATTATTTAAAAAACCATATGATCACTTTAAAAAAAAAAAAGATTTTTACTCCTAGCACCTAAAGAGACAAAAATATCATATTGAAAGCCCACGGTGCTACAGCAACCATTTGTTTGTCTGTATTGCCCAGAGGGTTGCGAATTCCTTTGACTGGAACGGTGGCGAAGTGGCTAGCACACTACGCTGGGAACACGACGACCTGAGTTCGTTTCCCGCCCACGGCTAGTGATACCTGAGCTGCTCGTGAGCTCTACCCGAAGTTAAAACACCCACCATACCGTGACGACATGCGGAAAGGAGGCCCTCATCCAGCAGTGAATTATCAAAGGGCTGAAAATGTTATCAAGACTCCTGATTTTTGGCTGATGTGCTAATTTCTATAAACATTTAACGCACTTATTTTGTTCACTCGGTGATATCCACTTATTTTTCTTCACGAGGGCTTATGGCACTCAGCGGTGTCTTGGCGAAACAAATACAAATCTCGGGAACTCACTAAAGCTGATTGTCTATAAACGTAGAGCTCTTGCTGAGAGTCATCTGGTAAAGTGGACTAAGCGGGAGAATTACTATCGTGCGTAAGGGGGGCGGAATGGGACAATAAAACGATCAAAGTTCGATTGTCCCGGTGTGTCAACAAAGCCAGCTCTGTGTTATCTTATAAGGCAATCGTAGTAACGATAACTCTTTGCCACCCTTTGTCAATCCACTACTGGATAAAAGGGTTCTGTGGCTTGTCATCACGCCCATTATATATTCGTGTGGGTCGGTTGGTAAAGCGGTGGGCGCAGGACTCAGGGCCGGTGCCTCTCGCCACTGAGGTTATCAATTGCCCGGAATTGAACACGGGTTACGAGTTCACACAGCAGTAGTGCGCGAACCGCTGTGCCCACCCCTTACCCACCGCTAACCCACCGCCATAACCCTTGATCCCTGCACAATCAACACGCATTTAGAGTATTTGGCTGCTAAACATTTTCCACGTGATAAGCCACTTCGTTGAGCTATCATTTGTGGCCAGGTTGCTTCTTTAAATAATTGTGGTCTCACATTTTTCTGGGATTCCTCTTAACGTGTAGGGGTCGGCAACCCCGCGTCTCTTTACGGACTGCTGCTTCGAGACCGTTATTCATCAAGGAGCACACGGACACATTCATGTGCATTGGCGGCTCCTGAAACATTGAGTTTTTTTTTTACCGAATATAAAAAAATGGCCGCTCTTGTTATTTTGGTTGCCGACCTCTACCCCTGTCAGAACCGATAGTCTCTCTTATACATCTTTGCGTGTTGACTCTTTGTAAAATAAAAAAACGCCAGTCGCACTGTGTACTTACTGTACT
Source organism: Lethenteron reissneri (assembly GCF_015708825.2). Classification (NCBI taxonomy): domain Eukaryota; kingdom Metazoa; phylum Chordata; class Hyperoartia; order Petromyzontiformes; family Petromyzontidae; genus Lethenteron; species Lethenteron reissneri. Next base: position 2,838,085 of record NC_083785.1, read on the forward strand.
ATTGTGCCCGTGCAGTGGAATGCTTATAAACCAGTCGAAGAGGCCAAGTCTACAATAAAGACATGCTCGCTGCCCGGAGGCGTGCCTGAGACCTATGCTAGCGATGAGTCAAGTGGCCCTGTTAGTCACAGAGTCAGCAGCATCATAAAACCAACGCCGTTATCATCAGCGCAGGTCAGTGTGGGCAATCGGTCAGGTGTGGGTGGGTGGGGGGAGACCCAATATTTGAATTAAGCAATTTGCGGAATGCTCATTGTTACGATAAAAACGTGGAACGTAAATTGAGGCATTTCCATAAAAGTTAGTATAAAAACCGCGTTTTTAAATAAGTGTTTTTTATTTTACACTGTTGTTCAGAATATATCTCATTGCGGTTGCCAAGAGGGCTCCCTGCCCCATGCTCGTGACGCTACTGCCGAGTCTTTGTTTTCGAACGTTTCGGGCAGCGTAGGTCGTTGGTGAAGCGCTTCACAACGTGTCGTCGATCCTACAACAACCGCCATTCGCCACTAAGTGGCGGTGACATCACCACGGCGCCTGTACCAGGCCATGTGCACATTGAGGCCACATGAAGGTCACAGGGCAGACCCAGGTGCCATGGGTCGACTGACTGTGCCCCCAACTGTGCCAACTTGCTGTGTTTTAGCCGCCCGGTGCTCCGCTCGTTGTGAGCGTCGCTCCTCGCTATTACACACTCAATACACACTACTCCCTATTACACACTCACGACCAGGGTTGCGATTTCCGCATGGAAAATGCGGAAGGAGGGTTCAAATTTTCCCGCATTTTTGCTAAAGTCAACCGCAAACGGTGGAAAGACTACTCCTATGACCGCGCGCTTTTAACAACACGTTAATGCGTTCTATTGGAAAGGATACATGCAAGGCCCAGCATCACGTAGGGCTTTGAGTTACTGATTGGAATGAATATATGATTTCCGCATTTCCGCACAAGAACCACATACTTTATTCAAATGCGGAGCCGTGATTACGAGCACATGTACTTTCACTTCTTCGCATTCTTCCAGCGCTTCATGTCGTCTTCGGCGTGAAAGATGCTGAGTTTTGGCTTGTCGCGGGCGCAAACTATAAGCGCGTTCAACTGCTTGCACGAGAGGAGCAACCACTCCTCGGGCTTGATGTTGTTTTGCAGAGAGAAAGCCCTCTCACAGCCGACCGACCTGTGCGCCAAAGTTTTAATCGTTAGCAGTAAAGTGTATATATTCGCAGGAGGTATAAAGTAGCTACGACAGAGGCAAATGAGCGTACGCTGGACGAGGATATTACCTGAGCGGAAACGCGTGTGTATCTGAGCGTATCGAAAACAGCGTGGGTATCTGAGCGCTTGGCCAAAATTACCACTGGATTTCCCAACGCGCTGCAATCTGAGCGACGATGAATAGTTTTGCATATCGACAGAATATGAATAAAGAAAATGCTACAGTTTTTTGTTTTTCCTTTGTCGCTACGAGTGCTGCGAGGGCTCCGAATGGCAGACGCTAGGAGACATCATGGGGCTGGGCAAAAGGGCCTGAGCACAGCGCCGGGGGTTGCGTCGATCCGGAAAGATGCAACCGTAGGGATTCCTATCGGCGACAAACATGTCAACGGCGGCGTCGTGTACTTGTGGCAAGTGTGCTTCATCGACGGCATCGACAAGTACTTCGACGCACAAGAGCTCGCGGCTCTCATTGATTTTTTCACAGTTCGTGCGCACCAACAACGCTGTCTGAATGCAGGAATCCATAGTTCATATATACATATCGTTTTTTCCAGAAGTCAGCAGAGCCAAATGGGCATACGCAAGATATGTGCGCCAACCGCGCGAGTACGGCACCGAGAAAGGCGGGAATCGAAGTCACGATTTGCGGAAGTCTTCACAGGAATCACCGCAAATTGCGGAAATTTGTGCGGAAGAGGGTCACAGAAACTACCGCAAAATGCGTCGAAAACAGCATATTTGCGGAAATTGGTGCGGAAATCGCAACCCTGCTCACGACTATACTACACACTTACGTACGTGTGTATGTTGCACTTCTTTTGCACCATACACAAGCCAAACTTGCTAATCGGAGGTGCGGGGCAAGGACAACGAAATTAAATACAAGAAACTGTTCTAAAGATATTAGTTTGTCAATCTACATGATGATTTAAAGCGCAATAGTTCCCAGTGGCTTCCACATATCGGAAGGAAGGGCGTTCCAGACGGCCGCAGAAGCACACCTGAAAGCACACGATGCAGTGAGACTGTCTTTGTATAATGGCGACAGGTAATTGTTTTGTTCAGTCCAACATGTCTATGGCACAGGAACAGATCAGCGAACTGCTGCTGTATGCTACGGAGAGTGAATGAATGATATATATTATGTTTTCTTATTCGACTGCACCGGGTTGTTAAGTTACTGCACTGTTCTCATTTTGTTACCTCGGGATCTTAGATTACAACAGCTCTTGTCACGTCATTTGGTAATCCTAGACATTTCACTTCATGGCCTCAAGCAACATTCACATTAAACCAGCTAAACTAACAATGCCATTTTTATTTATTTGTCGTGTCCCGCAGACCCGTTTAACTGTGCCCCCTGTAATGTGGAATGATAACAGTGTGTCAACATTGGGTGCATTTGGCTTGGCTAAAGTTTATCCTCGGCCTAAGCTAAAAAGGCTGAATCCAGTACAGTATGTCACGTATCTAGCTCGCTGGGGGGGGGGGGGCTGAGGTATAGTATCGGCGGATATGTGAACACTTATAAATAAAATTATACTAATGGATTACTTAACAGAAATACAGTGCAAACTTCTAAACGTGCGGAGATGTTCTACTTGTACTTCGGAAGTGAGCAAATTCTACACGAGGTTAAAACACAGACTCGCGCAACTGCGTGACAATCTGTCAATGTTTGTGAACCCTCTCTAGAAATTTCCAGTTCGCCAGACAAATTGGTCCAGGCGGATCTATGAAGATTGGACATGCGACATTGTACTGTAGTGTTTTGGCTGCCTTCTGTCTCGAATCTGCTCACTTTGTCTGGGTAAGCAAGATTTGATTGTACCGCTGGGCCCACAGCACAGCATAATGCCGTAGGTATCTCCACATATATATTCTCTGCGAATATATTTTGTTATTCTCTCCACCGAGCCGCTCATTAATTATTTGTTGTCGTGTATTAATGTCGTTGTGTCGAATTAGGACCCATATCGAACAGGGAGGCTCCTTGCCCGTAAAAAGGTCTTGCTCAATTCAATAAATACGCGTGAACTTTGTCGATTATTACAGCTTTAACAGAACTGTTTTGTTGCTGGCAGCCTGACGTCCTGGGCCTTCGTGGGCCCTGTGCACGGCAGGAAAATGTTTTTAAAGAGTAAAATAAAAATGCTGCCACCGCTTGCCTCTGATAAAGTACAGGAGTCACTCGGCTGAAAGGTCACTGCCACTTATTAGCAGAGGTGTGGACTCGAGTCATGTGACTTGGACTCGAGTCAGACTCGAGTCATGAATTTGATGACTTCAGACTCGACTTGGACTTGCATAACAATGACTTTGTCCCACCAGGTGGACAAAGTCCACACCTGGTGTGGACTCGAGTCATGTGACTTGGACTCGAGTCAGACTCGAGTCATGAATTTGATGACTTCAGACTCGACTTGGACTTGCATAACAATGACTTTGTCCCACCAGGTGGACAAAGTCCACACCTGGTGTGGACTCGAGTCATGTGACTTGGACTCGAGTCAGACTCGAGTCATGAATTTGATGACTTCAGACTCGACTTGGACTTGCATAACAATGACTTTGTCCCACCAGGTGGACAAAGTCCACACCTGGTGTGGACTCGAGTCATGTGACTTGGACTCGAGTCAGACTCGAGTCATGAATTTGATGACTTCAGACTCGACTTGACTTGGACTCGAGTCAGACTCGAGTCATGAATTTGATGACTTCAGACTCGACTTGGACTTGCATAACAATGACTTTGTCCCACCTCTGCTTATTAGAATCGGCCACGAAGCTCTTTCTTCCAGATGTCTTGGCCTCCCGACTGTGTGCTGACACCGATTGCCGAGACGCTAACAGACGTGTTGTCACGTGCGCGCACGATTGTTGGAGATGCCGATGAAAATCTCTTGCTCGGAATCTGCAATAATCCATGCAAATGTGTTTTAAGCAAACCTGATTGGAATATGTTGAACTTTTTTTTTACCAAAACGGCAGTGAAGATTTAGGGCTGGATTCACTTTGTTGAATCGGCCTATACGGAATCCACCACGGGTGGAGTGGGTGACGGGGGGGGCGGCATGAGCTCCCCGATTTACCAAAATCGCAAAGAAAACTTCGTTTTGCTAAGACAGGACTCGGAGCTTAATCGGTGTTGTGCCATTTGCAGTATTGTCGAGAGAGCTATGTGAAAACAATATTTTAAAATACTTTTTTAAAAAACACGCTTTAATGAAATATACTGTCCGAGCTGCCCCTCCCCCTGCCCCCTTCCTCCATCGCCCCTCCCCTCCTTCCACATGCCCCGCCCCTCGACGTATAAATGTTAAAAAAATGTGTTTTGGATTTTTTTTTATGATAGAATATAGTCCTGTCATCGGTATGACATAGGCATTTCAAGTTTGCAGTCGATAGCACATTGGGAAGTGGGTAAAATTTGAGTTACAAGATTTTTTTTTTGGAGGATACAACAGACGGAATGAGTTGAATAAAATCGTGTAATAATAATAAATGGCGTATCTCGGTGGTTAAAGGAATGCTGCTGCAAAATCTCAGCCAGTTTGTTATGGAAAGTGTTCAACCGAAACCCAGAGAGAGTTACAGAAAGAATCGAAATGCTAGTGCGTTTTCTTTTAAATTCCTACATGTTATTCCGTACGCGTAATTCATTCCACCTTGACCCGATAACGCGAAGCCTCGCCTCACATCGGCTTGAGTCAGACGTTCGGAACGCCTGGGATTATTTGCACAAGACATCAAGATGGGCCGTGTGCGTCTGATACAAGCGAGCCACAGTGGTCAGATGTTGACTACCTTGCTTGGTATACAGGAGGTCGTGGGTTCGATCTCGACCCTGACGCCTAATATATTTGAGGTTTGCACGTTTTCCCCGTGGTCACGTGAATTTTTTTCTCCGGTTTTTAGAGTGTTTGGCTGCGAAATATGTCCACGTGATAAGCCACGTGGGTGAGCTATCATTTGTTGCCAGGTCGCTTCTGAAAAATGGCTTTGTAACTCAGTGGGCCTTATCGGGTAAAATAAAAAAAATGTTTTTAGTTTAGATTGTGAAGTTGAGGCGAACGTACTAATCATATAAGTTGTACCATCGTGAATGAGGGAGGGTTGGGTGGTGGGTGGGTGGGTGGGGATAATTTAAGGGCTGTGGACAACGCAGTGGAGGCAGGATGGAACATGCCACCCTGCGGTCCGAACGCCACTCCCTTGGATGCCTTCTCGCCCACGCGCATGTGCGGGACGCAACGCCCAACTCGCTCTCGCCCACGCAGACTCACACAAACACCCCCGCGTGGTGACACAACACTCGCATGCTTAACACTCGCACACCGAAATGCCGACACACTCGCACACCGAAATGCCGACCCACTCGCACAATGCTTGACCCAAGCGCATGTGCACAAGCTCACGAGCTCACGACAACAACAACTGCCGTTCGCCACTAGGTGGCGGTGACATCACCACGACACGTGTATCAGGCCAGGTGCACCTTGAGGCCACGTTACAGTGTATAAGGTTCACTGGCAAGAAGTCACGGGACAGACTTATGGGTAGAATGACTGAGATGACTGGCAGATGCACCAGCTGTGCCCCCTACTGGGCCAACTTGCTGTGTTTTAGCCGCCCAGCGCTTCTCTCGTTGTTGTGAGTGTCGCTCCTCTGCCCTCCGCCGTTGTTGGAGGGTGACTGCCTCCAACTGCCCAGTAGCTTCCTTCACGATCCTCCTCCACAGAGGCCGATCTTGATACCACTGATTTCAGTCATTGGAAAGTCCACTCAGCTCCATATCCTCCAGTATAACATCGGCCCATATCTTCAGCCCATGCCGCACCCGTTTAGCCCCCTCTATCCAGCAAAACAGAAGCTGCTTGGGCATGCTGTGAATGGGCATGCGAGCTACATGATGCAACCTCGCTTGCTGGAGGAGCTCTCTGATGGGACTGTCCAGATTTTGCAAGGATCTGTGAGCTCACACAATTCAGTCTGAGTAAACCTCGGATAGATTGTAGGCAAGCCAGCCTGAACGTTTCAAAGCGGCGGATATGTTTATTTTAGAGGGGCCCATGTTGCGCAAGCTTAGAGAAGAGAGGGCATCACTGTGGCCAAGAAGAACGGGAGCTTCATATGGAGTGATAGGCCACGTAGCTTCCACATAATGTTGCACAGCTGATGAAAACATAATGCCGCCCAACTGATTCAGAGTGATACCTTTGCTGCCAAACCGGAGCTAGCCATAAGCACACTACCCAGGTATGAAACTTCTCAACTCTCTCCACAACTGCCCCATTACTCATGGAGAGTTGAGAGGGTGGGGCATGTGATGACACCAAATACCCAGGGAGGGCCATTGTATTTTTGTGGGGCTGATGGTAAGGCGCATCTCTTTTTGGGAGTGGTAGGCGCACGTTCAACAGTAGAGTCTCCAACTCGTCAGAGTGAGGAGCAATTACCAGATTATCAGCATACATAATCTGGTAGGACCATAAGGGAGACATGCCTTGACTGCACCCGGGCATCTATCAGCCTCCCATTGTATCTGTAATAAATAGAAATTTCTTTGGTACAGCCATGGATAGCCTATCAAGCTATATGGTCAAAAATATGTTCAGCAATGTCGGAGTCAGAGGGCACCCCTGTCGTATCCCAAGGTGAACATAAATGGCTTTGACTCCCAGCCACGCAACTTTTACCTGGGCCTGCCCAGCATCATGAAGGTCCCCTCAATGATTCTGAGCAGGGGGTCAGGGACCCCCAAAAGCACGAAGAACAACCCAAAGCCCAGGCTTGTTGATGGTATCATAGGCCTGACCAGGTCAGTTAAGTAGAGATGTAGATCCCGTTGAAACCGTACACCATTGCTGTGGCACACAAAGACAACGATCCCCTGTTATAGCCTTAACATACTTTTCGAGGCAAGTGCTATTAGTAACACCCATGAAGGCCAGTTTAGCACACAAGGGGGTGGGTGGCCAGCACAACGCCCAGCCACCTTTATCTTCCTAGTGCGAAGTTTACACACACATTTGAGTGTGAATGTGAATATCTGTGTATGAGCGTGCGTGCGTCATGGGAGCGGTAGTGTAGTGGTTAGCACACTGCGGTATGAAACTGGCGACCTAAGTTCGATTCCTACACACGGCCACCAAGACCAGTGACAATTATCTGAAGAGCTCTTGGGTCTCCCCTAGGTCGACTTAGCCTCAAATGAGTACCTGGTGCGGTGTTTGAGCATCCCTACTGGGGAGACAAAGGCGGCCGGGCGTGATGCTGGCCACCCACCCCCTCGTGTACTGTTCCAGCCTTCATAGGTTCTCGTTAACAGCACTTTCCCCAACAGTCTGTTAAGGCTTTACGGGGGATCTTTGTCCGTTGTGCGTGCTTCTGTATGTGGAAGTGGGCGCCTGTGCTCAAGGCTAGTGGTAGGCACACGTTTGAAATGTTTAGTGCCGTAACGTGTTTGTAGTTGCCGATCTGAACCACAGGCGCACAACCGCAATAACAATGCTGTGCCGTGTGTGTGAGCGAGCGAGCGAGGTTGTGTACAAGCCCACACATTTATAGGTAATTCACTTGCGCTCCCGCGTCTGGTTCTGTGTATTAACGCAGTTACTTGCTCGCCCCTGCTGCTACTTCTGCTGCTGCCGCTGCTACCACCACTGCTACTGCCGCTGTTGCTACTGCTGCCACCCACGCCACTGCTGCTGCCGCTGCTGCTGCTGCCACTGCGTTATCTCTGCTGGGTTTGCTTCGGTTCCCCAGCGTTTGGCGGCAGAACAGCAAGGGCCATGCGTGGCAGAGACAAGTCCGGGCAGGAGGCCCGCGCCACGGCATCGCGGCTGCACGGAGGCATCGCCCAGCTGCGTGCCGAGCTGCAGGAGATCCGCCGCTTGCAGGTGACACTCGCGGCACCGGAGATATTGGTGACATTGGTGACATTGGTGACATTGGAGATATTGGTGACATTTGTGACACTGGTGACATTGGTGACACTGGTGACAATAGCTAGAAAATGGAAATCTTAAAGCTCGCCTCTTCTCCATTGCCCATCATATTCCTCTTCCCTCCCCCCGCCCCTCCACTTCTTTCCATCCCTCCCTTACCCTTTCCTAAGCCCCAACGCCCACCCTCTGTCGCGGTCACCCATTCCTTATCGCCTGTAAGCCTCCTGCCTTCTCAACAGTATCTTTGCAAAAAACCTTTTTTTATGTTACTCACCTTCATCAAAGGTATTAAATACGATCAATCAAGTGCCACTAACAATTACAGCAACAGTTGAGCACGTAGGCTTTTACAATCAATATTATTCGTAATCAAATTCTGGCAAAATCGCCTTATGATGCTGGATGTAATTGCCAGCGAAACGTCACCGTACTCAAATTGTAAATGTGAACTTACTCTCCAACGCACCGGTGTGCTGAAGTGTTGACTAATTGGCACGTTTTGGTTACGTGACAAACCTTACCAGTTGGCTGCGTTGGGTGGTGGTGGGATAATGACACATTTATATTTACGCGATCTAACCCAAAAAATAACCGTTCAGTATGAATAACAGCAGTGGCGGCAGCAGGAGCATGACGGCGTGGCGTCCTCTCTCTGTGTCTCCCTCGGTCCGCGCGATGCAGCTGAGCCAGCGGGCGGCGTGGCAGGCCACGGTCGCGTCCGTGCGGCAGGAGATCGCGGGCCGCCTGGCGGGCGAGGTGGCGCGGGCCGCGCGGGACGAGCCCGCTCGCAGGCTGCGTGTGCAGGCCGAGGAGGAGCGGCAGGCGTACGTGGAGAGGCAGCGTGCGGCACAGCACCGCCTCAGGTAGGGCCGGCCCGGGGGAATCCCGGGGTGCCGGGTTCGTAACAAAGATCCCCCTCCCCTCTCCTGTATGGCCTGTAACAGAGACTGTTGGGGCAAGTGCTGTTAGCGGGTAGCACCTATGAAGGCCAACACAGCGCATGAGGTGGGTGGGTGGGTGGCCAACACCACATCCGGCGGTGATGTTGACAAATCGTCACCAGCTACTCATTTGAGGCTGAGTACCTGCTGGGAGGCCAGGACCGCTTCAGATGATCGTCACTGGCGATGGCCGTGAGGGGGAATCGAACTCGGGTTTGCCGGGTTTCTTAGCGCAGCGCGCTGACCGCGACACCACCGATCGACAAACAACCACCAACCACCACCTCGCTGCCAGCTACCCGCCGCCATGTCCCGCATTCGCTGCACAATAGAGACACGCTCCGCAGTAGAGACACGCGGCCACCTCGGGGATCTGCCCTCACGATATCACCCCGCCCCCCGTGCTCCTGGACCTCGTGGAGACCACTCCACGGGGGCGAGGAGATGTTATCTCCCTCGCCTGGTATGCAGGAGGTTGCGGGTTCGATCCCAACCCTGATGTTGCCTCTATATCCGAGTTTGCACGTTCTCCCTGTGGTGGTTGTGTGGACTTTTGAACGGGTCCTCCGGTTTTCCCCTCCACATTTAGGAACGTGCGTTTAGATTACTTGGCTGCTGCTATAAAAACAAATCCCACGTGAGATGTGATGATTATCGGCCGCTTCGATGAGCCATCGTCTGTGGGCAGGTCGCCGCTAAAATCAGCTAACAGCTCGGTGGGCTTTACTTGGTGAATAAACTAGTTTCGTTTTACGTTTAAGAAGTTCCCACTAACCTGTCCTCCCCCCCCCCCCCATCCTGCAAACGTGTCTCACGATTGGCACGTTTGGCTACTTACGACCCGAAAGAAGTTCTGCATGCATACAAGCGCAGCAGTTTTTCCGAATCACATCCACCGCACTCAGCTGGCACATTCTCCTCCGGACAGCTGCATTGCTTACCCCGTCTTGCCATGCAAATCCTCGGCATCTGCCTCGGGCACCTGTGCTTAACTGCCAATGACTTCTGTTCAATCTGCATACATTCCCTCCTCTCTGCCATCTCTTGTCACTGCCAATAAACGACTGTACTTCGTCTTGGCTTTAGGCTTGGGTATTACCGCAGCACATGCATGCATCCACTCCACTGCTGGATGAGAAACCTCCTCCTGCCATGCGGGTGGTGGAGGCTACGTGACCATACTTCACCACGTTCGCTCAGCGCGGGGTTGGTGAAGGCGGGACCCATAGATGTACAGTGAAACGAGGGATTTAGCTTCACCACGTAGCTTGTCAGCAGCCCCGTAGCACCTGTTGTGCACGATGGTCACCCACGCAGGGCCCAAGGCTGCTTGGCTACCGAGATCTAAGGAAAGCGGGCACATTCCAGATGAGTGGGTCATAGGCGATGCATATATTCACGCTATATTGTGATGTTTTTTTATTACGCATGTAACGCCGCTCCCTCTACTCCCTGAAGGTCCTCTTCCCTCGCCTTCCGCTTCCCACTCGGTGGGGCAGCAGCGAGCCCAATGTCCCCCTCCTCTAAACTCGGGGCCACAGCGTTGGGGAATTCTGTCCGCAGAGTTTCTGTACCCCGGCAAACGCCGCGGTTTGTGCTCTGTACCGGGCTCCAACTGAAATCTAATCGTGAGAAAAAAAATACAGCGTTGGCATGCTCAGCAGTAAGGTTTAACTATGGCAATTGGTTCAGTGATTTGATATTTTAATTAAAATAGGAGAGAGCTATTTTTGCCATGCACGTGTTACGCGCTGGGAATGAGATTGTGAGCGCTTGTCGGTCGTGCGCGCTGATACAGCGGTGCGATCGGATGACGAGAAGGGCGCTCGCGTTACCCCCATCGTGTTGCAAAGGATTGCCATCCAATTACAGTGACATCATTGGATTAGGGAAATTAAACCGTAATGAGCGCGAAAGCCCGTTTTTGGCGAGTGTCGTCTCTTCGTGCAGCTGTTTTATTTGGCCACACTTTGCCCTCGTCATGATGGGCGAAGCTGCAGGTATATTTGGGTGCCGCGATGGCGAGATGTTTACTACCTCACCTGGTATACAGGAGGTCGTGGGTTCGATCCCGACCCTGATGCCTGCTTGTATATTTGGAGTTTGCATGTCTCTCTCGTCCTGTGTTGGCATGGATTTTTCTCCGAATTCTCCGGATTTTTCCCCTCCACATTTAGAATCAACATGCAATTTAGACTATTTCGCTGCTATCAATGTCCTCGTGATAAGCCACTTTGTTGAGCTGTCGTTATTGATTGCCAGGTCGTTTCTGAAAAAGAGCTACATAGCTCAATGGGCCTTACCTGTTGAAACAAAAATAGTGTTAGTATTTAACAATAGTTATTCTTCACTGAGCTCTTGGGCAATAACCCTTTGATGAATTTTCCATTTTTTTTCTATCTGTCTGAAAAGTCCCCAACAGCAAAACAAAGATGACACTCGAATTTAATTTGCGTCGGATCATCTCTGCGAGAGGCACAGTGCCCTGTCCCTACGGGCGCACAGACAGCGCTGAAGCCTTGACGCTTTCAACATCAGTTGGAAAAACATTTAAAATGAGGCAAAAACTTTCAAAGAAACGTGTTGTAGAATCGTGACAGTGAATTGGAGGATGAGGAATTGTTACATGCCTACTAGTTCACTGAGCGGTCACTGGCCCCCAGACAAAAGGCGTGTGGATCACATAGTTTCTTCACATGCTCAATTGAGCATTGGGCAGTGCACATCACCGCCCATCGGCAGCAAATTCCACGTTACAATTACCGGGCGTGGTCTCTCCATTGACCAGCCGCTGTTGACTCGTCGATGGACGACGGGCCGAGCCGATGCCATCACCGCGATTTGGACTCTCTCGTTGGTGAGATTCATCCAGCGGCTCCCGCCCTAAACTCATAGCGTCCAATCTTAGTTTTGGAGCTTTCGTGACTGCAGGAATTATTCTTTGGTTCTTTCGGTTAAGTCACGTCTAAAGATAAATTAATAAATTAAATAATAGCATATTACGACGTTTCGATTGCAACACAAGCAATCATCATCAGGCATAAAAGAAATAGCAACAAAAATCTAACTAGATGTCTGTCTATAGTTTTCTAGTTAGATTTTTGTTGCTATTTCTTTTATGCCTGATGATGATTGCTTGTGTTGCAATCGAGACGTTGTAATATGCTATTATTTTAATTTATTATTTTATCTTTAGACGTGACTTAACCGAAAGAACCAAAGAATCATGACGTCCAGTTTTAAATACCCGGTTCACGATGGTGGAGCTGCGCCAATGCTGGTGACCAATTTCCACAATAATAATAATTATATTTATCTTTATTCGCAAGTGCCTGCCACAGAAAATAGGTGTAGTTGGGCCAGTCGCCCATTTGCCGTACTGTCTGCCATAGCTACCAGGCGTGTAATGATACATCGATTCATCTATTCAATTTTATTGTTTAATTGTCCTCTAAGCCGACTGATACACGCGTCGGCTTGCGATCCGGGGATCCATTGTTCGTGATACTTGATAATTATTGGTAATAATGTGCAATTGTTATATTCAGGCTAATGGAGTGAGCGAAACTGTACACGCCCCTGCCGTCATAAACAGCAAATATAATACCAGTAAAATATAAACTTGACTCGAATTTAGGGTCTCCACACCTTTTTCACTGCAGACCATACAGCACCATGTTTCTGAGACGGCTTAGGTCTGTGATAGCTGTAAAGGTCACTGCCCCACCACCTTCTCCAACCATTATATAAACGCAGTGGTAACTCCTGAAATCTCTCATTTACTTGATACAGCTGTCGTGGCTGTGACGGTACCACCTGAAGACGGAAGCTTGTGTTGCCTCCGAAACGTCGTGATTTTTATTTTTTTTTACTTTTTAATGTTTTTACCTACGTGACTTTACCGAAAAAAACCTAAGGATATGAATCATTGCAGTCACGAAAGCTTCAAATCTAGAATGAAAAAAATAATACCGGCACCAGATCTCTACAATACCAGCACAAATGAATTTCCTGCCACCTGAACACCGATGCCAATTCCCAGACTGCTGGCATCCCCTAACCCTGCACCGTAACATTTCCTCACGTCGCTGGTGGGAGTGGCAGCTTACATGACTAAGAGGACCCAACAGCATATCCTGTGGCAGTCACAAAACAAAGACAAAGTCGCCCCGTATAGCCTTAACAGACTTTTGGGGAAAGTGCTGTTAGCGAGCACCTGTCAAGGCCGGCACGGTGCACGAGGGGGTGAGTGGCCAGCACCACGCCCCCTTTGTCTCCTGAATGATGATGATGATGTTTACACACCACAACTGATACTCATTTGAGGCTGAGTAACCCTAGGGGAAGCCCAGGAACGGCTCAAACAATCGTCACACAAAACAACAGCAGCCGCCATTCTCCACCAAGTGGCGGTGACGTCACCATAGCGCTTGTGCCAGGCTAGGTGCACTTTGAGGCCACTTCAGACACACACACTCGTGAATTGTGGCCAATCTACTAACTTCACCTGCAAAGCAATGGGTCACACCCAGCCGTTTAAAACAAAACGATGGCACTCTGCATTATAAGGGCACCCTCATTATACACACATTGCTTGCCACAAATGAACCACAATACCTTGATGATCTTGTCAGGGAGCATAAACCATCACGTGAACTCCGGTCATCATCGCAGCAGCGGCTCTTTTTGTCTCGCCATCTAACAAAGATGGTCACCGCATCGCGCGGTGCTTTCAGATGCGCTTCTGCGGCCGTCTGGAACGCTCTTCCTTCCCATATTAGGAAGCCACTGGGAGCTATGCACTTTTAAATCAAGATAGAAAACTAATTTTTCTCGAACTGCTTTTGTGTTTCCGTATGTTGTCCCCCTCCCCCGCACCTCCGATTAGCACAGTTGGCTACATATGGTGCGAAACAAATTCAACACACACACACACAAATATGGGCCCCCCCAACCCCATCCATTGCCAATCCCCTCCTCCCCCCACTCCCACCGCTAGAAAGCTTTTAAGTCCCACACCCGTTCCCGATTATTCCAGAGTTCCAGATAATTCCGAAATTTAACATACACCAATAACCGCCATTTACCACTAAGTGACGTTGACGTCACCACGGCGCCTGTGCCAGGCCAGGTGCACTTTGAGGCCACGTGAAGTGTCGAAGGCTCACTGGCAGAAGGTCACGGGACAGACCCAGCAGGTGCCTTGGCTTGGCTGACTGAGATGACTGGTAGATGCACCAGCTGTACCCCCCTACTCTGCCAACTTGCTGCATTTTACATGCACACATACACACACACACATACAAACGCACATACATACGTACACATTTTCAATGTTCACGTGTTACATGGGCTGGCTTCAGCGGCGGCCGACTTTGACACCGAGCCAGGGTGGCGATAATGGGGCACTCCTCCTTGGGCTGCTCTCGATCCTTTAGTTGAAGTGGCACGACCGACGAACGAGCCCACGGAATTCTATTCTTTGGGAGAAACCCCCCCCCCTTCCCCCCCTTTTGCCGGTATATCAAGAAGATGATAAACAAAATAGGCTTTACCCTTTCCGGCAAGAATACATGAGGTGTTAAGATGTTCAAACGCCCAAACGTTGCCATGTTTTACCACAAGCAGTGAACCTTATGGCGGGATCCCGGGGTCCCGAATAAATGGAAGTCAAAATCGTTATTAATTTATTTTTGGCGACTCCATCCCACCGCGCACATAAACGCCGTGACCCACCTGGCCCGGATCATTTTGTTGTCATGTCATGTCCAAGCGGAGCAGCGAGGACGAATGGGCAGAAGAGCTGAACAAGAGAATGCCCTCCATGCTCGGGTATGGGCAAGTCTTATCCAAAGCTGCTCAAACTGCCGACACGAATTAAGTCCTTTATCTGTCATGACGGTATAAATAATACAGTGAAACGGCTCTCTTATCTTCATTATTATCCGTTACCTACCAATGTCTGCAGCCAGGATCAATCGATGACAATCCTATTACCTGCAGATATTTAACAGATGAGATGCGTTGCACCGTTAATTCCTCCTGTTTGATAATACTTCTCTTGTCCGTATGCATCTGTGCTGATAGGTTTTTTTTTGCGGTTAAGCCGTAGTCCCCACATACCGCTCGTATCAATGCGGATAAGAGGAGCGGCGACCCACTACTCTGTAGAGTAACATTAGTATAAACGCTTGTTACAATATGAACAGCGCATTGAAAACGCATACTATTTTACGTACTGTTTACAAAGTGTGTTCACAAATCCACACTGAGAAACACGATGATTGACCGAGGGGTGTAAATGATTTTGTCGATAGTGTACTTAAATAGAGGTACTGCAGGTAAGTAGTTTTCAGTTTTAAAGGCATAGTTTAGCAAGACAATACTTGCCACCATCCTTCAAACCCATTGCTCAAGAAGAGCAAAGTTTTAGTTTACATTCTAATATAATGTTTATGCGAGAGCCGGGGACTTATGGGACCCCGGGCTCCTGCCATAAGGCTCATGTGTTGGTTAATGCAGACGTGTAACGCCTTGTGATAAGTGCCTATTTGGTGTTTGAACATCTTTCATGATAGGTCAACTCGTCGGCGCTGCAGGGGCGGCACGATGCATTGTTGGTTTGTGGGTCAGGCCACCGGATGATTCTGACCAACTCTCTTGTCGGCATGAGCCCTCCGCCACCCGAAGCAGCCAAACAAAATTGATCGGCATGACCGCTTATCGCCGCGCCAATTATCGTCCCAGCTCGCCCTGGTCGGGCCGCACAAACGACGCAGACTAATCGCGGTGCTACTCTCGACCCCCCCCTCTGCCCCCACCTCCCGCACCCCTCCACTCCCCCCCACCCTCCACCGCCGCCCGCCGTGACCGCGACAGCGAGCTGGAGGAGGCCGTGGAGACGCTGCGCTCGAGGGCGTCGCTGCCGGGAGTCGTCTCGCTGGCGGACGTGGACGAGGGGGGCGAGCTGCTGCGCCAGCTGGAGGAGGAGACGTCCTCGCTGCAGGGTGAGGCGCCGGTTCTCTTGGCCGCGTTCGGCGCGGAGGGAGTTGGGGTGTGCGTGCACGACAACCGTGGAGGCGGTGGGGGGTTGGTGGGTCGTCGCCACTCACGTCATGCAACTCACTTGCTCTACGCGTCGAGGAGGTGCCCCCCCTTGTACCCTGCCTCGCCAGCGGAAGGCAGTACAGCCGCTGCGAACTCCCAGCTGTTCCAGATTTGAAGCTTTCGTGACTGCAAGGATTCATACTCTTAGTTTTTTCGGTAAAGTCACGTAGGTTGATACAGCAAATCTGGCTGTGACGGTCCCACCTGATGACGGAGACTTGAGTTGCCTCCAAAACGTCGTGAATTTTATTATTTTATTTTCATTAATTTTAATTTAATTTTTTACCTACGTTACTTTACCGAAAAAACTAAGAGTATGAATCCCAGCTGTTCCGTCCGTGTGGGATTGAGTATTGCCACCTCGCACAGTTTTCTCTCTTCACACCAGTTTCCTCCCACGTGTTATGAACATTCGTTGACTGAAAACATATCGATATATAAAGGACCGCTGAGCTTGGGCGATTGTTGGCACCGGCTCGCCGCCTTTGGCAGTCGTCAGCGGCTCCTCGCGCCTCCGAGTCGTCGATCCGTCTCTCCGAGAGCGAGCGGATACTGTGCGGCGTGTTACTAGTTGGAATTATCGTGATTATAACGAATAGCGGGGAAAGATAATTATTATAATTGTAAATTAAAAGCCGGGGAAAACACGTTTGGACAGTTTGTCAAGGGGGATCAACATGGAATGGCGTGGCCTGGAAGCAGGTTGATAACCCATGTACATTTATATGATAATTTCATTTCGTAAAGCGTCATTTGTGCAATTGCATCTCACAATGCTGCACATCAATTAGCCGGTCCCTTACACAAACAATGCGAAAACAAAACCCCCACTTACTTAGCAAATCAAAAACTAAAAGTTTAATACATTCGAAAAAACCTTTTCCTTATGACGACCGCTTGTGTTGTGATCTAAACGTCGTAGTTTTTTGTTATTTGTTATTTTCTTTGAACCTATCTACATGACTTTACCGAAAGACCCAAAGAATCTACATCATGAGGTCTCCTTTGCCAGTACCAAAATGTAAGAATCGGGTTTTCCCTTTTTTTCTGGCAACAAAACTGAAACCTTTTTACGAGGAATCATGTCTGCATTAACCACAATGCTTGTGGTCACAAAGCAAACAAAAAACATACTCTGATAATATATGCATTGTCCTTGAAACTGATTAGTCTACACTGGAGACAGCTTTCTTTTGAGCCTCGTCTCAAACGGTGTTCTGGCAAAGGAGATCCCATGATGTAGATGCTCACCCCGAGCTCTCATTACTCTGACAGCGCAATCTCTTTGTGCTGTAAGCCTTTTGGCGTCCTCTGGTCGAACACCGTTTGAGACGAGGCTCAAAAGAAAGCTGCCTCTGGTGTGGACCAATCAGTTTCAAGGACAATGCCAATATATTATCAGAGTATGTTTTTTGTTTGCATTCTGACCACAAGTATTGTGGTTAATGCAGACGTGATTTATCGTAAAAAGGTTTCAGTTTTGTTGCCAGAAAAAAGGGGAAAGAATTTGAATACATAAACAACAAGAAAAAAATGCACATAACAAGAAAGTGATCATCACAGAGACAATACATTAAAATAAATAAACCCGTTCGGTCTCCGTGAACGCCAGACCACAATCCCAACATTTAGCCGTATATAGGGGAACCTTCCCTAGAGGGGTGCTGGTGTGGCCAAAACGTTACGAGGCGAGTTGGACCATAATATAAACGCCTATTTTTCCAGCGTATGCCTGGATATATCTTCAGAGAAAAAACGATGTTCCCTTCATTGGACCACTCTGCAGTCCACTTTTGATGGGGGGGGGGGGGTTATCTCTCCACAGATGGCCGCCGACAGTGACCTTAATAATTCAACTTTTTTAAATCGAATTATATTCAACAATGAGACTGTGAGGGTTGGTCGGAGCTTTTTTTCCAGAATGCTCTTCAGTTGCCTCTGATGTGGTAACCGTTCTGGCATTATTTTTCTGTTCAGCTCACGGTGTACCCATTCTCTATGTTCACCCTTCCTCCTAACCCCTCCCTCCATCCAACCGAACCACACCCTCACCCCCAACCCATTCCCCGTCTCCTGTCCCCCCAACTCCCCCGTCTCCCCCGTTCCCCACGTCTCTCCCATTGTCCCCATCTCTTCTGTGCCCCCATATCTCCTGTCTCTCCCATTCCCCACGTCTCTCCCATTCCCCCCTTCTCTCTCATCTCTCTCGATCCCCACGTCACTCCCGTCTCTCTCCCATTGACCCCATCTCTTCCGTTCTCCCCGGCACCGCAGGGCAGTTCCCGACGATGCAGTCGCGCATGCAAGGGCTCCTGCGCGTCGAGGTGGAGGCCATGAAGTTCCTCAAGGACGAGCCGCACAAGCTGGACGAACTGCACAGGGGCTGCCGCAACCTCGCGTCCACCCTTGTTCTCCTGCGCAGGTGAAGTCCCTCTCCCACCACCCCCACCCACCCCCCCTCCCCCACCACCCACACCCACCCCCCCACCACCCCACCGCACCCGTCATATAGAGAGGCTGGTTTCCGTCGTAGGCACATGGAATTGCCGCTAAGCCGCCTCCCAAAATGCAAAGCTCGTTTTTGCACGGGACGCCATATCAGTGTGTTTTTATTTCCTCATTTAGCTTGAGCTGCCAAAAAAATCTGCCAAGGTCGGGCGCGTGGCCGGGTGGTTTGGCCGTGGCATCACGGGTGTTATAGGCTACGGGGGCTACGTTGTTGTGGGCAGTGCAGCGCAATCCATTGTTAGTACAGCGCAGTAGGGTGGCCACTCGATTTGTATGCAGAAAAGGGAAGTTTAAGTTTCTTAGGATCACACCAATCCTCTTAAGTTTGTTAGTCTCGGTGTAGAACTCAACCGCTTTTATCCCCCTTCATATTTACAGGTTGCTCAGCGTCCCCTTCCCCTCTTCTCTGCATCTGTGCCGACACTACGCTTGATAAATCAGAGTTGTATGGTGCATAGATGTATAATTTAATTCATATTCAGCGACTTGCTTACCATTTTCTCTGTTTTACACTATAGATGACCGATGTATGAAATAATCGTGCATTGTGATTATAGTGTGCTGCTACTGCTATTGTTAATCCGGCTCTTATGGATTGACTTATGCAGCTAGCGAAGGATGCTGGGTTTAGCGATGTGTGTTGTGTGTGTCGCTATTGTAAACTTTTAATCACATTTGTTGGAAAAAACTGTTACGTTGTTTACATAGCATTGTTTTAGTAAGTTTTTGAGGGGCTTGGTTTGGCCCGATTTTTTTGATTTAGTATAGATTTATACTTAAAATTTTTATCTGTATCGTATTATGATTGTTATTGGGATCAAACATCGAAATGGAATTTTTGCACTTTTTGTACGCAGCATGGATGGGTTTGTGCTTTTTATGTAGGATTTCATTGTTGACGTATGTGATGTTAAGATTTGTGTACAATGAATTTTAGGTGTATCTTGTAATTGTATTGTTTGTTGCGGTTGAACCCAAATCAAGAGCCGAATGACTCTCAGGGTAAATCCTAATAAATGAAACTGGAACATCTGTGAGATGAAGAGCTTCATGGCTCATCGGATTCCCTTTGCAGTCTCAATAAAGATTCTGATTCGATGGCTGCGCTGCACCCACTAAATGTTGAGCGAACGTCTTTTAAAACTGGCAGTGGCTTCAGGTTAACAGCAAAATAAATGCAACCAGGAGGGTGTGACCTTGACATTCACAACCTTCAAATTTCAAAATAAGGGTTTTTATGGGTTAGATCGCGTAAATATAAATGTGTCGTTAAACCCACCACCACCACCAACCGACACAGCCAAATTAGTAAGGTTTGTCACGTAAACAAAACGTGCCAATTAGTTACTACTTCAGCACTCCGATTGGTTGTGTGTTGGGGAGTGAAACCCACAGCATTTTTCTATTCGAGTATTGTGACGTTCTCGCTGGTCATTACAACCAGCTTCCTCGGGCGGTTTGCCAGCATTGTGAAGGAAGCCTTCCTGCTTCCGTCGCACCCTTACTGCACAGTGCACATCTACGCTCCCTTCACCAACTATTCCCCCCCCCCCCCAGCCAGCGTGGTGAAGTACGGTCAAAATAGCCTCCACGACGCTCGTGACGTGGTGGACGCCCTCGTCCGGTCGTCGATTAAAGCCCGACTAATTGCACCGTCTCTCCTGCTGTTTCGTGCCCCCCCCCCTCCCGTCTGTAAACAATCGCAGGTCCATCGTCGAAGGAACCCCGGTAAACGAGCCAGAGAAGCCACCACCTGCTGTGCCTGAACCGGACCTCGATCCGGTTGTCCAGTGCGACGCGTACGTGCCACACTTTGCCAGCAGCCACCGGAGCGTGCTGTCGCAGCAGCAGCAGCAGCAGGAGCTTGAGCAGCAGAAGCAGCTTCAACAGCAGCTGGAACAGCAGAAGCAGCTGCAGATTCAGCAGCAGCAGAAGCTGCTTCAACAGCAGCAAGAACAGCAGAAGCAGCTGCAACAACAGCAGGAACAGCAGAATCAGCTTCTGCAGCAGCAGAGGCTGCTTCATCAGCAGCAGGAACAGCAGAAGCAGCTTCAGCAGCAGCAGAAGCTGATTCAACAACAGCAGGAACAGCAGAAGCAGCAGCTTCAGCAGCAGCAAGAGGAACAGCAGAAGCAGCAGCAGCTTCAGCAGAAGCAGCAGCAGGAACTTGAGAAGAAGCTGCAGCATCAGCAACAGCCGCAGCAGCAGCAAGCAGTAACATCAACAATGGAAGTTACGACGCTTGAGGATGTCGTTGTCCAGAACAGAACTGTGCACGTCACGAGAACGGAGGTGAACGGGTCAGAGGAGGTCACACGTACGGAGGTCAGGAGGTCAGAGGTCAGTAGGTCGGAGGTCACGCCGAGCGGGGCCTCCGGGGCGGAGGATGGCGTGGGTAGCGAGGCACCGCTGGCTGCCGCGGGCAGCCCCGAACGCGCCGACAGGGCGGAGGTGGAAACGATCACGGTGTTCCTCACGCAAGTGTCCGACGTTCCGGAGCGCGGGCTTGAAGCGGAGGAGGAGCCCCCGGCGACCGTGCGGGCGGCCCCCGCGGCCGCGAGCGAGCGCGACGACAATGGAGCGGCGGAAGCCGGCGCCGCCGCTGTCGGCGAGGGGAAGCCGGAGAAGAGGGACACCGGCAATCGGCGCGTGAGCTTCGCCAAAGATCTCGACGCGCCGTCGCGCGAAACCAGCGGCAAGACGACCGGTGAGAAAACCGCCCCCGCGCCGATCGATCGCCGCTGAGTCGTGTGTATGTAGATGTGTGTGTATGCATGGAACATCTTCGACGGTTAGAAACATTTGGGCCGGCCTGACTACGATCCATCCTGGGTTTAACCAGGCTGGATTGTGTGAGGAGCTCACAAATCTTTGAAAGATCTGGACAAAATCCCATCGGTGAGCTCCTCCGGCAGGCAAGGCTGCGTTGGCTGGGTCATGTAGCCCGCATGCCCAGCCACCGCATGCCTAAACAGCTTTTGTTCGGCCGGATTGAGGGGGCTAAACGTGCACGGCATGGGCTAGAGAAGAGATGGACTGCGCTACGAACCCGGCGACCCACCATCGAACCACCATCGTTGTTCGATGGCGAGCTGAAAGCTGCTGCTGCGAGGACAACCGGAGTTTGCGTGATGGTTTGTGCTCCTTGATGAGATCAGCAAGCTAAAACGAGATCAGCAAGGAGTCACCAAGTTTGTGATATTAACGACGACGACGCTGCCGATGATGGTGTTAAATAACAATAGCCTGTTTATTTGGGACCACAAGTGAACAGATTAAACGGGCGGTGGTGGCTACTCTGCACGTGCGCTGTAGTCCAGTGCTGTGGAGGCAGCGAGGGTTAGTGGATCGTCGGACGAATGTTGTGAAACTCCCCGCCCTCGTCAATCCACTGCTGGATGGCGGGCTCCTTGCGCCGTATCAGAGCCGGTGGTTGCCTGACTATACTTCACCACGTTGGTCAGTGCGTGTCGGCAGAGGGGTTTGCGATGCAGCGCACCAACCGCAGAGCCACCACTCCACGCTCGCGGATAACAGGGCAGCAGATAACAGGGTAACGTCGTTATCGCGGCCGTCTGCATCCTTGTAACTGACGCCCACATTGTGCTGTTTCTCTGCCCCGCTTTCCCCTCTGTGCTCCATCCTCCGCTCCCCATGCTCCGTGCTACATTTTCCATTTTCCGTGCTCAATGCTCCATGCTCTATTCTCCACGCTCCGTTCTCCGTGCTCATCGCTCGCGAGCAGCGACGGGGCGGGCGTCCCGCTCGTCCGCCCTCCGCGGGGCGGTGTCGGCGGAGGCCACGGAGCAGGCAGAGGACGCGGATATCCCCCCACCCCCCACCATGAGCCCCCCGCCCCCACCGCCACGCACCGGCAAAGGCTTCAAGTTCGTGAGGACCACGCCAGCCGAGGTCCTCTTCATGAACCGCAAGGTGAGGGGAGACGAGCCGTTCGTGCGTGGCAGTCGCCCGTCCGAGCGCTGTGTAGGCCGAGCGCTGTGTAGGCCGAGCGCTGTGTAGGCCGAGCGCTGTGTAGGCCGAGCGCTGTGTCGGCCGAGGCCTGTTCGGCCGCCCCCGAGATGTGACGAGGTCGGGCGGCTGTGGCGTGCGTGTAGGCACTTGTAGAAGTGTTTATTTTACTCTGCTTGTCTAATCGTTACTTTTCCCACCATCCCCCGTCATTAGCAGATGGCTTCGTAGGGCAACAACTTTGGTCAAACCGAGGAATCCCACGGTTTGGTTGATGTATTTTTTTTTCGTAAGTTAAGAGCACTTTGAAGGCCCAAGCGAAGGTCAAAGAGAGAACGGCGTTTTGAGCGCGTGTTTGTTCTTTGTTGAAATTTTTTCGCGCGACAATAATGCAGGCCAACAAGTTGGCAGTGGACACGCGGGCCAACCAATCGGAAGAGGAGGACAGCCAGACCCCGCCTCCTCCTGGCTCCAGCTCCAAACCGGAGGACGACGGTCAAACAAGTCACATGACCATCGAAGTGCAGGTACTAAAATACATCTCCGACTGGCACGGTCGGCTACGTACGTGCACACGTGCGTAGAACGGAGGGTGGATATGCAGAGCTGCTGAGAGGTGAAAGCCGAGTCTGCCCTGATTATTCAGACCATTACAAATTATCCACTCTTCTGTGCTGCTGTGGTGCAACGGGTCTGCACGCTTTGGATAATCCAGAGGTCACTGGTTCGATTCAATCTCCCGGCGCAGTGGTTGAAGCAAATGAGAGTGTTTATTTATTCTCCCCCCCCCCCCCCCCCGCCTTGATGCTCCCAGCGGTATAAAAAACGCCACAGTTTGTCCAGTGTCTGTTTGCGGGCACTGCCACTGCTTCCGAGACGTATGCCTAGCGTCGAAGAGTAGGCCAAGTGCCTTCTGGGGAGCGGTCGTCTTTAGCTCCCTCTGGTGGAAGGCCCTTCTGTCAGGAGTGGCATTAGTAAGCAATTGCAAGGCTGCACCTTTACTGTAGTGATAATGAATGTCCCGTGGGAGAAATTACTCCCAAGTTGGCACGGCATTCGGTGTAGATCAGAAACTGCATGAGGAATGCTAACGTTGCGGGTGCACTGGTAATGCTCACGCTGTGTTCAGCCGGGGTAGGCAGAACATTGCAGCGATGCAGCTGTGTTGTAGCCAACACGTTTTCCTGCAGGGCAAACGCGCTGCTCGCCGGAGGCAGTCCAGCAAGTGGGATCCTCGGAGGGCCTATCTGTGCCAAATTCTTAAACTATTCTTATCGGGCGTGTTTTCTCGGAGTCATCTGCTTTCCTCCCACAGGCAAAAATAAAATTCAGAACAGAATTAGCCAAACGTCCCTCGTAGAGCCCTCTTCAAAACATGAGCCCGTCCAGGGTAAATATTTTTCGATATTAATCGCAGGGTTGTGCTAATTCCATCTTTCACTGGCGTTTTCTAAGCCACGTGTTATTCATGGAGGCGTGTTTCTCGTCCCCTAGCGTACGTCAGTTGAGACGCTCTTCGTCGCCGTCCGTGAAACCGGCAACGAGCGAGCAGCGGTCATTTCTCCGCACGGTCAGTCAGCCAGTCAGTCAGCCAGTTAGTCAGCCAGTCGGCCAGTCAGTCAAGCCAGTCGGTTAGCCAGTCAGTCAGCCAGTCGGCCATCCCGCTCTGAAATCCGTTGCCGTAGCTACGCGAGTGTGCAGACTGTGCAACCGCAGAGAGGGGTCCTATGGGGGCGGAGGGGCCCAGAAGGTGCATGCTGCAGACACGGGGGTGGGGATGGAGGGGGGCCCATTTTGTTCCTAGTGTAGTGGCGGTGCGCGCCGACAAGGTGGGGGCGTGGGTGTGCGCGCGCCGGGCGTGGCTACATCGAGTGTGGGGCGTGTTGACGCACACTGACAGTGATGGATCACGGGGCGGCGCTGGGTGCGTGGTTGTGCACGCAGACACGATATGGGAAAGAGGATCGTAGAGAGAGCGCTGGGTGATTGGTCAACTTGGGTGGGTGCTCTCAGCGACGTCCGCATGGAGGACTATAAAGGGGGACGCGCGAGAGCACTCGGGGGGATTACTACCAGCTGAAGATCGAAGACGGAGTTGAAGAGATAGGGCCCTGAGACCCCTAGCCCCGCTGTCCTTGTAAGGGCCGGGACCCTGTGCGGCTCAGAGGCTGTGGGACCCGGGGCCTGGGGTCCGTGTGGAACCAGCTTGTGGGCCCAGAGTCGAGACTAATAACCCAGCCGGGTGTGTTCCAAGAAGCTACGGGGCGTGAGAGCCCGTGTGGGTATAGCTCGGGGGAACCTCGTGGGTTACGTGGCAGTTGCCACCCGTGTAACAGTTTGGTGTTAATAAAAAGGTGTGCTACCCGTCAAAGTCGTCTCCCGCCAAGTGACTACTTTACACTAGCACCTGGGGGGCCCATGCCACACCACATGCTCCACCACTGTAGCTGCATGAACGGATGGGTGAGTGAGCGAATGCATTCCTTTGTTGAGTGTCAGGTGAGAATCAAGTGGAGTGCAACATCTATTATTGTGGGGGTGGGGGGGGGGGACTCGAACGTAAACGTCACTCGCCAAGGTCGCAAATCAATGATCAGCAATTCTACGGGTGGCACGGTGTGGACGGTGGTCTCACACTCGTGCCTCACAGCAAGAGGGGCCTGGGCTCGATTCCTGGCTCGGGTTGCCTCGCTGTGTGGAGTCTATAAGTTTCTCACCATGTTCTGCATGGGTCTCCTACGGTTTCCTTACATAGATAAAAACAACAACCCATACATTATATCTATGGGACCTTTTTTCCAGGACCAAAATAATGGAAAAAAATAATAGGTTTTAGATGTTATCAGAGCATGTTTGTTTGCCTGTTCACCACAAGTACGTGTGGTTAATGCAGACCTGATTCCTTGCAAAAGGTTTCTATTTTTCTGTTCGAACCCATACATTGTAACTTTGCATTGGCCCAACATCCCAATGCTAAATAAACGCACCTGCAAATTACTCGTTCAGAATATACGCAGTAGGAGCAGCAGTAGCAGCAGCAATAGCAGCAGCAAGTAGCAGCAAGTAGCAGCAAGCAGCATCAGACAGCAGCAGCAACAGGCAGCAGCAGCAGCAACGTCGTTCCCCACTGCTGGGAAGGTGGAGCGCAGGGCCCGCTTGAAAGTGCGAGTCTTGGGACTCGGTGAGACTTTCCTGGGTATTTGGCTGCTGTAGATTCCCACGTATTGATGATGAGCCGCTTGGTTGAGCGATATAATTTGTGATCGCCACGTCACTTCTGAAAAAAGAGCTAGAGAGCTCAGTGGGCCTTACGTGGTAAAATTTAAAAAATAGTTTCGTTTTAGTAACAACAACAGTAATAACCACTCCCGATCATTGCCCCCCCCCCCTACCCCACGTGAGGAGGGCGGTGACCCCAGGCAACGTTTCCTGGTCCCTACCCCGAGGGGCACCTGACCCCCGGTTTGTCGCTTGCAAAGTTGCTTGTAACTCTTCCTCTCCCATTGTCCTATTCTGTATTGAGCTCTTATTTAATAACAATAATGCTAATAAAATGTATATGAAAATCCCATGGCAAAGGATACCAGAGTACAATAAAATAGCGTAAAATTAACTCCAGCAAGCCCATGAGGAACACGACCCGGAGCCTGGCACGGACAACGCGCTCCCCCCCCCCCCCCCCCCTCGCCGGAGTCCTCAATGGATCACGCACTGCGGGTGCGTCGTCACATCGCGTGTCTACCCAGAGACCAGATTATTATCTCTCGGAGGCTCCGAGAGGGAGAGAGAGAGGCGACGCTGTGCATTAATGCACCGTTATATCTTCAGCCCGGCCCTCGGGTGCCCGGTTAATGCAGCCTTCGATGAGTATTACACGCCAGTGGCAGAGGGTGCTTGATCTCCCACCGGCATTGCCAGAAATAGCCGTGCGATGCGAGCGCGTGCTGGGAGCCGATGGAATTTTTGTCTAAGCCAAGGCTGGGAAATGGAATAATAATTAAAAAGGTACAAATTTCTCCTTTTCTCTTAAGCCATGGGGATGTGAGGCCACAAAATCACGATCAGTCGGTGGCCTTGTAACTGAATGATTAAAGACATCTGTCGGAGGGTCACAACTGGGAAAACGCAGCAGAGTATGTGAACCCATTGCAGCTGTTGAAAGCGGACCGGATTCTGAACGATGGAATACAGAGGCTGAGGGGAGCACGTTGGAGCGGTTTGGAACGTCTGAACATAAAAAGTAACGAAGCAATCTGTAATTTGGTCAGTTTTGTTGTGTGGTGCGATGGTTGGGAAGGCCGTCATTCAGCAGTGAATTGACCAGAGCTGGCTTGTAACTCAATTTCAAGGCCACATGTGTAATACAAGCCACCTTGATAAAAAAAAATGCGAATCATTTTTAGATTGTGGTAATTGGAGGCATACACGTTCTCGCCAGGCCATGGTCTGCAGATTTTAACAATCGCATTGTGACAACACTTAATCAAGAGTGTTGCTCCATTCGGGCGAGCATGGAGGAGCAGTGCTCTCATTCATCATCTCTGACGCCTGTTGAGTCAATCCAAGGAAATTTTGCTCCGAGCAAAAACGGCTCCCAGTTTGACAGGTTGGGGCGAACACCGCCCATTGGCGCCTCCTCGCTGAACTCTTACCTGCCCTTGCCGAATGTTTTCTAAACGTGCAGGAGAATGCTTTTCTTTGATGTCATGAGAATCTTTCCGCCTCTGATGTCACGTTGGAATGCTCACGGCCTGGGTGTGGCGCGCAAATCTCGTCCAAATAGTAATTTAGAGAATGGGGAGAGTTGGGGGAGTTGTTTTGTCTCAACTGACAGCTGAGTTGAGGCTTGAGAGACCCTCAATTGCACCACTTTCCAGGACCCTGTTTTTCTTGGGCTTACGCAACAGAACCTAAAGATGAAAAAATTAACCCGTAAAAACAAAGTTTTTCACTATAAATCCTTTATATGCGTGGCGGCTAGAGTCCTCTCGTCCTCTGGCTTGAGATGGCTGCCACCTATGGGTCAGATGATTGCCTGCCACCATTAAGCAATTGGTAATTAAATATAAAAAATGTTTTCCCAAAAAGTGTAAAGTTATGGAAAAAAATTTCACGAAAATAAATTGTCACGCACAACGAGTCTGTGTGCAAAATGTCAGCTCGATTGGATCACGGGAATTGGGTTAAAAAACGACCGAAAGATTTGCACGGTCCGTAAGCGCGCAAGCAAGCAAGTGAACTTAATATAAAGGATTTAAAAATAGGAGCGATTGGAATCGCACCGAGAGACAGTGAGAGAGAGGACCACGTGCATCAGATAACAGATGGAAAATCGGAGGCCTCATATTGAGGGTTGAGGAGAGGTGAAGGGTTCCTGGACAGGCTGCGACGTCGCTTAAGAAGCAACGATGAGATTGGTGATGGAGAATGCACCCGAGAGGGCAACCTCTGTGGAGATGGAGCAGTGAAATTAACCCGTGAAGGAAAGGGATGGATCGTGGGATGGCAAGACCACGAGAGATGGATTGTGGAATCGCAAGGCCGTGATGGATGAGTTCAGCGTGAGAAGGCCCTCATCCAGCAGTAGATTGACAGTGTTGAGGACAACTTCCCTGAAGCATGGTGACACAGCTTTGTGAAAATTCACCAATAGCAGCTGCCAATTTAAAGCATTCCTGTTTTACCCGCTGTTTGCGATATCGTTTCTATCGGGAATGTATTAACGGCGTGGTTTCATTACCCACGGATGTTCGGGGTGTTGTTCTCCGAATGCTGCGGTGTGGCAGCATTGTATATTAATACAACATGCGTCACGTATAGCTATGCACTACCCTTGTGCCGGTATCGAAATGATAACCAAACGTAAAAATGTCTTTTTACCCATTTTGGCATGAATACAGTACAGGTGTTCAGACGTTCAACCGCCAAATAGACACCTATTTACGAGGCATCAAGTCTGCATTAAGCCAGTGCGTCGTGTTGTTTTGGAGTTGCTACGTAAGAGATGGGGGCCCCGCTGTGAAAAGGCCCCCTGGTAGCCCACTGAGAGCCACTTGTGGGGCGTTCGACGCTGGCTCGAGGATCTGTCATGAAATGGACCTCGCTATCAGAATCAATGTTTCGGATTCGACGATGCGAGTAAGCCGGGTAAGTGGAGTCGTATTTCCGTCGATGAATATCCAGTGGCACTGAGGAATCCGTTGAGCCGTGAAGCTCCCTTTTCAGAGATGTGTCCAGCAAGGTGGCGGGTAAGAACGTTACAACAACAAACAATACAAAAACACGACAGGAGTGCAAAGTGTAGGAAAGATAACCAATCACTTTAAAAATAAGATACAAATAAAACTTAACTATTTTTTTTTATCTTACCAGGTAAAGCCCACTGAGGTATTAACTCATTTTTCAGAAGCGACCTGTTTAACTGCGGGCGGGCGACACCTGGATTCAAACCCAGGACATCCGCCGTGCTGTCTTAGTGCTCCGACCCCTGACCCCTGACCCACGCGGCCTTCACCACCACCTCTCTGGAGATTCGAACAAAACCTCCGTACTTGGTACGCGCGACGAAAGCTTAACTAAACCATTTTTTTATTTTACCGGTTAAGGCGCTCCACTGAGCTATAGTCTAGCTCCTATTTCAGATCGCGGCCTGGCCATCACAAATGGTAACTCAACGAAGTGGCGATTGGTGACAAACGCGACGGTGGATTTACCTTTGGACGTCCTGATTGCTCTGTCTCCCATCTCAAGCTGTCACCTCTGTATGTCTGTCTGCCTGTCTCTCTGTCTGCCTGTCTCTCTGTCTGTCTGTCTTTCCCTTCTCAGTTCTTTACCCTCAACATCGAGGAGCAGGCGAGTGTCCGTTCCATGCCCTGCTGCTGTGGCCCCCGTTGTCGGCTCTGCAAATTAATGCGCCTCGCTAACCTCCTCCCTAACGATCGTCGACACTAACTCGGATTTTCTCAAACGCAAGATTCATTTTTGGAGCCAAGCATGCATTGATGTCAAGGATTTGTTTCCAATTGCATTATATTATTTTCTGTTAACCTTCCACAGTTACTTGTTTTGTTTAAATGTTTTTATGTAGCTTCTCACAAGTTGGGCACATTGCGGAGTTTCTATTTCACTATGTTTATAAATGTGGTCAAAGGCGATTACTATATACGTGAATAATATGAACACACCTTTAGGGTTTATATAGCTCGGGGTTATTCATTTGGAGGTTGTCATTGGTGACGAAATGAATTTGATTTGGTTTGATTTTGAAAATGTTTTTATTTATTTAAATGAGACCAGGGCCAAATGTGTTGACAACACAACACCAACACATCTCTTCTACACCAGAGACCTGAGGTTACCAACAAAAAATATAATTTCCACAACCACAATCTTCCACCACATTGTGTCTACATTTTTTATTTTGCTCCAAAAATGAATTCGTTTTTTTCACGTTTGCAGTCCTTGCTTGCGTTCTTTAGTGTGTGCTTCCGAGTTGTTGAGTTGTGTTCCTCGTTGTCCCCCATCTCGCTGTGGTTCGACACGAGCGCTCACCCCACCGTGCTGGACTGCAGCGACAGCGAGATGCTGCGGTCGGCGGGGGGGGGGCGGCCGTTTGCACGCCGACTCCAGGGGCTGCCGTGTGCCGAGAGGGGACCAAGAGGGGACCTCAAGTATCACATTAAAGCAGCGGTTCTCAACCCCTGGGCCCCAGTGAATTTGCGTGCGCATTTAGAGGAGGGCAGAGGTGGAGGGGGCTCACGCTACGACATGGATAGAATGCAGGGAACTTGTGAATGGCTACAGAGGACATCGGAGTCTCAGTGTAGTAACAAAACACACGATTACGCAACATCAGACACGTGTGGTGGGGGGGGGGCGGTGTAGGGTGGTGGGTGGGGGTTGTCGTGTGGGCGGGGGGGTGCAGGCACCCATGGGGGGGGCGCCATACCAACAGCTTGAGAAGCGCACTGCAGAGAGCCGCGTGCACGTGTGTGCGTTCACCGCTCGCCTTTGTCTGTCCGTTTGCTCTGCAAGCCTCACCGTTTGTTGATCAAGGGAGGCTCTGAGCTCATCACCTCGATCTGCGTTCACCGCAACTCTGTCGAGGAGCATTGTAAAGATTGCAGGCAAATTGACCACTCGGCCGGCTCGCAGATCTAGCCGCATTGGCGCTGCTGCTGCTGTTATTGTAAGCGGTGCAAGCTTACGATCCAGCATTTTGGAAGGGCTTCACATTTTCGAAACCGTTTGGCGCGCGTGAAGCGCAGTTTGTGGAGGTGACGGTAAGGGAGAGGCTTTCTGAGAAATGCCGCTGTAATCCCCCTCCTGGGTTATTGCACCACCACACGGCGCGCGTTGCCCCCGGCTGTCGTGCCGTGGACGCCGACTGCGAAAACGCACCTCGCTCTCTCTGGCACCGCCAGCCACACCTCCGATTAGCGCGGTTGGCTACGTACGGCACGAAACAAGTTCGACATTCGTACGTGGGGATGTAGCTGACGGCAACTCAACAGTTTACTTCCGTAATAGAGGTTTTGTTTGGGTTAGATCGCGTAAAGATATAAAAGTGTCGTTAAACCCATCACCACCCGACACAGCCAACTAGTAAGGGTTGTCATGTGAACAGAACGTGCCAATTCGTTACTAGTACAGCTAGTAAAAAGGTCCCATGATATCGCGGTACAAGCCCGAAAGCACATCGGAGAGAAATACAAAACGTAGTGGCAACTGCACGTTCGAGGTGGGGTCTTCCACACGTACAGGTCTTTCAAATCGTTGATGGATATTAACATTCTCGATTTCGGACGTTTTAACATGATCTCACCAAAGCCTGGGGCGTGTTTTCTCACACAGGGCGGAGCTTCGAGCGTCAAAGACGCTCAACCGGTGGTGGCCTTCGAAGAGGAGATCACCGACTTCTCTTCGGGCCATGGAGCGGCGGGCCGGAAGTCCCCTGGCGGTGGCAGGGACGCGCGGCGCAGCCAGGTGGTGTTCCAGGAGAAGGATGTCGTGGACCGTCGAGCCCAGGCGCCCAAGACCATCACAATCCGCTACATCGAGGAGATCACGTCGGAGTCGACGGACGAGGACGGCGAGCCGTCGCCGGGCGCCGTCAAGGAGAAGTTGGCGTTCCTCATCCGCGAGAGCCACGTGCAGGCCGTGACGCACGACGAGGCGGCGGCGATCGCCGGCGGCGACGGCGTCACCACCTTCACCTTCACCCGCAAGCCGCCGGAGGACGACGGAGACAACGACGGAGGAGGGGACGGGAGCCCCGGAGCTGGGGGCGGCGGCGGCGATGACGACGGCGGAGGAGGAGGAGGAGAAGGAGGAGGCGCAGGTCGAGACGCGCGGGGGGAATCGGGGGGAGACGCGGGGAGCGGCGAGGCGGCCCCGGCGCCCGAGGTGGCGCTGCGCGACAAGAAGCCGCTCATTCGTCATCTTCGACGAGCCAATGGACATCCGCTCGGCCTACAAGCGGCTGTCGACCATCTTCGAGGAGAAAGACCTCGAGGAGTACCAGGAGGATGAGACGGAGGAGGAGGATGACGACGACGACGACGACTCGAGCAGCTTCGAGTACAACGAGCGGGAGGCGGCCCGCGCGGCCGCGGAGGAGCCGGCGTCGCCGCTCGTTGCCGCGCCCGCGACGCCGGAGGAGCGGGACGAGGAGACGGAGGAGGCCTCGCGAGAAGCCCGCCCCGGGGAGCGCGGAGATGACCAGCGATGGCGCCGCCGCCGCCGCCCGGCCACCGGCGAGCCTCGCCGAGCACCGGCCGCCCGCCAAGGACGGCGCGGGCGCGAGATCCAAGTTCAAGATCAAGTTCCCGCGCAAGCAGCTGGCGGCGCTCACGTCGGCGCTCCGCTCGGGCACGCGCTCGGGCAAGAAGACGCTCGAGCTGGTGATGGACGGCGACGAGACGTCGGACGGGGACGGCGACGGCACGCTGGCGAGCATGAACCCCTATGCGCAGGTCGACGGCGGCGGCCTGTCCCGACGGGCGCTCGCGGATGCCGAGGGGGCCGACGGGCGGCCGAGGCCCGAGAACGGGGCCGCCGCAGGGCGCGGGGACGGTCCGGACGACGGCCCGGACGACGACGGGGCCCGCTGGGCAGAGGGCGCGACGGAGTCGGAGCATCCGGTAACTTGGCCCGGGCGGAACGGAGAGGGCGAGTCGCCCGCCGGCGCCGAGGGGTTCCCCGCCGCTGGGATGGTGGCCACCGCTTCCCCCGAGGCCGCTCGCGCCAAGCCGCTCGCTAAGCCCAAACCTCCTCTGCTGCCAAAACCCAGCTTCGCTCCCGAGCAGCCGCTGCAGGTCTCTGACTTGGAAGTTCTCTTTCTCTCTCTCTGTGACGGCGTCTCTCTGTCTCTCGTCGCCACCTCCACTCTGCCGCGGGGAGGGGTTCGCTTTGCGCTTTTCACGCCGGTGTTTGGTGCTCGCTTTTGCCCAAAGTTGCTCGTTCGGTTGTCGAGGTACGTCTCTTGGTTTTTGCGAGAATAATTTGGGGGCGTGGCTTCCCATAAATGTGCGCCTTGAAGGGGTCGAATTGTTACATTCTTACAGCACGGCCATTGTGAGTCCCCCTCAGCCATCCGGACTCCCCATGAGGTACTCTTTGAACACTTTCCAATGAAAGGTTGGCGGCGTTGATGCGTCAGCTTTGTCTGTCTCAGTGGAGGATGGCCAATTATTGCCCCTGTAAAGATGATCCGATATTAACAACATTTTTCGTGTAAAGTTGTGTTGCTTTTAAGAGATTTAACCAGACGCAATGGATCAAAGTGTTGCCCAAATCTTGGCGACAAACAACCAGCGCTCAAAAGGATTTGCCTTGTGTGCATGTACGTACGTTGAACTTCTTCTGCACCATACGTAGCCAACTGTGCTCGTCGGAGATGCGGGGAAGGACAACAAACTTAACATAAAAACTAGTCCTTAAGAAATTAGTTTTCAATGTAGCTTTAAAAGTACATAGCTCCGGTGGCTTCCTAAGATCGGAAGGAAGAGCGATCCAGACGGCCGCAGAAGCGCATCTAAAAGCGCGCGATGCGGTGACCACCGCCTTTGTTCGTTCGGTTAGCCACAAGCCTTTGCTGCGAGGATGAGCAGAGTTCACGTGATGGTTTAAGCTCCTTGACGAGATCAGCAAGGTATCGTGGTTCGTTTGCGGCAAGCACTTTGTGTGTAACGAGTGCGACCTTTGCGGGGCCAGGGCAAATGCGCGACGTCGGATCGTTGCACGGAACTTGAACGTTCCGGTTTTTATTGTTTGTTGCCGTGACTCCCGCAGAACGGCAAGTCGGCGTCGTCGGCGTCGTCGGTGCCGGGGACGGCCGAGCCGACTTCCCAGCCATCGACTCCCCGGCAAGGACAGAAGGCGATGCGCGTCCTCCACAGCATCACGAGCAGCGTGCGTCAAGTCAGCAAGAGCAGCAGCGGCGGCGGCGGCAGCGGCGGCGCTGGACCTCCCACTGCTTCCCCGCAACGCAAGAACAAGGCCTGAGCCTCGCGGTGTGCGCCACAAACGATCGATGTTCTGCTCGCGGAACCGTTGCCTGGCCGCGCAGTGACGCCGCCGCGCGCCGGCCATTGCGTGGCGTACTCCGGTCGTTCCGCTCGACTTCACCGCCTGGTTTGGTTTTGCCCGAGACGCGTCGGTTACATCGGACTTTTTCTGCAGAAGGTTGATTCTTTCTATCGTACCGTCGTATGTGCGGGGATTATTCTTTTCCGGGTGCTGTGGTTGGTTTTTTTTATCTTCTCGAGCAAAAAAAAATTATACAAAAAAAAAAACTGGCTGAAAACTCCCAGCCAGGGATTCTTTGTAAAAAATAAATAATGCCTGAAGCTTTATTTCATAAAGAGCATTATTTAAATAGAGTAGTGTTTTGACTGCGCCGTCATTGTGTGTCTAGGCTCAGCGTTCCATTTATTTACGTTGTTGCAGCCCTTCACTGGCAGCAGGACGATATTTATCATTGCGCCGTGACCCAGAAATGCGTTGAGATGCTTTCCTCTCGCATCCCTTGGTGGTGGTCTGTCGTTGCGTCGTCACTGGGAGTGCACACTGTTGGGCCTGTGTAGATGGTTTGTTTTTGGCTGAATACTTTGAAAAACTTTGCTTCACCACATTCAATGCAAAACCGAGTTTTATATTATATGGTGTATTTTGGTAGATTTAATTTGGTGCCTGGGATGATAGTTCATTTCTTTCTTTCTCCACCATTTGGGAGCCCAAGGATTCGAAGCCAGAATCTGAGCAATGCGTCCTGCTCACGTGACTTTGTTGTATTTTTTCTATTCCCACCAACCACAATTTTTTTGAGCAACATCCAACCAAAACAAAGGTGGCCTTTAAAAAAAAAGCTTCAAATCCCCCTCACTGATGTCTCGGTTTCATTTTATAGACATCTTGAATTATATCCTCCACTGTTTATCATCCGCCGTTTTATTGAAATCCCCCCCCCCCCCCCGCTTTGTTAACCCCACATTTTAATAAAGGAGTCACCCTTTTATTTAATTTAAGCCAAATAAACTCGCCAGCCCACTCCTCTTTTACGAATTTTGATGAAAGTCCGAGCTTGAATCGGTCCTCAACGTGGCTCAGCGGCGGAGCGGAACGGCGTGCGGTGAGCACGCTGCGAGTTCGAATCCTAACTTGCCGGAGGTTGATTCTGCCCATCGTACCTCACGGGGGTGGAGTCGATAAAATACACGGGGCGAGTCAACGGTGGTTGTCCCGCGGATGCACTCTCGCCTCCACCGTAGTAGGAATGTGGAATTTCCACCACTGGCTCAGCCGGGGCTCTGAACAGGACCGTGAGCATCTGAGCGATGAAACGCGTTGACTGATGGATGCAAAGGAGAAGACTCCCCCCAAATTGTAGACCACAATACAGAAATATAATTCCATGTAAAAGTAAATAATGTAAGTGTGTGTGTATATATATAATCGGAGGATTTGTGTGGCCCTGCGTCAGCGTGAAGAAGCAATGCAGTCTTGGGAGACTTGGCCTATCGCGTTTCTTGTCAAACACGGCCTATCGCGGCGAGTGGTGGTCGTAAGCCTCTCGTCTTGGTCAGCGGTGGACTTGCCAGGCAAGTGTCGCCTGATGTGATGCACGCTGCCTTCAGCTCCCTGAGACGTACTTACGCGATCCAACCCAAAAACCTTCATCATTCATAATATTGGTCGCGAAAGCCTACGTGTCAAAGTGAGCTTTGTTGTCGAATGTGTGTTACGGCCGCTTGTCGTGGTGACGTTTCTCTTCAGGCGTGTCGCAATAGCAATGTAACGACGCTTCGATTAATCGATGAAAATCTTATTTTCCTGCACTCAATGATCCATGCCTCTAACCGTGCCCTTTGGTGAGCATCGATTATGTCCACTTTCATACAAATTCTAATCAAGTGACGTGTCGTAAAAAAACACTCGCACGAAACGATACAAACGATGCACCCGCGAGGGCTGCGCTGTGCCCTGGGCAGGGCGCGGTGGGCGGGGAAGCCGGATTGTTGGGAACGAAGCGAGCAGCGGTGGGCGCTTCTTCGTGGCTCCCGATCCTCGGTGGGGCGGTGCCGGCAGCGCGACAGCGGCCGGGCGGGCACGGAGGGGGCGAGGATGGCACCGTGGTTGACCCGGGCGGCAAATTGTCTCGCCGCGGCTGTGCGAGATGAGTAAACGAAACATGAAATAAGTAAAATAATTTATTTGGTGCTGCTGCTGCGTTGGCCCTGGTGCACAAGCATGGATAACAACGATGAACTCGACACATTCGTCAATAATAACAACAACCGTGTGTGGCCTTAAAAGGAAAAAATTATATCCTGGGTGATGCTTCCAAAGGAATAGTCCTCATTTGCAGCGTAGAAAAAAATAACAGGATAGCTTCGCGAATTAGGTTCGCAATCTGGAATTGTCACATTTTAGTAACTTGAGGAAGAAGGGGAGGGGGTGGCGAGGTGGGGGGATGAATCGTCGCGGAGAACACGTGCAGTGTCCGGCCACGCAACGCCGCTGGCTCACACCGTGCGGTCCACCTAGAGTCCTGGTCGAGCATCGGAGCATCCCTGGTGGAAAACTTTAACGAATATTGCAATCTCGCAAAGTCAGCGGCCGCGTTGTTGTGTCTTAGAGCTACCGCGGTGGAGGTGCGGGCGTGGTTCGTAAGCCCAGGGGTGTGTCGGTCGGTCGATTGGTCATTGGAATCTATAAATAAGTAAATGGAAGATAAATTCGTAAAACTATTGTTCGTTTCTCATTTAAATCGCGCAGAGTAAGCAGTGAATGTGTTTTAAACAACCCAGCCACACAGGTGCGATTCACTGTCAAAGCAGTGGTGCATATGGTGAGGTAGGTTGGATCAGAATTCACATTGTTCCTGGTCACGTGAGCAAAGAAAATCACCAATCATGTTAAGGTTCTTTCATTAACCCTCTCACGAAGCATGCCCACTATGGTGCACTACCATAATGCAAACTAAATCTTTAAAACGTAACTTTTTTTTATTTGACCAGGTAAGGCCCACTGAGCTATACAGCTCTTTTTCAGAAGCGACCTGGCCACAAATGATAGCTCAACGAAGTCGCTTAGCAGGTGGAAATGTATAGCAGCCAAATCCTCTAAAGCACGTGTTCCTAAATGTGGAGGGGAAAAACCGGAGGACCCGGAGAAAAATGCACGTGACCACAGCGAGAACATGCAGATTCCAAATATACAGCAGGCGTCAGGGATGGGGCCGAACCCCACGTCCTCCTGCATACCAGGTGAGGTCGTTAACATCTCCCCTAATGTACAGGGTAGTCCAGATGTCTTGTGACCCCCAATTAATTGACCCCCTAACATTTTTTTCTTAGTATATTCATTTCTATTTTAAATAAACCTTATTTATTTCAGATGGCTGATACGTGGTCATATACTCTTGACGAACGGCTCGTAGCGGAGGCGTATGGACCCATGAAAAATGACAAACCAGAAAAAAACGGTGAATGATGCTCGAAAAGAATGAAGCTGTTTTGCACAGGATCAATTTTTGGACGAAATCATCGAGGCCTGGGAGACCTAAGCGAGCGGAGCAATGCGCAGTGGTTGCTGAATCGATGACATGGGGATCACAAGACATCTGACCGCTCATCTTATTCGTTCTTTCGGTAAAGTCACGTAGAAATAATAAAATAATAAAAATTAAAAATGTGTTTTATTTCTTATTTTATTATTTCTACGTGACTTTACCGAAAGAACCAAGAAGATGAATCCCTGCAGTCACGAAAGCTTTAAATTGAAACATCTGACCGCTGTTAAAGATTATTAAACATTATTAACTCCATTTTAAGAATTTTTTTTAATTCTTACTAAATCCACGCGCGACAGGGTTGAGCTCTGGAGAGAATGGAGGTCGTTGTGCCAGTGTGAGAGTGTCGGCGATCGGTTCTTGAGAAGACTTTGCGGAAGGCGGGATGGATATACCCATAGATTGTCCCGGAATGTGAGCGAAGGGTTTTTGATGAACTGTAAAGCAGGCTCAGAAAGTTGAGCATTTTTGAAAAGTCAAGCTCCTGATGAGAGCGTGAGATGCCGTGTGTTTTTGTTACGGTCAGGCGATATTGAAGGTCTATTAGAGATGGAATTGTCAGAGTGTTGTCCCAGTGGAGTTCCCATGAAGATCACATGCCGGTTGATGAGTTTTTTTTCACTTGCCAAAGAGATTATTTTGAAACTTCGCATTTGCTGTTGGTGTTAAGAATTGCATGTATTATTGACATGTAAAGTAGTCTGAGGATTTCCCCGCTCAAAAGAACATTGGGGGCGTTTCATGATTCCTGATTCCTGATCGAATAAATAATTCCTAATCTTCTCCATTGGTGGCCGAGCCGAATCCTACCCTTAGCCCCCGTCCTCCAACGCATGACTTGTGGCCACTTGCATAAAATGTCCCCCTTAGTTTCATCTGATTTCCAATGAAAAGGCAGGGAAAATGAAGCATGATTTGGTGATGCTGCGTTGGCTGCCGTGCAAATAACAACAAACTCATAAGATGGTTAGGTGCTCCGAAGAATCGCTATTTCCCGATACGTTCCCTCTTCTGTGTTACTTTATTGACGAATGCAGAGTATTGCTGAGGTTAAATATTGCGTAAGACCCATTATGCAACCCACCACTATCGGTTTAAGTTTTTCTGTTAGTCGATTCACGCCTCTGGAGAATTGCTTATTATTTTTCTGTAAAACGGACACTTATTTTGCCGGCGCTGCTGAAATCCCGGGTTCCGCGGTTGACGATCGAACGCCTTCGTGCGCGATTGTCGAAAATAATTTTCTTTTTAGAATTAGCTTTTTTGTGTTCAGCTCGTTGTCCCTCTTCCACCTCCCCGCACCCCGTCCGATTGAACACGGTCGGCCAGGTACGGCGCAAAAGAAGTTCTACACGCGTGCGTAGGCACCCATACGACACACGGCGAATTCACGACCTGCTGGAGTCCACTGGTCGTTGCGGCCAGCGCGGAACGGTTGGGCCCAACGGTGGCACCGACTGCCCAACCTTCGGCATTGTTCACTTGTGGCTATGGGGGGGGGGGGGGTCACCAATTGCTCTTGCATTCAGCGATATATGCTTCGAGTCCGCACCGCCTTGGTGTAGCGGTCGGCTACGCTGGACGTCCGTCTCCCGACGGTCAATCTGTGTCCACCCAGAAGGTCGTGCGGGGTGGGGTAAGGTGTGGGTACACTCCCACCTGCTTTCCACGACGTTTTGCCGGTGCGGAGGAGAAGGGCCCAATTCATTGGCTTCTAGAGGGACTCGCCAGAGCTTTGTTTTTAATGTTTATAAAAAATATATATTTTCTTTGGGTCTTTCGGTAAAGTCACGTAGGTAGGTTCAAAGAAAATAACCGAAAGACCCAAAGAATGTGAATTCCTGCAGTCACGAAAGCTTTAAGTCAAGTATTTTTGTATATTATTATTTCAGTAGGAGCCCGGGTACAGAGGGGCACGCGGTACAGAAACTCCGCGTAGAGAAGTCCCGAACGCTCCTGAATTTGGAGGAGATTGAGCTCGCTGCTGCCCCACCGGAGTGGGCACTGCGAGTGCGGTATTTGGTCGTGTTGGCGGTACACCGGTGGTGCGCGGTATATAACACACACAAAAGCAAAATTTTCGCGATTATTATTTATTTCCCCACGATTCGCAACCCCGGTCAGAAAATCTTGCGGGGCTGCTGGTGGCGGCGGCGGTGGTGGCGGCGGCGGTGGTGGTGATGGCGGCGGCGGCGGTGGTGATGGTGGCGATGGTGGTGGCGGCGGCGGTGGCGGCGGTGGTGGTGGCGGTGGTGGTGGTGGTGGCGGTGGTGCTGCGTCACATTCGGTTCTCGTGACGTCGAAGCGGTCTGAATGTGAATGTTGATGAGCGGCTGAACACGTGGCTTCTCGCGGTCTTCTCGCAGCAGCAGCAGCCAATGTCAGACTGATTCACGGGGACCGATGAGTCCATTTGTACTTTGATGTGGGAACGGGTCTGGAGCGCTCCCTCTGATTCGTTCAAGGGGACGGGGGGGGGGGGTCTTTCACGAGCAGTGCCGTATGTGAGCAGTTGCAGGGCTGCGCCTTGACGTTTGTATCCGAGACGAGGGTGTGTTCCGGTGGCTTCGTGCGCATTTACACAATGAACCCAATGAATCCGTGTAAATCGCGTGTGGGGAGCGGTGGTGCAGCGGTCGACGCTACGCTGCGCTACGAACCCGTCGACCCGAGTTCGATTCCCGCTCACGGCCAACACCGGTGACGATTATCTGATCCGGTACCTGGGTCTCCACCTAGGTCGACTCGGCCTCAAATGAGTGCCTGGTGCGGTGTGTAGTAAACATCGCCGCTGGGGAGACAAAGGCGGCCGGGCGTGGTGTTGGCAACCCACCCCCTCGTGTGCACGTGCCGGCCTTCATAGGTGCTCGCTAACAGCACTTGCTCCGACAGTCTGTTAGAGGCTATGCGGGGGATCTTTGTCTTCGTGTAATCGTTTAAAACTTGGGAGTTACACTGAGATTAGGAAATGAATGAGTTAAAAAAACGACGTTACATGGTCATGATGGAGGATGATGCAATTGCAGAGGCTTTCTCGCTCGCTCTATGGTAACCAAGTTCAAC
Organism: Lethenteron reissneri; assembly: GCF_015708825.2. Taxonomy (NCBI): domain Eukaryota; kingdom Metazoa; phylum Chordata; class Hyperoartia; order Petromyzontiformes; family Petromyzontidae; genus Lethenteron; species Lethenteron reissneri. Next base: position 2,878,917 of record NC_083785.1, read on the forward strand.
CAAGTGCCTTTTCATATATATTTTTATGACGATATGTGTGGATACTACTGTTTAAAAAAACACACATTACGTTAATTTGACGTGTTAAGGTTGTTTTATTTTGCTAGATTAAAGCTAAGACAATGCTGTGTGTTCAAGCGGCGCACACCTTAAGTGCGTTCGCGTTTCGTTTGGGCGCAGAGGCGGGGTGGAGGGTGTGCGACGTTTCTTTTCCTACTGTCTTGCTGTTACGGAACGCAGCACTGCTACTTAACCAACGTGCAAAGAGGTGTCACTCGTTGGCTGTGGGGGGTGGTGGGGGTGGGGGGGGAGTAGCTGTGGGGGGTGGTGGGGGGCATGTCGGTTCGGAATTCGGAATCCAAATAAAGAGAGCCAGGCTCACCGTTCAACCGACGATACCGAAACAATATCATTGTTCATTGTTGTGTTAAAGTCACGATTTCTCAAATGAGTGTGATGATAAGGAAGACGTGTCGTTGTCGCTGTTGTTGCCACGTTGTCATCTTCCGACATCCCCCCCCCCATGCCCCTACTGGACATCTATGACAAAGAGCTTCATGGCTCATCGGATTCCTCCAGTATAAATAAATAAATATTCTTATTCTGATTTCTGTCCGCTATGAAGTGCGTGTGTTCACGTCATGGACCCCAACAAAACCCATTTCTGCTTGGGGCATCCCATGGGCTTAGGGTTGCCAATCCTCCCAGATAGGCCTGGAGTCTCGACCGGAATTGGCATCGATCTCCCGGTGACTATTGATAGCAACGAGGGAGATTTTAATAATAGGCTATTTTAAGAAAATTAATGAATTATAAGAATTAAAAATAAATCTCCCCCGGAATAGCTTCGGTCAGAGTTGGCAGCCTTACATGGTCTGGTACCAGCCATTGAGTGTACATGTTGAGCGATGTCTTAAGGCGCAGGGGATAAAGACGTATTTGTTGGGCAGGCAGCTCTGAATACTCTTTGGTTCTTTCGATAAAGTCACGTAGTCATAATACAGTTTTTGGGTTCGATCGCGTTATTTATAAATGTGTCGTAACCCTTCACCACCCGACACGGCCAATCATCATCAAAAAGTGTCACGTTGACAAAATACATATAGTTCACAACTTTAGCCCACCGGTGTGTTGAAGAGTGAATCCACAACATTTACAATGTTTTGAGTACGACGTTTCGCTGGTAATTGCATCCAGCATCATCGGGCAATTCGCCAGAAAGCCTACGTGTTAAACTGAAAGTCACGTAGGTAGAAAAAAAAAATAGATCACGACGTTTCGATCGCAACACAAGCGGCCGTCTTCAGCTTTGCATGCCCTCTGCAGGTCTTGCTGCTGTTAATGTGACAACGCCGTGCCTTGTGCGACTCAAGGACACAACATCGAGGCCATCTGGTAAGTTTACAGACTTTAATTGGGGAGCTCTCAGTCCAGAGTTGATCTCAGACACGTGACTTGCACTCCACTGCACATCTTGTCCTGACGTGGCTCTGTGTGTGTGTGTGTTGAATGTGGGGAGCGGTGGCGTAACGGTGAGCGCCAGTTGCACTTTAAGCCTGGCGACCCGCGTTCGATTCTCGCTCATGGCCAACATCCGTGACGATTATCTGAACCGGTCCTGGGTCTACTCAGCCTCAACTGAGTACCTGATGCGGTGTGTAAAACATCGCCACTGGGGAGACAAAGTGCGACCGGGCATGGTGTTGGCCACCCCACCCCCTCGTGTGCCGTACCGGCCTGCATAGGTTCTGGCTATAACAGCACTTGTTTAAGGCTATACGTGGGATCTTTGTCTTTGTATAAGATGATATAAGATGATTTCTGGCAATTAAAACACCAAACAGACACCCTTTGCAATGATTCATATATACTTGTGGTGAATATGCAAACAAAAAACATGCTCTGGTAATCTTTGTGTATATTCATATTCGTAACATGGCACCTCACATCCATATGAATATACATAAGCACGTCAATGTCACAATTATTGACATTTAAAAAATCCAGAGCTCTTAATATTTTTTGGACAAGTGGTGATGCTTCGGCACAGGCCCGCCAAGGCAACGTTTCGGACTCCAGGCCGGATTCTTGAGGAGGAGGAAGAGGAAGAAGAAAAGGAAAGTGCATTTAATTTTTCGATTTAAAGCTTTCGTATCTGCAGGGATTCATCTTCTTGGTTCTTTCGGTAAAGTCACGTAGAAGGGAAATAATAAAATAATAAAATTCTACATAATAAAATACAATTCTCACGACGTTTCGGCCACAACGCAAACAGCCGTCCTCAGCGTCTGAATGAACACCAGACGTTGTTTTTTCCGACAGCCCCGTTCTTCACCTGAGGACGGCTGCTTGCGTTGTGGTCGAAACGTCGTGAGAATTATATTTTATTATGTTTTATTTTCATTATTTTATTAATTCCCTTCTACGTGACTTTACCGAAAGAACCAAGAAGATGCATTTAATTTGTTTTCAGTTCAAATTCTAATCAACATAAAAGCGAATGAACATAAAACGATAGTTCATCTCATCTCTATCCTATCTGTCACGTCTCTCTCTTTTTCTCGTCGACATTGCTGCTGCCTAAATACCTTCTAGCATCAGGCGGGCTCGGCAACGCTGCGGCTCTGGAGGCGCATGGCGGTGGCTCTTGAAGGAACCGCTGCTTCGTGACGCGTTCATCAATAGCCCACCACCGTCTCGGATGCAGTCACATTGCACTGAGGCTCTAGAAATATTGAGGGGGTTTTTCTCTTCGCCGAATACGAACAAAAAAGGCTCTTATTGTTCTTCTTCTTGGTTCTTTCGGTAAAGTCACGTAGAAGGGAAATAATAAAATAATAAATATAAAACATAATAAAATAAAATAAATTATTTTTATTATTGTATTCTTTCCCTTCTACGTGACTTTACCGAAAAAAACAAGAAGATGAATCCCTGCAGTCACGAAAGCTTTAAATCGCTATTATTGTTATTTCATTTGCTGGACCACCCCCCCCCCCCTGATCTCGGGGGAAGACCACATGTCCCTGGCGTGGCTGAAGAGCCACGATGCAATGCCCTCTCGGAGTGCGGTGGACGCGTCATAACCACTCGTCTTCTTACTTTGAGCATGTAAACGATTTTTTTTATTTTACCAGGTAGGGCCCACTGAACTATATAACTATTTTTTATGATAACGATGACATAACGCGCCAGATTTTGCAAACAAGTCGACAACTCAGAGGCGCTGAGCCAAACTCAGGGCTGCTCGAAAGCCCTGAGCGAGCAGAGAGGCCTTTCGATGTCCCTTGAAGGTCAGAGTTCATTTGATGTTGCGGATATGCCACGGAATTCGAGAGTTCCACACTGAGAGGGGGCGACAGCAGAGAACCGTAACAGTAAAGTGTAGTGTATAGTGTAGTGTAAAGTGGTGTAGTGTATAGTAGTGTATAGTGTAGTGTAAAGTAGTGTATAGTAGTGTATACTGTGTAGTGTATAATAGTGTATAGTGTAGTGTATAGTAGTGGAGTGTATAGTAGTGGAGTGTATAGTAGTGGAATGTCTAGTAGTGAAGTGTGTGGTAGTGTAGACTGTGTAGTGTATAGTAGTGGAGTGTGTAGTAGTGGAGTGTGTAGTAGTGTATAATGTAGTGTATACTGTGTAGTGTGTAGTAGTGTATAATGTAGTGTATACTGTGTAGTGTGTAGTAGTGTATAATGTAGTGTAGACTGTGTAGTGTATAGTAGTGTAGTGTATAGTAGTGTAGTGTATAGTAGTGTATAATGTAGTGTAGACTGTGTAGTGTATAGTAGTGGAGTGTGTAGTAGTGTATAATGTAGTGTATACTGTGGAGTGTATAGTAGTGGAATGTCTAGTCGTGGAATGGCTAGTAGTTGAGTGTATAGTCACGTAAGGCTGTAACAGTTCCTTGGTGTCCGAAACAGATTTTGAGTGACGCTGCATGGGGTTTGACCATGAGCCTTCAGTGCAAGGTGAGAGGTATGGTGGCGAAGTGGCTTATCGCGTGGAAATTTAAAGCCCAAATACTCTGAAATGCGTCGGTTCGTTTATCAATCCGCTTGTCCTGGTGAGGGTCGCAGCAGAAGCATATTAAACACGTGTTGATTCTAAACGTGGAGGGAAAAACCGGAGGACCCGGAGAAAAATCAACGCAACCACGGGAAGAAAATGCAAACTCCAAATATACAGCGTTCCACTCACTGGCATGGTGCAGTGTGCAGAGTAATGTATGGTGTCGTAATTGTATAGTAAACATATAGCAGTGTGATACACATTAGGGTGGGTAGAATAATACATAGTGTTATATTAAAATGGATAAGGCAGCAACTGCAGCAGCAGCAGCAACTGCAGCAGCAGCAACTGCAGCAGCAGCAGTAACTGCAGCTCCCTTTGATGCTGTTAATCCTGCATAATGCACATGCATATGCAGTACTAATCACATTCCTGCATTTCCCATAAATATGCTAAATTCCTTTTGATATGCAAATTCCTTTGTCAATGCGCCCAGCTTATATATATGCTCCAAGCTCGTGTGCTGTTTCATTCAGACTCTGTCGCCTCGACGGACCTGGTTTTCACCTGAGGATGGCTGCTTGCGTTGTGGCCGAAACGTCGTGAGAATTGTTTTATTATGTTTTATTTTTATTATTTTATCACTTCCCTTCTACGTGACTTTACCGAAAGAACCAAGAAGATATACAGCAGGCGTCAGGGTCGGGATCGAACCCACGACCTCCTGTATACGAGGCGAGGTAGTTAACATCTCCTAGCCACGGTGGCTCGAGTAGGCCATTGTGTGACGGCGTCACGGCAGGACCCTCGTGAAGAAGAGTCATGAGACTCAGCGAGGCTTCCCTGTGCAAAGAAGCGGAATGCCGTAGTAATAACAATGTTGATCAAACTACTGCACCCAAATCACCGCTACAGGGGGATTGGGGGATCACGCATAGACGAGACACTCACTTGCAGCGCCGTGACAAGCCGTGATAAGCCCTTTAGGATGCCGCGTGGTTAAGTTGCATTTTTTTTAGTGATATGTCTCCGTTCGCCATTCATTCACTTGGGAGCAGTGGAAATGAATTATGCCAGCATGCGGCATCCGCCCCAAGAAGCAAGACAACCGGCTTCCAACACATTCCAAAACATTGACTCAAGTACCGTTTCAACACGAGAGAAGCCTTGCACATCACAAAACTCACAGTTGAGGCATGTGCCAAGCACGCTTTCATAGAGAGTGGTCCTGCAATGGAGTTCATCATTTACGTGTCCCGCAATGCGTTCCTGGAATGTGACTAACGACCAAAGATGGGTAAACCGGTGTCTCTGCATGAGCCCTCTCTGTCTCTCAGGGGGTCGTGATTATTGTGTAGGCACGGTGCAGAACGCTTCCCAAAAATACAAATGTAATAATAATACTGGTAGGAACGAAGTGAATCAGCCTACAATAGATTATATCGTCTGTCCGTCCGATGTCCGATTAGGTGTAGCAACATCGCCCCCTACTGCAAGCACTTGGCAGGACCCTACAAAAACCTTTACACCAGGGGTCTCAAACTCAAATTACCTGGGGGCCGCTGGAGGCAGTATCTGTGTGAGGCTGGGCCGCATCAGGTATTCCACAAAAAAAACTTTGCTAAAAAAATCCAAACTTCTCAAATGTCATTACTAACAGTTATTTAACTTCAATGGGTTTTTCTGAACATGAATAGAATATTGAAGAACATGAACGGTTCTTCTGAACATGGCTTCTCTTGCCTACTTCCTGCTGCCAGAGACCTGGCAGCGCTTCCTCTCACATAGCTGAGCCACATTTGGCTTGAGGGAGGAAGCAGTTGAGACCCTCAGTATGGCTTGAAGATGATCATCAGTAAGTCTGGACCTGTACTTGGACTTATTGACGTTCAAGGTGGAGAAGAGCTTTTCACACAAATGTGTGCTCCCAAAAAGACACATGGTCCGCTTGAACATTCGGGAAAGCTCAGGGAAGCCGGGGTTCAATTCTCGCAAAAATTGCCCAAGCTTGTCTTCTTTTCCACTCGCCTCCCTGAACTTGGCTTTGAGGTCAGAGTTGCACTGCAGGTCAATGAGCTCCATTTGAAGCACAGGAGGGGCATCTTGCACATCGAAGGAGAAGGGATCCGCAAAAATTTGAAAAGTGGCTCTGTGCGTCTTGAGGTCTGCAAATCTGTGATCAAATTCCTCCTGTAGCCTCAAAATGGCATCAACATACTTCTCACCACTGAATGGTGTTGCCTGCATTCAGGAGTGCCTTGCATGCTGAGAAATGGCAAAGGTTTGTCTGAGAGAGCTGGGCTTTCCATAACACAAGTTTTGTGGAGAATGCTCTCATGTCATAGGCAGCACTGACGAGCTGCCCCTGGCCTTGTAACTTCTTGTCCAGTACATTCAGCTCATGCGTGATGTCAACAAGAAAAGCGAAGTCCATGAGCCATTTGGGATCACTTAGCACAGGAACAGCCACCCCATCCTTCTCCATGAAGGCTTTCACTTCTGCTCTCAACTCAAAAAATCTCTTCAAGACGTTTCCCCTGCTGAGCCAACGTACCTCGGTGAAGTAGAGCACATCCTCATATTCTGACTCTATTTCCTCTAAAAAAGTACGGAACATCCGGTGCTTTAAGCCCCTGCATCTGATTTAGTTGATGCATTTCACAACAACAGACATCACATTGTCAAACTTCAGGCATTTGCTGCAAAGGGCTTGCTGATGGATGATGCAGTGCAGAGCAATGGCCTCCTCCACACCCTCCTCTTCTAGTTTTCTTTGAACAAGTGCCACCAGTCAATTTTTCCTCCCTGTCATTGATGACGCTCCGTCGGTTGTTATTCCACCAAACTTCTTCCATGGCAAACCGGCATTCACAATGGCATCACACAGCTGGCAAAATATCTCCTGAGCGGTGGTGTGGCCATGCATTGGAATTACTGTGAGCAACTCCTCCATCACTTCAAAATTGTCATCAACACCACGGACGTATATTGTGAGCTGGGCAGTGTCAGTGATGTCTGAACTCTCGTCAAGAGCGACTGAGTATGCATTGAAAAATTTGGCTTTCTCACGCAGTTGATCATAAATGTCACTTGACAGGTCAGAAATGCGCTCAGCCACGGTGTTAGCAGAAAGGCTGATGTTGCTAAACTGACCTTTTTTTCCGGACAGACTATACTTGCAGCCTGTAAGATGCGCTTTTTGATAAACTCGCATTCTGTGAATGGCTTTCCTGCCTTAGCAATCATCTCACTAACCACGTAGCTTACTTCGACTGCTGCATTATTCTCTTTGGTTGCTTTCTTGAAGACATTTTGTTGCCTCAGTAGACATGTTTTAAGATTGGCAACCCGGTTGGCTCTCTCATCTCCCTGGTATTTTGCATACTCCTCAGCATGTCTAGTTGAGTAATGACGTTTGAGGTTGTATTCCTTGTGCACCGCAACTTTTTCTGAACAAATAAGACACGCCGGGGTGCTCATGTGCTCAACAAAGAAATATTGCATCTCCCACCTTTTCCTGAAATTGTCTGTGCTCGTCACCAACCTTTCTCTTCACTGCAGGCTTTGAAAAAGACATGATTGGGGCTGTGTGACAAGATATATATTCATTCCACTTGCTGTCGCTCACGCAATAAAGTTTCAGTCACGTGTTTAGCCAACCAGGGACGCACGGAGACGTAATTTCCGCAAATGCACATCATTTCCGCTTTTTCCGGTAACAGGTGCGTAGATTATGGGGGGGGGGGTAATGCGTTCCCATCAGATTTCGTCCCCACACCGCAGTCACAGGCAGACACAGCTGTAGCGGCTGCTACTATACACGCTTCTCTGTTCAGAGCACGGGGATCTGAGCCGGGATGAGCTGTGGATCTGCGCTTTGACGCGCTTCGGTGCGCGCACAGTGGAGAGCCGAAAGAGGGAGAGGAGAGGACTATATGTGGCAGCGTCATTGTGTGACCACGGGGTTCAAATGCTGCTGGCCACTGTCGGGGCTTTCGCTGCCTTCAGTCACATCATCACATTTTTCTATACATTTTTGTGCTTACTTTGTGCCGGCGTGTTGGCTTGCCTGCGTTCCAGGACTTATTTGAGCAGATCCAGTACCTCTCGTATCGAAAAAAATATGAATATTAAAAAAAGTTTTTAAAGAAATGATTAAAATAAAATATAACATTATAATGTAATCACTAGAATATTACGGAGCCCCTGTTGACATCGGTGGATGAATTACTAATTTGTGGCCACGCAATAACAAGATAATCTAATAAGTTATATATAAAGCTTTCTTAACAACAGCATCACAATTTCATAAAATAATAACAAATGCAGACTTCTAAGATGAACCAAAATAATTATGCACATCGTCATGTACAGTCTGTGGCTCGGTGCGTAAATGTCACCACCAGAGGATGAGGGAGTTTAAATCATTAAAATTCATCCACACATATCAGGTGTAAATAATAATGTAAAACAGCCCAGACTGTACAATGTAGATATTAGCTCAATGACGTGTTATAAACTGCTGCGGTTTAGAATAATCCGTCTGCCTAAAGAAGCTCCCAAAACCTCACAGCGCAGTGTGTGCGTAGAGGAGCTGTGGTGTCCCTTGAATTTGCCTTCAATTTAACAAATGGTGTGTGTGTGTGCTCCGTTCGTTTTCTCCGCTGGACACAGAAGTCGCCTTTGCTCAAGATGCCACTTTATTAATCACTGACACAAAGACTGCTACCGTCACTGCAGTATAGCCTAAATAAGTCCCACTGCATTGTAAGTGGCATGTGTGTGCTGTTTTAAGCGTCGTTTTACGTGCGTTCCGGGACCTGTGCTCGTCGTACCTGCGCTGTCATATGTACTTAGCGTTCCGGCACCTTGTGATTTACAAATGAAGCATTGGATACATCATGATCTGCGCGAAAGAGGGTGGAAAACTATTAATTTCACCCTCCTGCTTTCCGCACATCAAAAGCCACTCTTTTCTCTCCCCGGCTGTCTCTCTCACTCTCACACGTACACAAACACACACACACGACCCCGCCCCCCATGTCACTCACATGCAATGCCGCATTCACTGGACAGGCACACAGTAGGAAACCAGAGCATCATAACATTGTCCCACACAGCAGCTAACAGCGGGGTTGCTACAATATAAAACTTGCGGGCTGCACTAACATTACACTTTCATATTAAGGTGGGGGCCACAAAATATCGTCCCGAGGGCCGCAATTGGCCCGCGGGCCGCGAGTTTGAGACCCCTGCTTTACACTCAGTGAGGCTTTCCTGGCTAAACAAGTGTAACATTCCCTTATAATTCCCTGAGATAGTTTTTAATTAAAACATTTAAATTCAAAATTAACTCACAGCGGCCTAAAGCCTACGGCTAGGCCTAAAGCCTAGAACTCTCCTTTCGTATCGTACCCCCGCCATTTTATTTTATTATAGCCATTAATTTGTTCGTTCCTACCAGCCCACCCCGCAGGGACCGGTTTCACCCGCTCATCCCGGTAACTCAAGAAGCACATCAAGGGGAGGGGCACTTGATGTGCAACTGGCGGCATCATCCCGAGTCTCTCCCACGGGACGGGGTTGCGAGGGGTACACGTGCCGATTCCGTCGTTGTGGGCGCCAGACAAGTCTGGCAGTTTCCAATACACACAAATACTGTACCCCCCCCCCCCGTCACTCCTCCCCCACCCGTGGAGCCTTCACAGAAAGCGCTGTTTGGGGACGTCCATAAATGACGTCACGCGATTTTGGACGATTTTTGACTCCCCCTCCCCCGCCTTCGTCACACGGCGTCACAAAAAGTCAGACCCCCCCTCTCGAATATGACGTCACAAAGCTCTGCCCCCTCCCCCCAAAACCATATTTACATTTTGAAAATAAAACGTGCTTCAAATCGCTTTAAACTATTGTCATTGTAGTGCGTATTTACTGTGGCGCTGCACTCTGATGTCGTAGGAGAAAACATTTATTAAAAAGTCTATTTAATTCAGTAGAACGTGTTGTCTATATTTATTTAAAGTTGCGCATTTTGATGTGACGTCACATTTCTCAAACCCCCCTCGTCACACATCGTGCGTGACGTCATTTATGGACGGCCCTTAGCGAGCAGTACCGATGAAGGCCCAACAGGCACACTTAGGGGGTTGGTGGCCAGCATCACGCCCGGCCGCCTTTGCCTCCCCAGTGCGATGTTTGTATTTTTACTTTACACATCGCACTCGGTACTCATTTGAGGCTGAGTCGACTTTGACGGGGACCGGTTCAGATAAGCGTCACTGGTGTTGGCCGTGATCCGGGAATCGAACTCGGGTCGCCCGGGTTCGTAAGCACAGAGCTCGCGAACCACTGCACCACCGCTCCCCTGCCACATGGGGACAGGACATCCCAACCAACGGGATGAAGCAGTGATATTTTAAATATCTGTCTGTGTGTTCGACCATGGATGAAGCAGTGATATTTTAAATATCTATGTCTGTGTGTTCGAGCATGGATTAAGCAGTGATATTTTAAATATCTGTGTCTGTGTGTTCGACCATGGATGAAGCAGTGATATTTTAAATATCTGTGTCTGTGTGTTCGAGCATTGGATGAAGCAGTGATATTTTAAATATCTGTGTCTGTGTGTTCGAGCATGGATTAAGCAGTGATATTTTAAATATCTGTGTCTGTGTGTTCGACCATGGATGAAGCAGTGATATTTTAAATATCTGTGTCTGTGTGTTCGAGCATTGGATGAAGCAGTGATATTTTAAATATCTGTCTGTGTGTTCGACCATGGATGAAGCAGTGATATTTTAAATATCTGTGTCTGTGTGTTCGAGCATTGGATGAAGCAGTGATATTTTAAATATCTGTGTCTGTGTGTTCGAGCATGGATGAAGCAGTGATATTTTAAATATCTGTGTCTGTGTGTTCGACCATGGATGAAGCAGTGATATTTTAAATATCTGTGTCTGTGTGTTCGAGCATTGGATGAAGCAGTGATATTTTAAATATCTGTCTGTGTGTTCGACCATGGATGAAGCAGTGATATTTTAAATATCTGTGTCTGTGTGTTCGAGCATTGGATGAAGCAGTGATATTTTAAATGTCTGTGTCTGTGTGTTCGACCATGGATGAAGCAGTGATATTTTAAATATCTGTGTCTGTGTGTTCGAGCATTGGATGAAGCAGTGATATTTTAAATATCTGTGTCTGTGTGTTCGAGCATTGGATTAAGCAGTGCTATTTTAAATATCTGTGTCTGTGTGTTTGAGCATGAATCGAGCTGTGATATTTTGAATGAAATTTTTGTCAATTATTATTAATTGGTAAAGTGATTCTTGTCACACGGTTTGTGGCTCGAAGCCCCATATTAGGCCGCCCCTTGACTGGCTTCCCTCCTTATGAACATTATTTATTATTCAGTCGCGGATTAATTTTATACTGTTACAGCGCGATCGTGGCTTTTGTGTTTGTTGAACTTATTGTGCAGCGTACGTAGCCAACCGCGCTAATCGGAGGTGCAGCGGAATGACAACAAACTTAACTCAGAAAGCAATTCTCAAGAAAATAGTTTTCAATCTGGATTTAAAAGCAAAAACTGCAGCTCCAGTGGCTTCCTAATATCGGAAGGAAGAGAGCGTTCCAGACGGCCACAGCAGCGCGTCTGAAAGCGCCGCGCGATGCGGTGACCGCCGCCGCCTTTGTTCGATGGCTCAGCCAAAAGCCGCCGCTACCAGGGTTGATCCGAGTTCGCGTGGTGGTGGTTTCCACTTCTTGACGAGATCAGCAGGACGACTCCACACAATTGCGTTGGTCTGTTCAATAAACACCCACAAAGAGCAACCACACGTCTGGGAACTTCTCTGCACATGCATCGCGCCATCATTTTATTCGTTAGTTTCACTGCAATTTCTTTTAAGATTGTGCCAAAAGAAAGGATTATGGTGGTGGGGACAGCTTCAGTTCAACAACGCTGTCGCCTTACAAGGGAGTAGAGTGGGTGGTGGACCACGAAATGTACCCTCTTTTTCCGAGCACATCAATCAGTGCCGTCGCCCGAAACGTCGCCTATTACATAGTTTCCCTTTCATGGTCACAGTGAGATTGACGAACGCGTTGAGTTGATTTTGTTATGTGCGCTTGTACGCCACTTACCGTCTCGGCATCACCAAATAATGTGTTCAGTATACAGGACACACAAATATGTATCACTGTTCGTATCAATACAGTCCTTCTGTTAATCTACCGCTGGATGAGGGCCTCCCCATATCCTTGCGTATGGTGGCGGTTGTTTGACCATACTTCACCACGCCGGTCAGTGCGAGTTGGTGGAAGGTGGGCAAATATAATGGATGTACAATGCATGGCGGATATACAAAACTGTATTCGTGATCGCGGTATAAGCATGAATGTACACAGTCTTCACTCCCGTAACGAATCATCAGTAACTCGGACGTAGCTGCCCCACTCCTCTGTCGAGGATAAAAACTTTTTGCTTGCTGGGTTCCCTGCCGTTGGAAGGTCACCTATCGATTAAATATTTGGTTTAATACATTTAAATATTGACGTGTTGAAAAGTGGTATGTACATGAATGCTTCGCCACGCAAGTTACCGCACTCGAGTTTGTCTTACTAACATTCGGGTCACGCTGCCTCCACGTGTTGCAGAACGTGCGACGAGGTTATTTTCTCAACGTGGATTTCCCATAAAAATTCAGAGGCCCGCCGCAGGCGATGTCACCGATGCCACCGGACCTCGGCATCGCTCCCTTTCTACCTTCCTCGAGAATTGGCAACTTGCTCCGTCGGCCACACGTGACCTCCGAGGAGCGGCCCACCTCACATGACCCCGCCGTCCTCACCCCGTTGGCCCCCGTCACCCCCTTCGTCCGCCAAGCGCTGGGCGGACAGTCGCGCCTCCGTGAAAGGTTGAAAGTGCCGCCCTGCCGCTGTGCTCTCTCGACTGCCAGTGGTAGGTTCCCAGCTGTCAGCAGTTCTGGAGAACCCCGCCAAACAAGGTTATCTTGGCCTACTCTTCCAGTGTCTTTGGGGGTAATCTGGGAGTACTATCCACGCTTTACCCCAATGCACGCGACCTACCGATCCACTAAGTGGGGTGCCCCCCATGTGTACTGCTGGCGGGTTTCAATCGTCCATTGTTCCAACTGCCGCACCGGAGGGATCTAACATGTGATGGGCGACCTCTGGATTGCAAAGTCCATTGTGGCTAAGCATTGAACCACGACAGCTTTCCCCCATCTCAATGATGTGCCCTGTTATGATAACGATGACAATTACTCAATCACAACAATGGTAACATTATCTGCGACCAATTATTTCTTTAAAACACATGCAGCAATTACTGTAGAATGGCGTAGTAAACATAAATACACATTTAAATGACAGTGCTTCGAAGCCTTGAGTGTGCATGTACGCACGTGGAACTTCTTTCGCGCCGTACGTAGCCAACCGTGCTAAGCGGAGGTGCGTGTTCGTAATATCTCAACAACGCTTTTATACTTAGTTTAAACCCAGGATACCCTAATTACAATGGAAGAGCTCAACACAGTGTTTGTAATTCATAGTCAGTCGCTCAGAAAACCAGGAGGGCAAACCTCCGTTTGATGTAACTTGCGTGTTTACCTGTAGCAGTCACAAACACCCACCACACACTGTACCCTGAAAAGGGCAACAAAATATAAAATATATAATCGGTGACATTATATGCAGTAACCTTTCTTCTTTCATAGCACGCAGAAGAAGGTCCATTTCCCGAATCGTTGTGTATTAAATGTACTTGTGTATTTACATATATACTTTCATTATGTGTTTTCCTTCGAAGTCAGTGTTATTGATGAATGTGTTGAGTTTTTTCTTTTGCTCTCAGTGCTTGTGCATCTCTGCCAAGGCAGTATCACCCCGTCGCTTCGTTTGAATGCCTGCTGGTGGCGGACCTTTTGCGAGGTCACGGAAATCGTTAGGGTGGAAGCATTTTCAACCTCCCGGCGTTGTGTTTATAAAAAAAAAATAGTTTGTGTAAAGTCCTGACCACGTGGCTTTTTAAGCACGCGTTGTTTTTCCCAGTCAAAAGTGTTGCAGTTTGGACTTTTCACGAATGACCCATGGCCCGTCCACAACTTCTCTTGGCAGCGTGTGCAGCCCGATTGTTCACTCTCCTCCTGCTGCTGCCGGGTGCCGTTCAGCGACGCTCACGCGGCCGCCACAGCGACGCGGGATGACGACGCACTCCTCGCTGCGTCAATCGACGTGCGGGACGGGACCGCTTGCGCCTGGGAAGTTGACGCGACCACAAGGCACCGCTCGGCGTTGCTTTCACCGAGTTAGAGATTTTTCGCCCTTCCCAGCAACTTATTCAAATATTTGGGCAAGTCGAACATCGGAGATTTCCTGCCGTCGACGCGGTCCGCCCGCAGCTGCGCCAGAATGTCCGAGCAGGAGGACGAGCGCGGCACCGACCTGCGCCTGCTCGCCGTCACCCACAGGCTGTCCCTCCTGGCCACGCGGCCGCTCGTGGAGCGACGCGCCTCCCCCGGCGGTTCCGCGCGCCGCCGGTCGCCCGCTTCGCCCCTCGGAGACGACGGCGCTCCCCGCGCCGGTCCCACCCCCGGAGGTCCGTCGACGGCACCGACGACGGCGGGCCTCTCCGCCTCCGACCCGTCGGATTGGGAGCGGGCGTCTGGGGCCAAGAAGGCCGCGTCGTCGCTCTCTTGCTCCGAGTCGCTGCAGTGCTCCACGAAGATGGAAATGCGGCAGGAGCTCCCCTCGGGCAGCCGCTCGGGCCTCCCCGCTGTTCCGGCGCCGTCCGCGCGCAACGACGCGCGCCGGGGGACCGGCGGAACGATCCTCGGTCCGGATATGAACTCCGTGGACCTGCTGACCTTCGGCGACGACGCCGCCACCTTCGCCGACCCCCTCTCCTTGGCGTCCCTCAGGCTCGAGCGTCGCACGCCGCTCCACCGGTGCGTCCTGGGGCTGGCGGCGGGCTTGTGCCGCCGCTCGGGCGACGGCGGGCTGCTCAGGCTGTAGGGCTTGCCCGTCGGGGACAACAGCCGGGGGCCGTCCGGGGACAGCAGCGGCGTCCACCGCCGCTTGGGGCCCGCCCGGCCCAGCTGGCTGCCCGCGGCGGTGTGGAGGCGCACGTCGGAGGCGGCGCTCCACAGCAGCCGCGAGGAGCGTCGCCCGTCCAGCGACGAGGAGAGGCTGGCCTCGTCATCGCCGCTGTCGTCGGCGCAGTCCAGGAGCCGCCGCTCGGCGTCGGGAGACTCGGCGCTGGCGTCCTTCCTCGAGCGCAGGCTCCTCCTCCCTTGCGCAAGATCCATGTCCCCCGCCTTGTAAGGAGACGCGAGCCAAACAAAAGAAACACAATGGTAAACATTTTTTTATTTCACCAGGTAAGGCCCACTGGGCTATAATAGGTATTTTTCAGAAGCGAGCTGACTGTCACAAATAATAGCTCAACGAAGTGGCTTGTCACGTGGAAATACGCGTGACGTCGATTCTAAATGTGGAGGGGAAAACTGGAGGACCCGGAGAAAAATCCACGCCACCACGGGGAGAGAGACACGCAGACTTCAAATATACAGCAGGCGTCAGGGTCAGGATCGAACCCACGACCTCCTGTATACCAGGCGAGGCAGTTAACATTTCCTAGCCACCCTGATGATGGTGAAAGAGACACCGCAAACTCCAAATACACAGCAGGCGTCAGGGTCGGGATTGAAGTATTGAACCCACGACCTTCTGTATGCCATCGCGGTACACCAAACGCTACTCGAGTGCATTATTACATCGCTGAAAACAGTGAGGTGTGGTGGTGGCTTGGGGAGGCCTTCATCCAGTAGTGGATTGACCTTGACTGCTGATGATAATCATGATGATGATGATGCATTTTCAAAATAATCTTCATCCAACGCAATTGTCGCAGCTGAAATTTCCTGGTGTCAGTTGAACACTGTTTAGCGAGTCCCATCTCTAATCCTTACTCTCAGGCTACCAGGACGCCGTGCCGCGATTATCGCTTCTAAATTCCCCTCCGTGCGCTGCGTTCCAGGGACCAACTGGGAGCGTTCCACGGTCCGTGCCTCCTGCTGGGAGCCACGCTCACCTTGTGAGCACAGGTGAGGGGGGACTGTGGAGTCTAGTGGGGAGCGGTGGTGCAGCGGTCCACGCAATGCGCTCCGAACCCGGCGACCCGGGTTCGATTCCCGCTCACCGTCAACACCCGGTGACGATTATCTGAACCGGTCCTAGGCCTCTTCTAGGTCGACTGAGCCTCAGTTACCTGGTGTGGTGTGTAAACACCGCCACAGGGGAGACAAAGGCGGTCGGGCGTGGCCAACCCACCCCCTTGTGTGCCGTGCCGGCCTTCATAGGTGCTCGCTAATAGCACTTGCCCCAAAAGTCTGCTGAGGCTATACGGGGGGTATCAATCTAGGATTGAATCTTTCGTGAGTGCAGGAATTACTATACTCATTGGTTCTTTCGGTAAAGTCACGTATGTAGAAAAAAAATGAAAATAGATCACGACGTTTCGAACGCAACACAAGCGCTCGTCC